>NC_054381.1:160067080-160397080 GCF_017654675.1 Xenopus laevis
TCTATCTATCTATCTATCTATCTATCTATCTATCTATCTATTATCTATCTATCTATCTATCTATCTATCTATCTATTATCTATCTATCTATCTATCTATCTATCTATCTATCTATCTATTATCTATATCTATCTATCTATCTATCTATCTATCTATCTATCTATCTATCTATCTATTATCTATCTATCTATCTATCTATCTATCTATCTATCTATCTATCTATCTATCTATCTATCTATCTATCTATCTATCTATCTATCTATCTATCTATCTATCTATCTATCTATCTATTATCTATCTATCTATCTATCTATCTATCTATCTATCTATCTATCTATCTATCTATCTATCTATCTATCTATCTATCTATCTATCTATCTATCTATCTATCTATCTATCTATCTATCTATCTATCTATCTATCTATCTATCTATCTATCTATCTATCTATCTATCTATCTATCTATCTATCTATCTATTATCTATCTATCTATCTATCTATCTATCTATCTATCTATCTATCTATCTATCTATCTATCTATCTATCTATCTATCTATCTATCTATCTATCTATCTATCTATCTATCTATCTATCTATCTATCTATCTATCTATATCTATCTATCTATCTATCTATCTATCTATCTATCTATCTATCTATCTATCTATCTATCTATCTATCTATCTATCTATCTATCTATATCTATCTATTATCTATCTATCTATCTATCTATCTATCTATCTATCTATCTATCTATCTATCTATCTATCTATCTATCTATTATCTATCTATCTATCTATCTATCTATCTATCTATCTATCTATCTATCTATCTATCTATCTATCTATCTATCTATCTATCTATCTATCTATCTATCTATCTATCTATCTATCTATCTATCTATCTATCTATCTATCTATCTATCTATCTATCTATCTATCTATCTATCTATCTATTATCTATCTATCTATCTATCTATCTATCTATCTATCTATCTATCTATCTATCTATCTATCTATCTATCTATCTATCTATCTATCTATCTATCTATCTATCTATCTATCTATTATCTATCTATCTATCTATCTATCTATCTATCTATCTATCTATCTATCTATCTATCTATCTATCTATCTATCTATCTATCTATCTATCTATCTATCTATCTATCTATCTATCTATCTATCTATCTATCTATCTATCTATCTATCTATCTATCTATCTATCTATCTATCTATCTATCTATCTATCTATCTATCTATCTATCTATCTATCTATCTATTATCTATCTATTATCTATCTATCTATCTATCTATCTATCTATCTATCTATCTATCTATCTATTATCTATCTATCTATCTATCTATTATCTATCTATCTATCTATCTATCTATCTATCTATCTATCTATCTATCTATCTATCTATTATCTATCTATCTATCTATCTATCTATCTATCTATCTATCTATCTTATCTATCTATCTATCTATCTATCTATTATCTATCTATCTATCTATCTATCTATCTATCTATCTATCTATCTATCTATCTATCTATCTATCTATCTATCTATCTATCTATCTATCTATCTATCTATCTATCTATCTATCTATCTATCTATCTCTATCTAATCTATTATCTATCTATCTATCTATCTATCTATTATCTATCTCTATCTATCTATTATCTATCTATCTATCTATCTATCTATCTATCTATCTATCTATCTATATCTATCTATCTATCTATCTCTATCTATCTATCTATATCTATCTATCTATCTATCTATCTATCTATCTATCTATCTATCTATCTATCTCTATCTATATCTATCTATGCTATCTATCTATCTATCTATCTATCTATCTATCTATCTATCTATTATCTATCTATCTATCTATCTATCTATCTATCTATCTATCTATCTATCTATCTATCTATCTATCTATCTATCTATCTATCTATCTATCTATCTTATCTATCTATCTATCTATCTATCTATCTATCTATCTATTATCTATCTATCTATCTATATATCTATCTATCTATCTATCTATCTATCTATCTATATCTATCTATCTATCTATCTATCTATTATCTATCTTATCTATCTATCTATCTATCTATCTATCTATCTATCTATTATCTATCTATCTATTATCTATCTATTAATCTATCTATCTATCTATCTATCTATCTCTATCTATCTATCTATCTATCTATCTATCTATCTATCTATCTATCTATCTATCTATCTATCTATCTATCTATCTATTATCTATCTATCTATCTATCTATCTATCTATCTATCTATCTATCTATCTATCTATCTATCTATCTATCTATCTATCTATCTATCTATCTATCTATCTATCTATCTATCTATATCATTATCTATCTATCTATCTATCTATTCTATCTATCTTATCTATCTATATATATTTTATTATCTAAATTTATCTAAATCTATCTATCTATCTATCTATTATCTTATCTATCTATCTATTTATCTATCTATCTATATTTTATCTATCTAATTTATCTAAATCTATCTTATCTATTCTATCTATCTGATCTATCTATTATCTATCTATTATCTATCTATCTATCTATCTATCTATCTATCTATTATCTATCTATCTATCTATCTATCTATCTATCTATCTATCTATCTATTATTTATCTATCTAAATTTATCTAAATCTATCTATCTATCTATCTATCTATCTATCTATCTATCTATTATCTATCTATTATCTATCTATCTATCTATCTATCTATCTATCATCTATCTATCTATCTATTATCTGTGGTGGACTGGTCAGTCTATTCTGTTTACTATCATTTAAAAAGTCTATTTTACTGCCATACTGCTTGCATGTCTGATATATTTCCTTGCACAAGCTATTTTGCAAAACATATTTCCTGCTCAGATGTCTCTATAACCCAGATATCTCGCTAGGCCGTAACCAAGAGGAACCTCTTCATAGAAACAGGCTTGTGCTAAGGAGGTCACAATGTTTGTGGTATGCCACTCTGCACCTGTTTCCTGAAGACGACTGCTGAATTAAACCGCATAAGAGACTTTATACCTTGTTGTTTTCCATTTGAAGATATATAACCTAGACTTTCGTAGTCTGTAATTTTCCATTTGAAGCTATATAGCTTAACCGCAAGCTTAGGGGGGTGTCAAACCTCCGATTTGCCTTTATAACCTTTTGTACTTTGAAATAAAGACAGAGTGAGAAACATTTGCATACTGAACAGACGTGTCAGTGTCATTTTCTTTCTGCCAGCCGGTTGGATTTACTTATCATATAATTTGGAAGGGTCAGATACTCTTAGGACATACTTCTGTCCACAACATATCTATCTATCTATCTATCTATCTATCTATTATCTATCTATCTAGCTATCTATCTATCTATCTATTATCTATCTATCTATCTATCTATCTATCTATCTATCTATCTATCTATCTATCTATCTATCATCATCTATCTATCTATCTATCTATTATCTATCTATCTATCTATCTATCTATCTATCTATCTATCTATCTATCTATTATCTATCTATCTATCTAAATTTATCTAAATCTATCTCTCTCTCTCTCTCTCTCTCTCTCTCTCTCTCTCTCTCTCTCTCTCTCTCTCTCTCTCTCTCTCTCTCTCTCTCATCAGTTTATCTACCTACCTATCAGTGTTTAGGGAATTCCTATCGCATACCTCCCAACTTTCCTGTTTTCCGCGGGACAGTCCCGATTTTGACAGCTCAGCCTACAGTCCTGGGTTTTTATTAAAAAAAAGTCCAGAGTTTCTCTTTGATGTCCTGTACTAGCTGCCCCTTATGAATACAGAACTGCAGAATTCAGCAGTGTATTTAAATGGTGCCCATTGCATTTCTTATAGTAAATTGGGAATACTGTACATGCTTTATTTACCTTCTCAGAGTGAGACAAAGAATATGGACATGTTATTTACATTGGACATTGGAAACAGATATTTTTTGGCCCTAACAGAAGATGACAGGGAATACGGACACCTTATTTGGCATTTAAGAGACGTTGCGCTATGGCTCATTTACTAACACTGAGCAGATTTGCACGTGGGCAGTAACTCATGGCGACCAATTACATTTTCGCTTTCATGTGTTACTTGCAATGGTAATTACTGATTAGTTTCCATGGGTTTCTACCTAGATGGGAATTCTCCCAGTATGTAAACTGCCCCTATAGAAAAGCATAGTTGCAAAATGGGCCCAAATATTGTTTCTACAATGCTCCGTTACTAGCAGTTACTGTAGTTATTTATTATTTTGTATTAGCCAAATAAGGCACCAGTATAGTCAATGCTATAAACGTTCACCCAACTCTTACCCATTGTGATATGAGGCATGTATTTAACTTTTCCAATAAAATGGCTTTTTCATAGTATTTATAAGAGTGGAAGGTATTTGTTTAGCTGGTTTTAGCACCCCTCACTCTTTCCTCTCTGGTTCCGACTCTTGTGGAACAAAGTGAGGTTTGTCTTGAACAAAGGGGTCGCGCAGAAAGACTATTTGTGTCAGATGGCAGATGAGAAAAACCTGAAGAGGAATTCCTGTAATTGGAATAGGTTCAAATATAAACTCATCTCCATAATACAATCCCACTGCTGACACCAGTCTGTAATGGTTATCACTAACCCTTTGTAGTAAATGGTTGTGAAGTCTTATTAACGGACCCACAGTCCTACACAGATTAAGTCAGTGGGTTGTCAGACTTTTTTCAGTTAAAGCCCCAATTGGAGATCCGGCCAGTATTCAGGGTCCCGTTTAGCTCATATAGTTCAGCAACTGTTTTAAGAATTAAATAGGACAACAAATATGTTTTCTTCCCAGAGATAACAATAGTTTACCTTTAAACTGGGAATTCAGGTGTGTCTAGGATTGAAAAAATACATGCTCCTCATTTCTTAGCCATTTGCATTCAGGCTGAGCCCCTCTGTACCTTACCCTCCCTGGGGGCATTTTGGAGCCACTGGCCTGCAGAACTCACCATCAAACCTGAAAAATGTTACATGGCTTATTACCTGTACAGCGAGAAATATCATAAAACTATGCCAACATAAGTGCCCCTGATGTAATTACTGGGGCACAGGGGGGTTGCAACCAGGTGATGAACAGGCACACCCACTCATACGGCCCAAAAGGCAAACTGGACACAGAATATGGAGCCTGTAAGATAGGAGAGTGCTCACAACACATGTCCAAGGTTGTTGGCAGGTTGAGATGTGGGGCCAAGATGCAAATTTTTCATCCTGGTCTATAGTCCCATAGTATTCCCTTGTACTAAGCACAATTCAGCAGGAACAACCCCCTAAGTTTGCTCATAGTCTGTACAGAGAGATCCCATAAAACTATGGCACATAGGTATTCCCTGTACTAAGCACAATTCAGCAGGAACAGCCCCTAAGTTTGCTCATAGTCTGTACAGAGAGATCCCATAAAACTATAGCAGCATAGGTATTCCCCTGTACTAAGCACAATTCAGCAGGAACAGTCCCCTAAGTTTGCTCATAGTCTGTACAGAGAGATCCCATAAAACTATGGCAGCATAGGTATTCCCTGTACTAAGCACAATTCAGCAGGAACAGCCCCTAAGTTTGCTCATAGTCTGTACAGAGAGATCCCATAAAACTATGGCAGCATAGGTATCCCCTGTACTAAGCACAATTCAGCAGGAACAGTCCCTAAGTTTGCTCATAGTCTGTACAGAGAGATGCATTAAAACTATGGCAGCATAGGTATTCCTCTGTACTAAGCACAATTCAGCAGGAACAGTCCCCTAAGTTTGCTCATAGTCTGTACAGAGAGATCCCATAAAACTATGACAGCATAGGTATTCCCTGTACTAAGCACAATTCAGCAGGAACAGCCCCTAAGTTTGCTCATAGTCTGTACAGAGAGATCCCATAAAACTATGGCAGCATAGGTATTCCCTGTACTAAGCACAATTCAGCAGGAACAGTCCCTAAGTTTGCTCATAGTCTGTACAGAGAGATCCCATAAAACTATGGCAGCATAGGTATTCCCCTGTACTAAGCACAATTCAGCAGGAACAGTCCCCTAAGTTTGCTCATAGTCTGTACAGAGAGATCCCATAAAACTATGGCAGCATAAGCTACAGTAAGTCCATTAAGCATATGACTTCCCTGCTGATAGTAAACAATACTTCCATTCCCAGAAGTCTCAGCTACCTATTAACAGTATAACAATACTATCTGACAGAATAAGCTAGGGGATTAAAAGCAGCAGTGCCAATATTGTTGCCTGCAGATATTAGCATATAACTATATTAGCAGCCCCCTTATGAAATTAGAATTCCTACTAAAACCATTTTCATGTTGTTCAGCAGCAATGAGCAGAGATTATCCCGCCTGGCCAATTAATAGGGTTTCTGGTTCAGATCTGTGTCCCCTCCTCTGTTTCCCTTCCCTGCATTCAGATGTCAGCCCTCTACAATTGATTTTAAATGTTCCTTTGTATATAGAATAAGAGCGAGAGTCCCCTATACAACGACACAGTGTGTGCATTAGCTGAATTATTTCTCATGTCTCCTAAAGCTCTTTGTGACCAGTGTTCCAACAGATAAGGCTGTCGGATTTAGAAAGTGCCATTTAACCTTTTTTTTTTTGTAGCTAAATTTAGAATGATCCAGTATTGTGTGATACAGAGAGACGTATTCTGGCTCATTCTTCCCTTATATGGTTCTGCAGGAAGTACTGGACCGATTCCCTGTGCTGCTCAATCGGATTCTGCGCAGTGTTACTGTGATAATCTCATTTATTCCCACCGTGTATTTGTGCTATTTGTGCTCCCCATACTCGCATTGTCATCACAAAACAGACAGAGATCAAACAGCGATGAGTTTCATATTTTATTAACCAAATACTTTGTATTTTTTATAAATACATCATTCAATATATTTAATGCTGTCATTTTTCTTTGGATTAAAATGTCATGTATACAAACAGACAATCCCTTTGCACATCATCAATACTCAGGTAGCAGCAATGGCAAAAAAAAAAAAAAAAAAAAATCACTCCACTGTGGTTTTTTTTTAACCCAATAAGAACTAAAATTGTCCTGTTTATATTGTCGAGACCAGTCTTTGAGGCTCAATGTTCTTTTCTAATTGGGTAATAGACTGTCTATTACATTTTGTTCACACAAATGGCATGTAAGAGGGAGAAAAGATGAAAATACATTGACTTAATGTTGGAAGTCAGCCATTCCCGAGGGAGAATAGAAGGGAGTGTATCATGAGGCTTGACATCTAATAGATGATGCAGATAATGAGTACGTTCTTGGAGTTATGGAAGGACTGTGCAACTGTCTCTGGAAAGACTCTTGGGATGCTTTGATATTTCATAGTGTCCAAATATATATTTCTTTTGCTTCTAATCCTCCAGAAAACGTGTTTCTTTTCCATCAGTGCAAATTGTGGATGCAAGAATGCCGTCAAGAGCCAACAGCTTAGCATGATCTTTCCAGAGTTTCATCATGGCTGCCAAGGAAGATGCCCAGTAGCTCCATGAATCTTTTTTTTCCACTGATCATGAATCTGCAAAATAAAGAAACAATGGTAAATAAGTGTATTTAGATATTTATTGTTTACAGTAGCATTGCTAACACACCCCATGATACTCTACAAACTATTGGCCAATACTGGACTGGGCGAATTACCGACTGCCTGTAACGCAACCTGTTCATGACTATTGTAGAACTTTTGGCTATCAGGGTATGTAGTGGTATGGTTCATAAACACCACAGGGAGAATTATGTCTAACCAACTTATTGAGATAAAATGTAAATTCTAACATAAGACCTATCATACAAATAGACCTCAACTTGGGTCATGCAGCACAAGCAGTAGAGCTTCTAGGTTAGGCTGCATCCTGCATGTATTGATAGTTTTAATAAAGCTCTAAACATGCTTATACATGGTAGTTAAACATATTTGAATAGTTATATGAATCATTATATCAACTTACAGTGGTATTATGAAGGCCTCATGTGTAGCAGCCAAACATCTGACAACCGAGACCGATATCTTTCCAACATGGAATTCAATTCAGAGTGCTGATTGTCGATATCTTTAAGGTAGGTGCCAGTTCACTTCTCTCCAGAGTGTATTGTGCCTGATAGGACTGTGTCCAATATCACTGAGCCTTTAGTCTTTGAGCTGCAGGTTGGTTGGTCTTTCGTTGTATGGTTTCATTAGATTCACAGGTATTCCTGAGTTGAGCATTGTTCCTACATTCCACAAAGCCCTACTTTTGTATTACAGGGCAACCTATAAAGAACGATCAGTTGGCATAGCCAAAAACTTTGATTGCAGGCCATACATATCTACTTGGTAGGTACAGAAGATGCCTGGTGAGATGTATCTGTCTCTGGTTCCAAATCATGGTAAATTCCAATGATATTTGCCTTCAGATCCAAATTACAGAACAGTTCATCAGTTTCCAAGTGGAAGCAAATGAGATAACGTTATAAAGTCCAGCCTTGTAGGCCTCTTATATTTCTACTTAGAAAGTCAACACCAAGAAACATCAGGTGCCTTCAGGGAGGACACCCAGGAACTGATATGGTGGAATCTGTAACATATTCACTTCCGTGTGCTTTAATATCACCTCTTTAGTTCAGATAAAAAATGCTACATTACATTCAATTAGATAAGTGCTCTACATTCCAAAAATAAGTCACACTTTGTTTTTGTTAGTTCCTAATAACATTCATCATATCAAAATGCTTTTTGTACACTTTTAAAACACACGTGAGAATGTGAAATACTCCATACAATACTAATCTGCACATTTGTATGAGATGCATTACAAGATGCATAAGTTGCATTACAGCACCAACTTCAGGGCCATAAGTTTACCATGCACAAAATCAGGTTATAGTTGTGCATTATTGCTTGTAACAACTTTTATATAGATATAGTTTCTGAATTGCTATTTATAGTACATTACAGATATTGCAGTGTAAATTATACAGTAAAAATAAAGTAACTTCAGTGCTTATTTGGTACATCACATGTCATTTTTTTACTCATAAAAATGCTCTTATAAGGAAAAACATCTTCAACCTGTCACTTACAGCCAACGATATCATTGGTCAACTTGGACTGTCAGTCAATGTATAGCTTTATCCCAAAATTGAATGACACTGGGTTCAGGCAACCATCTTCAATTTCTATTTCCCTTTGACAGTTGCTTCAAAGCACAACATCTAGTTAATGTGTCCTAATGACATGTTTGATTCTGTTTAGCTGTAAGTGATGGTTAGCTAGCATACATATCATTGTGTCTTTCTGCAAAACAGAGGAAAATAGATTGTCAACCACAAAGTTTCAGAGTGAGAAAGATGGGTCGAGAGAAACTGAATAGGTAACTTTTTCCCTAAAGCTACTTGGTTTAACTATGAACTTCTGCCTTAAACACAAACTCTTCTACCCTCTCCTATAACTTCAATTATGGTTGTGAAGCTTAAACTCAGTTTAGACTTCATCCTTTACATTGTAATCACTTGCCAGAAATTCATTCTTACAAAGTTGATAAAGTTTCAACTTTTAGAAGGCTCCACCGTTTTTCCCTGACGGATCGTATACGTGTGAATTACATTTTCTCAGTACAAACGCTGTTGCTATCATAAGGGTCCTTTGTGACCATCACCTTCAGCTTGGTGCTAATTTGCTCATCTGAGTAAGCTGATTTAAGGGTTTGTTTCTCTGACTGCTCAAATTCAAACTGAATTTCTTTGCCCATCTGGACTAACTCATCGACAGTCTTGGGAAATGGGGGCTTCAAGAAACGCTTGATCTCGGGGTGTAGGGTGCTAATAATATAGTGAATCATCTCTTCCTCATTGGCATCTACATAAAGCCTGTGGTACAGGGCCCTTTTCTTCCATACAAACTGCTCTAAGGGCTCCCAGCGTCTTTGGGGGAGATCTAAGTCCCGTTTGATGGCATCTCTAACCAAAAGCCTTTCACAATACTGCAAGAATGCAACTTTGAAATCATGCCAGCTGTCTATGGTCTCCTTTCTATATTCCCACCATTTCTTAGCTGCTCCTTTTAAGTGATCATCAACCTGTGATAACCAAACTTTTTCATCCCAACCACTGCGCTTGAAATATTTCTCCAGGTTTACAATGAACTCCCTGGGATCTTCTGACATATTGGCATCAAACTCGGGAGGGGAGAGAACGTCAACTGAAATGACTACCCATTGATGTGGTTCACATTCCTTTTTTGGGCTAGGAGCATAGGGGTCTACAATGTCTTGGGATAACTCTGCTTCCTCTTTCTTATCACCTAAAAATCCAAAGCCTTGGAAAAACCTTCTTGGTTTTTCATCCACTTTACTGGCCCTGTATACAGCCTGGTCTGTTTTGCTCACCATTTTTTCAAAGCGAGAAAACACCTCTCTCCAGGAATTCATCTCTCTCTTGACCCACCTTTCTAAATTTACAAGGGTGCCCTGGCACCTAATTAAACATGACTTTATGGAACGCTTCCATCTTTGTATCCCTATTGCTGGGGCTTCATCAGTCATGTTGGAATTCAGCCTCATCACTGACCGTTTAAAGCATTTAAGCTCACTCTCAACCTGTCTAGAAACCCCAGACAAGATATAAACCTGTGTCTTTCTGACCCGGTCCAACATTTCTGCTGGGCTGCATGTTCCAATCTGAAGAGCCACAGTTTGCTCAGGAATAGTTAAAGAAGGAACAAGCATTCCACTAGCAGCCATAGTTATTGCCATGATAATAGTTTAAAAGTTTAACAATAAGTGTCAAATGTAACACAAAAAGGTGACAATTAATTCTGTAATTCGGTCAAAAAAATGTCACTTTCACCTCACTACTAAAGGTTAGCAACTCTTCTAAATCAGTAAGCTAAGAGCATTTAATATACTATGCAATATAATATGTTATACATCAGACTTCAGATAAGCATGTATAGGAAATGTTTACAGCACACTAAATAACTGCTCTGAAACAGTGAAATAAATCAGAATACAGAATGAAATAAAAAAAGTTATAGATCACCCAAAAGTTCTTTCAGAAATCTGAAAGGGCAAAGTGAGTCTGTCACCTGCAGGTCTTTCAGTAGATGGAAGTGGCAAGAGATCATAAAATAGACTGGTTGAAATATTGTCAAGTCTTCAGGCAAAGAATTTCTTTCTGATTTCTGAGCTACGGAAATTCCCAAATATTCCAGGCAAAGAAAGAGTCAGGCGGAGGAGATTCCCTTTGAAATCGGCTCTTCGGAGATGAACGCAATAGAAGGAACAATTTCTATCTGCTTGCGTTGTGAGTTGTGAGAATAGTTTGCCAGTGGCTGTATTTATACTCTGCTGTGCAGAGCTCGACATGTGAGTAGTCCGCAAACCCACACTATGAGCTCGGCTCGGATTGGTTGGCGGAGCCGTCTCCCTGGCAACCAGCCTTTGGATGCCACTTCAGTACCCCCCTCCCTATGATGCAGCAAACGCACGTTGATGGTTCTGAGCAGTTTTGCTGTGGAAGAATGTGTAATTCCCTCTCTCTCTCTCTTTGAAAACGAGGAAACACGTAATTCTGAACTAAAAAGGAGACACTTCTCCCACGGATCATTAGACAGTTTCCCTAGCCTGGAACTGTCAAAAGATAAGGTTTTTTTACCCTTGTCGGGAACCTGTAGGAGACAATGTCCTCCTCATCATTCACTCCCACATATAATAAACACACACATAATAAATAAACACAAACACATGTCATTTAGGAGGAGGGGCAAGCACAGGCTTCCAGAAACTTATACTCCAAGGGCATAATTGTGGATTCAATATTTTTTTAAGGTTAATGAAGATACTGACTTGGCATCCATTTAAAGTGTCCTTTGGAGAACAGAGGCACAGATTTTCTCTCAAAGAAAGGTCATTTTTTATTTAAATGGTTTTTTTTTCACTTTTCAAGGTTACGATTTTATTTCTACTGAAAGCAAGGCTAAACCTCCTTTTGTATCAAGTTTGAAAGGAGTAACCCAATTGTCTCGCATGTAGATACTTTGGTTGCATGGTGTAGCCATTTACCAGTAGTTACCAGACTTTTTTCACTTCAAGTTACCCCTCAGAGTTTATTCAGGTTTCCCTATAGATCAGTGATCCCCAACCAGTGGCTCGTGAGCAACCAACTCCTTGGATGTTGCGCCCAGTGGTCTCAAAGCAGGGGCTTCTTTTAAAATTCCTGGCTTGGAGGCAAGTTTTGGTTGCATGAAAACCAAATGTACTGCCAAATAGCTCCTCCTGTAGGCTGCCAGTCTATATATGGGCTACCAAATAGCCAATCACAGCCCTTATTTGGCACCCCAGGAACTTTTTTGCATGCTTGTGTTGGTCCTCAACTCTTTTGGTATTTGAATGTAGCTCACGGGTGAAAAAGGTTGGGGATCCCTGCTATAGATAATAATAAGATAACAGATATAGGAAACTGTAGTCAATCATAAAGCCATAGTTCCAAGAATATCTACAGCAAATACATTTTTACCCCCACTTAGCTTCATATTGGTCTTCATATTGGCATACATAATGTAATATGAGAAGATGCAGCTCTGTCATTGGTTGGGAGTTGTCCCTGGATATATCCAATTACATTTTGGGGAAAAAAAAAGAAAATACTTTCTAACACGTTTGTCAACATGAATCTACCAAGATTAAACCTCAAATCAAGGGCATTGCATGAATTTTGTTGAACATTGAGTTTTGTAGACCAGTAGTCTATAGTATGGCAATAGACTGTCCACTACCATTTCCAAACGGTAGTGGATCAAATAAGCAAACCTAGAGGGCTGTTTCTGCTGAATTATGCTTAGTACAGGGGATATCTACGGCGGCATAAGGTGTTTCCCTATACAGGCTAAGAGCAAACTCAAGTGGTTGGTGTTGCTGAATTATGCTTAGTACAGGGGAATACCTATGCTGCCATAGTTTTATGGGATCTCTCTGTACAGACTATGAGCAAACTTAGGGGCTGTTCCTGCTGAATTGTGCTTAGTACAGGGAATACCTATGCTGCCATAGTTTTATGGGATCTCTCTGTACAGACTATGAGCAAACTTAGGGACTGTTCCTGCTGAATTGTGCTTAGTACAAGGGAATACCTATGCTGCCATAGTTTTATGGTATCTCCCTGTAGAGTAAAAAAGCTGCTTAGTACAGGAGTATTTATGCTGCCCCAGTTTCTCGCTGTGCAGACTATAAAATAAAAACAAGGGATGGTGTATCTTTTTACTCTTGCTGCAGGTGGATAAATTCATTACCAACCACATCTGCCTGAACATGTCCTCAATTAGATCTTGGCATGTCCCTTGGGTTTCTAGTCCACAGCCCGGTTGGAATCTTGTAAATGGTCAAAGGCTAAAATGAGCCAGAATGTGAGAAGAATGAGAGAAGACAATAAAGGTTACCTTCTATTTATATTTTACATTGTAGAAATGTAAATGATGTTTACAAAACTAAAGGAATAATATGAACTGTGGAGATCCTGGTAGCTGAAGTTCAATCATTCTCTAGACAGAATGTGTGGGTTTGACAAGCTTGTCAGAGAGAACAAACCTGCAACCTCTTTTTTTTGCCATTTTTCTTTTCTTTCTCAAGCCCTGAACTCCGTTACTCTCGCTAAGAGCAGTTCTGGCCTTATTTAGTCAATCTCCCTACTCCTACACACTGACTAATTTTCCCAGTGACTCATGCATTCTAATAAGCTTTGCTTCTGCTCGCAGCACACTGTGAATCCCAGCGCCACATGCCATGTGAGGGGGAACGGTGTGAGATTTTTCTTCTTCTTTTTTTTTTATCTGAGCAAGTGACAAATTACAGAGTACGCCTTCCAATTTCTCTGAGTGGGATGTCAATTAAGCGTCTGATGCACATTAGATGTGGGAAGGTGAAGAGAGGGGGATTACCCTATATTGCGGCTGGTTCCTTGTGATGGAGACGTGGAATTCTGTTTCACATCTGTTCCCATTGTAACAAGCACAGCAAGCTTTGATGTGAGAATCAATTACCATTTAGAGATGATTTGATTTTAATTGCAAATTCTCTTTGTAAAGTTTCACTTTTAACTTCTTGGATGATTGACTGTGTCTCCCTGGGTGGCATAACTGATTAATTAGTAGTCTTGTGTAATATATCCTGCCACTTATTAGAGATAGATAGAGAGATAGTTGGATGATAGATAGATAGATGATAGATAGATAGATAGATAGATAGATAGATAGATGATAGATAGATAGATAGATAGATAGATAGATAGATAGATAGATAGATAGATAGATAGATGATAGATAGAGATATAGAGATAGATAGATAGATAGATAGATAGATAGATAGATAGATAGATAGATAGATAGATGATAGATAGATAGATAGATAGATGATAGATGATAGATAGATAGATAGATAGATGATAGATATAGATGTATAAAAATACAGTTGACCATACACCAATAAAAACACAAAAAAGATGGATGCTCTTATTGCTACATTATATAGTCAACTATATATACTGTATGTAGACCTATAGTAGATAGATAGATTCAAGCAAGTCATACACTGATAGATCTGCACATTTGGTGAAGTCCCCAACCAAGCAGATCTTTGCTCAATCAGGTCACCCATGAGGTGAGCCAAATCAAACCTAAACATTTGGCCCCAAGGTCAAAAATGGAATCATACGGGGGAGCAGTGGAGGTCCGATGTTATTTCAAAACCAGCCCAATAGATAGAGGCTTGGGAAGGCTGATCATCAGGCACCATACTGTATATAGGCCAATAATCCGCCAAATTAATCTGGTGAGATTGGATTGGAGTCGTTTTTATGTGCCCCTTTTATGTGCCCCCTTTATGGATAGATAGAGGTAGAGGTGTGCATACATATAGAGATGATAGATGATAGATAGATAGATAGATAGATAGATAGATAGATAGATAGATAGATGATAGATAGATAGATGATAGATAGATAGATAGATAGATAGATAGATAGATTAGAATAGATATAGAATAGATAAGTACAATAGATAGATATGATATGATAGATAGATAGATGATAGATAGATAGATAGATAGATAGATAGATAGATAGATAAAAAATAAAGTTGACCATGCACAAATAGATCTGAGCGGGATGCTTTTGTATGGCCAGCTTTGTATACTGTACATAGACCTATAGCAGATACTGTATATAGGCTCAAACTAATCATACATGGATAAATCTGTCTTTGCCAAATCAGGCCAGTCTTGAGATGGGCCAAATCAAACCTGAACATTTGCCCCCCCCCAGGCCAACAATGGTATCATTTGGGGGCCAATGGAGATCCAATGTCATTTCAAAACCTGGCCTGGGAAGGTTGATCATTAGGCACAATATACGGGTCAATAAGTTGCCCATTTGGTCTGGTGAGTCAGCAATTTAGAAGTAGATAGAGGTCGAGGTATGGATAGGAAAAGATGATAGATGGATGGATAGACATACATGTAGACATGATAGCTTCCTCTGATAAAGAACAGCCTATTCAAAAATAAAAAACAATTTTCATGGGGAATTAGATTGATGAAAAGTTCCACACACAGCTTCTTGTGAATGTAAAACTCCTGAAACCTCTGGTTCTGATGTACATGTAGCAGTTCTAGGAGTTTTATTACCCAGCCAAATAACAGCACCATCAGTGGACAACAAAACACTCAGAATAACCCATTCTAATAGCATGAAATTTTGAGAGCATCTGCATGTTGGCCACACAATTCCAGTAGATACGATGAATCTTTTATCACTTCTTATTACCGAGCTCTCCGAACTTTAAAGTGGTCAATTGGAAGGACGGTTACCTTTTTTCAGTCACAGTTAGTATTAGTATGTAATCTAAGATCATACATTTGTTTGGCTTTCTTTTAACACATTCGGAGCATCAATGGCTTTCCAAGGCATCTTCACAAGCAGCAAATGGTAATAAGTTATTGTTTGCTGGGTCAAGATGTCCTTCTTCCAAGAATTTCTTTCATCATAATTTAATGCAATGGACCAATCGGTGGCTGACACAGGAATCAAACATAGATCTCTTTATTCAAAGGTGTCTCTCTGGAAAGTTTTATGCCACTGCGGCTCTTTTCCTAGACTGGTCAGAAATCATTATCATATTGTGGTAGCACACTCTCTTCATTGCTGTTGGTAACTGTTGATCAACTTTTTCAGCAATTAAAATATCCTGTACTTTACTTATTACATGGTCTGCTTTAAAGTCTACGCAAACATTGGGCACAAGCTGTTTTTCAAGTGCAGTAAACTTTATTCTCAATACAAGTATGCATTGTTGGGTTTTGTTATCTCAATAATGTTCAGGTACAGTAGCAACAGATCATATATCTTCAGAGGTGGCATTTGCTCAAATAGATGTAATGTGACTTTTACAGCAGAAGCTCCTTTAACAGGAGAAGACATCTGTATTTAACAGAAGAAGACATCACCCATCAGGAAAAAAGACATCACCCATTTCCAGCTCCTGGACCATCTCCAGAACTAAAGTTGGTCCGGGTGGAGGACCTGGTCAGCACCTACATATGAGAGGACTTGCTGTTTGGAAGCACTATATCTAGGACCACTACTTATCCTGTTAATCATCACCTCAACAACTAAATGACTTTTCTTTTAAACCTTTAACCAAGAGGCATCTAATGGGTCAAAAAAAAGCAACAGAAGAGGGCTTCAGAACCTGCCATGAAGCTGGAGAAGTAATCACACAATACCATGTTAAATATGCATAATGGGCATACTAATGTTAAAATACAAGTTGAGATGTTATCTTATAATGGTCAAAAAGTTGTTTGGTATATAAAACAACAAATCATAAACACGTGTTGTGAATATGATTATTTATAGAAAAGAATTGTCGGCAGAGTTTCCACGTGTGTGAAGACACCACCAGTTGTGAACCAGTCAGGAACATCATCCTTTGCAACTATTGTTCTATTGCTCTCATCAGACTCCATATACATGAACAGATATTAATATTTGTTTGTGCCAAACCAAAATGTTCAAACCTGCCCGATGTATCCATGGTATGAGGAATCTGTTCTAATTAGTCCTCAGACACACATGGCCTAAAGTTGTCACATTAAACCCATTCAGTGCTCTTTATTCCTGGCAACCCGGTCAACTGGCAAAACTAACAAGGCAGCAGTAACTAAGAGCTCTGATTCCAAATGGAAAGTCATTAAAATTCTTTACTCTGAAACGCTGTAACTAAGTTGCATTTGCATTATTGTTTTAAAGGAATGAAAAAAGCTCAGGCAAAAAGCATTTGTAGAAAAGCAAGAACAGGTGGAATACATATGGGCATTAGAGGAAGAAATACTTAAAGTTGCATACAGAATGAAAGTGCTGCTTCTTTATGGAAACAGTAATATATAAAAGGAATAGCCAACTTGGAGTATTGTTGTTGTGGTACATTCATTGTTTGGCAATAGATCCAACGATACAATATCAGTGCTCACAAACCTAGCTGGGTTGTAGACAAGATAAGGGTACTGTAGTTTCCCTAACGGGATGGTGTTACATTGAAATGGATCCCCTCAAGTTGAAGTCTATCAAGGATAAGTAATAGAAACAATCCAAATCCAGCTGTGTCCAGTATGCTAAAGCAGATGCCACCCGGGGAATACTAATCCCATTTCCTATGGGTGGAGCATATGACTGCTCTGCTGGCTAACCCGGAGGTCTACTTTATGGGTTGAAAAAGGTCCATCAAGTTCAACTCTTCCAAATGAACACCAGCATTGCAAAGCCTCATACACAGGGTCCCGGTAACATGGTATCCCTAAGGACTGACTTCCTTAGGACTTGTCCTTGGGGTCCTGTACACAGGCCTACTTCCTGGTAGATCTACCTCCTGCTATAATGGCACGAGTCAATTTTCCCTCTCCATTTATAGACCAGGGGAACCAATTTCGTATGTAAAACCCTGGGGCAAATGAAGAAACACTTCACACCCACAGTGCCTAGGTGACTGACATGGACTTTCTGAACATCACATTTTGTTTCCCAACTGAACTGTGCAGGGGACCTGAGGCAACAAGAGTTTGATTTCAATTCAGAATTGCATTTGTATTCAGGAGAATACAACTGCAAAAGAGAAGGACTTAACCATAATAATTTAGATGATATAAGCAAATAACTAATCTCAGGCTGTTGGGAAAGCTAGCAGCATATCAAGAAGGTGTGGAAGCATCTGTGAACCCAATGTTGGTGCCCAGAGTGAAACAGCAAAGCATGGTTTGTCACAAAGTACCGAATGGATTACTTAGCAGAGCAACTGGTGTCCTCTCTGCATTGGAAGGCGCAATGACCCTGCCCACCTTTTACTAATTCTGCATAGGTAAATGAATCAGTAATCGCCAGTTGCTATGACCCAAACCCAGGAGGAGCATTGCTCTTGGCATGGAATTTAAATCTCTCCCAAAAATATATACAATTTTTAAAAATATGTACATTCCTGCTTGAAGTTGTTGGGTTGAGTTACTCTTGGGCCTGAAATGTAAGGTCACTGGTGGAAGGCATAAGAAAATGTAAGTGCAGTCCCTCTATACATCCTATTATGCACCCACATTCTTAAACGAGCCCTTTCATTTATGATTTTGCCAAATAACTCAGTGTTCCACTACCACTTATGACCTTTAACTACATTTTTCTTGCCTGATTACACTACATGTTTGCTCATGTAATGTATTCTTAGTTGGGAAATACAATGATAATATAATGATTAAACATTACAGAACGTACCAGAGTGAAAAGAGATCAAAAACAGAAAAGATGTTAGAAGACAGAAGATAATTTGGAATAAATATAAATTGGTGGGTAATTACAGCAAGAGAGGGTATTTATAGGAAGAGGGGGGAAGCCATAAATTAGTGAAGGGTAGACTAAGGTGATGACAAAAAACATGCCCTTGTTTATAGAGTTTTGAAGATACAGTATTATACTGGGCATCTACAGGCAGGGTAGAGGAGACATTTGAGTTGGCTTGAGTAAAGGTGGCAGGAGAAGTTACATACATAGTAGATGAGGTTCAAAAACAAATACCATTGAATGTCCATTGAATGTCCAAATAAATCGTGCCTAAATAACCTATGTATGATTAAAAAAAAACATTGGGTAAACAATTCCTTTCTTCCTCCAAAACTGCAATCAAACCAGTTCCTGGATGCACTTCCTTAAAACGTTCTAACCGATCTATCAGTACCACCAGATCAGAGAGACAATTTCTGAATTTCAAAGCTCTCATTGTAAAAGTCCTCTTCGTAATTTAGGATATAATTCCCTTTTTTTCTATCATCTCAAGGGATGCCCTCATGTCATCGAAAAAGATCTACTGAAGAATAAGGAAAAGATGAGAGAAAAGAAAAATTATACTGAAAACGTACATTTGTAGACCATCTAGATGAGTTTGGACATCAGCCAAAGAAAGAGAAGAAGAGAAGGCAAAATGGAATCATGGAAAACAGAAGAGAAGGTGACCTTAGGAGAACAACAAATTTAGCAGTAAAGGATAGAAAGATTGCTGATGTTCATATCCAACCCAGATCTGTCTAGCAAGAGAATTTATCTTCTTGACCCAAGAAACAATCATGAATCTGCCGGCTCACAGTTTCACACAACTTGTAATGTGTGAATTTCAAATATCAGACAAATTATTTTCTAGAACTTGCTGTGAATGTCACTTTTTCCTGCATAAAAATAAATAAAAATTAATCAAACTTTAAAGACAACTGAGCTATTGAAAATCATGAGTTTTTTTTTATTATCTACTTCTAGTCATTAAGTCCAACCTCCCTTGTTGGCAGCACTCCGCACCCCTCAGAAGAACTCAGCACCTCAACATCTGAAACAGAACCAAAGTCATATACATTTAATTTAATTTAATTTAACTTCTTACAGTAAGTTCACTATTTGGGGGGGGGGGGTTGTTACATAATGCTGGTCTGATTCTAATAACCCCTAAGAACCAGAATTTTATTTTTGTCTGGTGTGGGTATGAATACTCAAGGGAAACTGAATGTGTTGCTATACACATATAATTGAAACAGGTCAAACTTTGTACGATATTATATAAGCTCCTTTATATGGGGTTTGCAGTATCTTGGTTCAGGATTCCTTAGAGGGAAAATTATTTTTGAGTATATCCCTCCTTTGCCCAGATCGTTTGCTTCTAAGATTATGACACAGTGTAACTGCAGATGAAGGTAGAGAAGAAGTCCTAACCTCTGTTATATGCATATGTTTTGAAATTGATTTACCCACTAGTCATTGTGAAATCTGCTTAGGGGTACTCTTAATTACTCCTCATTACCCCACTGGGTTTCTGGCCAATCCCTACATCTATATTTTGATGGGTTTAACACTGGACACAATCTACCACAACAAGAAATTGAAGCACAGGAACAACAGGAATAGCCCCCATGTTTACTCATATCATGTACAGAGAGATCCCATAAAACTATGGCAGCATAGGTATTCCCTGTACTAAGCACAATTCAGCAGGAACAGCCCCTAAGTTTGCTCATAGTCTGTACAGAGAGATCCCATAAAACTATGGCAGCATAGGTATTCCTCTGTACTAAGCACAATTCAGCAGGAACAGTCCCTAAGTTTGCTCATAGTCTGTACAGAGAGATCCCATAAAACTATGTCAGCATAGGTATTCCCCTGTACTAAGTACAATTCAGCAGGAACAGTCCCTAAGTTTGCTCATAGTCTGTAGAGAGAGATTCCATAAAACTATGGCAGCATAGGTATTCCCTGTACTAAGCACAATTCAGCAGGAACAGTCCCTAAGTTTGCTCATAGTCTGTACAGAGAGATCCCATAAACTATGGCAGCATAGGTATTCCCTGTACTAAGCACAATTCAGCAGGAACAGTCCCTAAGTTTGCTCATAGTCTGTACAGAGAGATCCCATAATACTATGGCAGCATAGGTATTCCCCTGTACTAAGCACAATTCAGCAGGAACAGTCCCTAAGTTTGCTCATAGTCTGTACAGAGAGATCCCATAAAACTATGGCAGTATAGGTATTCCCTGTACTAAGCACAATTCAGCAGGAACATCCCCCTGGATATCAGATTTCTGTAAAATAGATTTTTTTGAGTGATAGACATGTAAAATATGCATGTGTTCATTTGCAACATGTAATATATTTATAATATACAATTTCATCAGTGTAAATAAAGTAGGTGAAATGCAGAATTGTGGGGTATCACAGGTGTTGCATGTGAGGTTAATCCCAGAGATGTGACCTGTAGGAGTTGAGTGGATGCAGATAGGCAAGTGCTTATTAAGGTCTGTATCTCAATAACAATGAAGTGATGCTGCGCTGACATCTCTGTGTACAGGGAGGGCAGAACTACAGCTTGGCACAGGCTCACCGCTTGCCTGAAAGGACATAAAAGGCTTGTGAGGAGAGAATGGGTGAGAGCAGCAGCACCGACGTCACCAACAGGAAAGGAAGTCCTTATTTGGTGCAAACATTTCTGCTTTATCTAGGACACAGGGGCTTGTGGAACAGCAATATGTTCTTATTTAGCACTCAAGCATGGATTCCCCAAGCCGGAAGCACAGATGGGGGGCTCCTCTGATGAATGGCTTCTCTCATCAGCAAAAAATATAATCACATTGTGTCCCCTGTGCTTTTATTTCCAAATATGTATTTATCATGTAGGATACAACTGAGACAATTTAAGTGCATATATATATATATATATATATATATATATATATATATATATATATATATATATATATATATATATATATATATATATATATAAATCAAATAAAACACTAAAATCTGTATTTTTTTTAACTTGGCCCTGATTTGTATACAATAATTTCTACGAATTGACCAGAAATGGCCAGATTGTTTAACCATTTAATGTCTTGGCATGTGGACTGCTTGCAGGGGTTTATAAAATGTGCAACTGGCCTCCCTTAATGTCTTGCAGTAGTTGCAGGTGGTCCTCAGCCTTAAAACCAGTTTGGGTGAGAATTGGAGAGAATGTCCATGTGCTCTCCAACATACACCTGAAGCCTAACTTGAAGGTCATTTAGGCTGAGTTTTATTGTGACTATGTGTTTGTTGTCCTAGATATTCTTAAAAATATCACAAAATAATGGATATGCAGATATTGCACTATAGTATATTTGGACTCATGACCAATGGTCGGACCTTTAAGTGAGGCCCTGGCCAAAGGTCAGACCATCACGTGGTGTTTGAACTGTAAAGGTTGATATCTATAGCCCCAGTGAGCCCAAGGGTATGTAAAATACCAGTAGGTTGGTGTCTCATACAACAGACCCTATGACCATGTGACCCTAGGATCCTATTACCTTGTGATTTATGTTGAACCCCTATAACCCGAGAACATTTTTCTGTTTTTTGTCCCATAAATTGCCCTTTGGGGGAGTCAGGAGGGATGAAAACATTTGGTGGTTGAAGTGTGTCTTTGGTGGCAGATGATGGTAGTCTCTATCTTTACCCCATGGGCTCTGGAATGGAAGCATTATTAATCATAATTAAATTAACATAAATTGTTATTTTTGTTATGGTGCTTATTAGTTGCAGTATCCATTGTGTATGTGTTGCCAGTGGCCGTGTCTCTAGTTGCATCTCTCACATTACAGGGCAGGGGTAAGAAATCAAATCTTTCCCAAGACCAACATCAGTTTGGACAGTATGTAATGAGATGGGGGCTTGAGCTTTGAAGACCTGTTTGCTATATAGTGTAGTCTGGATACCTCTTTTTAAATAGACAATGATAATAATACTGACTACATTTTTCTATATCTGTATCATCTGCCACATATCATTATCTGTCCCTATGACTCAATACTAGTGGAATGATGTTAGGAACACTCAACCCAACACTCTCAAACCCAACACTCTCAAACCCAAGACTATCAAACCCAACACTCTCAAACCCAACACTCTCAAACCCAACACTCTCAAACCCCACAAACCCAACACAACACTCTTTGGATCAGTATCTACTCCAAGGTAGAAAACTGAATGTCTATAAACACAGACCAGCTTCAATCTAGCCAAGGTCTAAGATGTAAGGAAGATGTTGTGTGTTTGTATCGGTACAAGTCATTTTGGTAATAGAATATAACCATGCACTATTATGCTTGCATATTAGCCTTTAATACTTACGTTAGTAATTGAGCTTCCTTTCATTTCAATAACCATAGAGAGATGGCTGGTTCTTTGGTAAGAAAATTGTGCAACTCACCCAGGTTTAGGTGGGGCCTCTGGATGGGGTAGGAATGCCCATTAGTACAATAATGTGATTGGAGGGGAGCTGTGATAGTTCTCCTCTGGTTGAAGGGTGGATGGTGCTTGGGTACCATGAAGGCAGGGTCATTGGGTAACAGAGGAGCTTGGTGGAACATTGGGAAGAGGGACTAGCTACTGGTAGGCAAGATCCTACAATGCTTTAAAGGGTAATATAGTAAATCAGAGTGTATAGGTTCAGAAAAGTCAATAATCTCTTGGAGTTCTCCTTGGAGGGCTCTAAACACTATAGGGGTTATTTGAGGGGAGCAAAATCACAATCCCTTATTGCTTATTAAAAAATACTTGTGCCCTGTGTCTTACTGGGATCTGCAGCTGGCGCTTCCTAACTTGCAGATTTTAATGTTACAGGCAGGGGATGGGAAGGTGATCACCTGTGTGGCTCCCCCTGTGCCTGCTCCTGAATACAAACACTGCCAAATGCAGCCAGCACTGTATTCATGGGGGGGGCAGGTCTGTGGTCCCAGATGCTGACAATGTGTCTCCCCTAAAGTACATCGCTTTTTCAGTTGCAGGCTTAAAACTGGCAAAATTATTCAGACCCCATATATAATAAAATGTAGACCAGCAGAAGGCTTACTTAGAATGGTTGTGTCTAGTGTATAGAGTAGAAAGCTGATGATTTCATTGCTTAATAATGTACCTAGAAGGCTGTGACATAAAGCAAATACCTAATTCACATAACCCACCGTTACAAACACTCCGAGCACTTGCACAGACACATGACGTTGGAACACAAGTCTCATCACTGATGACAAACTAGTGTGAAATCTGAATAAACTGAGAATGAGCAGAGATCACACGTAACCCAGAAGTGTGGGCACAAATGACACCAGAAGCTGTGGGAGGCTTTAGGATAAGCAACAATGACAGACAAGGTCTCAGTTCACATTAATATAACATTTTTTTGCACTAAAATCCGGGTGTTGCTGGTCTTTTGGAAACCTGTTACCGTGCACTCAGGTGGGAGATTAAATGTGTGTCACCCTCTTTGAAAAAAAAATAAAAAAATATATATATATATACACCTACAGTATATTATGTGCTGCCCCTATGCTCAGACCAAAGTGCACAGTGAATTAGCTGAAAAGAAGGTGGAGAACTACTGGGGGCATTTTGGGGGGCACAGATCTTCACTGTGTATCTACTGGTAGCCCATATTATACTTATCTTTTTATGTATATCTGTAACCTTGTTATGCGCTAAGGGGGCCCAGTCTGAAGGTCAGTTAGGGGGAGATTTGGGGTGAGTGCTTATTTGTACCCTGGGTACCCCTGGAACTATAGCAGGGTGACACCCCAATGTTTCTATATATCTGTAACCTTGTTATGCGCTAAGGGGGCCCAGTCTGAAGGTCAGTTAGGGGGAGATTTGGGGTGAGTGCTTATTTGTGTCCTGGGTACCCCTGGAACTATAGCAGGGTGACACCCCAATGTTTCTATATATCTGTAACCTTGTTATGAGCTAAGGGGGCCCAGTCTGAAGGCCAGTTAGGGGGAGATTTGGGGTGAGTGCTTATTTGTACCCTGGGTACCCCTGGAACTATAGCAGGGTGACACCCCAATGTTTCTATATATCTGTAACCTTGTTATGCGCTAAGGGGGCCCAGTCTGAAGGTCAGTTAGGGGGAGATTTGGGGTGAGTGCTTATTTGTGTCCTGGGTACCCCTGGAACTATAGCAGGGTGACACCCCAATGTTTCTATATATCTGTAACCTTGTTATGAGCTAAGGGGGCCCAGTCTGAAGGTCAGTTAGGGGGAGATTTGGGGTGAGTGTTTATTTGTGCCCTGGGTACCCCTGGAACTATAGCAGGGTGACACCCCAATGTTTCTATACATCTGTAACCTTGTTATGAGCTAAGGGGGCCCAGTCTGAAGGTCAGTTAGCGGGAGATTTGGGGTGAGTGATTATTTGTGCCATGGGTACCCCTGGAACTATAGCAGGGTGACTGTTACCCCAGTGTTTCTATATATCTGTAACCTTGTTATGAGCTAAGGGGGCCCAGCCTGAAGGCCAGTTAGGGGGAGATTTGGGATGAGTGCTTATTTGTGCCCTGGGTACCCCTGGAACTATAGCAGGGTGACTGTTACCCCAATGTTTCTATATATCTGTAACCTTGTTATGAGCTAAGGGGGTCCAGTCTGAAGGCCAGTTAGGGGGAGATTTGGGGTGAGTGCTTATTTGTACCCTGGGTACCCCTGGAACTATAGTAGGGTGACTGTTACCCCAGTGTTTCTATATATCTGTAACCTTGTTATGAGCTAAGGGGGCCCAGCCTGAAGGCCAGTTAGGGGGAGATTTGGGGTGAGTGATTATTTGTGCCCTGGGTACCCCTAGAATTATAGCACCCCATGTAGAAAGGAAATGAGGAATAGCATTGATACATTAAATTGCTAAATAGCTGGCAAACAAGCCCCTAAAGTGGATCAGTGATGGGTTCCCTATACAGAACTTACCAAGTAATAGAGCTACAGTATGTCCTTGCTGTGCCCTTGATGCAAAGAGTCATTTTTCAGCCATGAAAAGCAACTAGCCAGGTCCTATAACTAAAAGACACACATATTGCCAAATAAATCTCTGCTTGAATATATATATATCTAAATGTCTAATTCCTATGTAACGACACACCCTGTTTGATGTTCCTGCTGTTTGTTATATTCTGAGAGAATATCAATAATGCACTTGTGAATCAGATGGCAAATCTATATAAGCATACAATACCAGTGATCTGAGAACAAAATGCTGCCAATGGTTTATTTTGATACAAACGTTAGGCAGGATCACATGTGGGAATGTTTCTTTGGAGCACAAAACAATCATAAATGTGTCCAAAATTAATTCCACACCAAAAAGACAGAGGTACCTCCGTGAAGACAGTTCTCTTCTTCAACCCAAATTAGCTATGCAATTATATTTACTGGAACTGCGAATTGCTCAGATGTGATCCTTGCTCTAGAAACCACAGTGAGGTGACCATAAAGTGTTCCACTGAAGCTACAGACCCCCACTCTCCCCCAATAAGCAGCACCATAGGAGGTGCAAGGAAAAGAATAGGACTTTAGGAGGGCAGGTAGAGGCTGCTTAATGGGCAGAATGACAGGGAATATACAAGACCCTGAAGAGCTTGAGATAATTGTGCAATAATTATGGGCCCCTGAACCTGCTTGTGCAATACCGGGGGGGGGGGGTACAAGATGGTAATCTGTAATTAAAATACTCAAAATATCTCTCAGCTCAAAACCAACCCCGGAAGGGCCCCAGGAATGGAATTTATTTAGTAACACTTGAGAACACAATTAGATCAATATGGAGAAGACTGTAAAGCGTATGTAATGGCGACATAATCATTAGTGTGTCTTTATATCCCTGAACATTCAGCAGAAACTCATGCTAAACACCACTTGTGCTCAAAAACAAAAGGGAAAGGGGGCGACAGGAGCCACGGAGCTTCCCAACTGAGCTCAGAACACGTTCTTCTGTTATTTCTGGGATGTATTTATAGAACTCACCCTATAATTAGAAATTGTGCAGAATAAAATGGCAGGAGCACATGCAAAGGAGCAATTAGCTTCTGGCTCAGAAATCCAGGAAGTTTTCTCAATGACACCCACATCCCGGGTGCAGCAGAGACTTCTCTATGAGCAGTGAAATGAGAAAGAACTGCCAAAGGCACCCTGATGTCCCCTTACTTTATATATCCCAGGGGGAAAGCATTTACCAGTGGACTTCCAAGTTCTTCTGAAACGTCTGCCAGAACATGTTTTGTATTATACTGTACATGTCATTTGTGTATCCAGATGGCTTATAAAGGAACGACAAGGCGCCCCCAGATCAGCTTCACACGGGGGAACATTTCTGTGCCTTTTACTAGTTCAGCATTGGAAATATCACCCAACATTTAGCATTAGACTCTTCCTAATGAAATGAATGCAATGAGTAATAAGACTATACAGTGGGAGGCCCACTTATCAAAGTCCGAAATGTATCTCATTATTTTATGAAAAATTTTCCACCCGATTTTTTTCCGATTTTTGTCCGAAAACCACGAAATTTTTGGATTATTGCTCGAAACCCAGCACAGATCCAAATATCTTCAGGACTTCTCCCATTGACTTATATGCAACCTCGGCCAGATTTTAGATTCTGACGTTTTCTATCCTCGAGGTATTTTTTATTTCCACTAAAAATATTTTCCACAAAAATTTTTTTCAGGTTTTTGGCATTCAGAGTTTAATAAATAACCTCCTAAGTGTATATTTTCTTTCTAAGGGGCCGATTCACTAAGGGTCGAATATCGAGGGTTAATTAACCCTCGATATTCGACTAGGAATTAAAATCCTTCGACTTCGAATATCGAAGTCGAAGGATTTTAGCGCAAATAGTGCGATCGAATGATCGAAGGATTATTCCTTCGATCGAACGATAAAAGGACGATTCGAACGATTCGAAGGATTTTATTCCAACGATCGAAGGAATATCCTTTGATCAAAAAAAGTTAGCCAAGCCTATGGGGACCTTCCTTTTAGATGGCGAACTAGGGGTCGAAGTTTTTTCTTAAAGAGACAGTACTTCGACTATCGAATGGTCAAATGGTCGAACGATTTTTAGTTCGAATCCTTCGATTCGAAGTCGTAGGCGTAGTCGAAGGTCGTAGTAGCCCATTCGATGGTCGAAGTAGCCCAAAAAATACTTCGAAATTCAAAGTTTTTTTACTTTGAATCCTTCACTCGAAGTTAGTGAATCGGCCCCTAAATGTGTTAACTCTTTTAAATAATTAAATATTTTCATATGTGTCTCATTTGTACATTATATGGGCAATGTATGGGGACACCTGCCTGTGCAGCATCTCAAGGACATTGATATGAAGCTGGTCCACCATTTGCTGCTTAAACAGATATTCCCCTTTGCACAACTGGGAAGGTTCCCACTAGATATCAGAACATTGTTGCTGGAATTTGCTTCCATTCATACATTTGAGGTTGAACAGTGATGTTGGGCATCAGGCCTGGCATACAGTTGGCATTCAACTCATCTCATGGATATAGTGTTGACTTCAGAGCCAGTGCTTCACCTATGGACCAGATTTCATTTCAGCAGAAGAAGAAGACCTGGAGGAGGCTTCCTATGCCCTGTGAGAGGGAGGTATGATCCCTGGCCCAGGAATTAGGGTTGCCACCTTCGGGCACACAGGGGGGAAGGTAGTTACATCATGGGTGTGGGGTGTATGACATCAGAGGTGGAGTTGGTAACATCAGGGTTGGGGTTATGATGGAATGATCTATGATTGGTCGATTTCTGCATCAATCTAATAGAAGACTTGGGAGTTTTAACCTTGAAAGCAGCAAGTAAGTTGCAGGTAAGACTTAGTCCCTGTGTTAAATGTATAATGAAGCAATAGAATTCTTAATGAATCAGATAAAATTGAGCGTAGGACTGGCCAGATATGGGATGACTGTGACGTAGTTGTTCAGCTTAAATATATTGTAATATATGGACAAACAATCTGTTTTGTTTAAAGGTTAAATTATATTTTATTAGTTTAAGGCACAACATGTCTCAATGTCCTTAATATATTGATAATGGGTTGAGTGCAGAGGACTCTTGTATTTGTCTAATAGAGTCCTGGCCGGTTTTAGAAATTTGAAAAACTGGGCAGGCAAGTTGGACCCATACAACCCTCCCGAAAACAGGGCAAAGCAGTGGCAGGTGGCAACCTTACCAGGCATATTCTGGGTAATGCCTAGTCCAGTGCTGCCCAATTTATATGGTACAGAGGGCCGGAATTTTACTAATCTAAATGGTGGAGGGTCGATAATGGAAGCCAGTGTTTGCCACTCCCTATTTTTAGACCACACCCACTTTAAACCACACCGTTATCTGAAGATCATGCCCACATTAATAGCAGACCGAAAAACCAGATGGTTGGTGCTCACTGCAGGGATCAGGGCTGGAACTAGGGGTAGGCAGAGTAGGCGGCTGTCTAGGACGCCATCATTAAGGGGCACACTTTTAATCTGTTTTTTTTTATTCATTTTATTCAAGCGTTTATTTAATCATTTGTTTCAGTAATCATGGTCACTCAGTCGGGTGGAATCCCCCTCCTTCACCTTCTCCCTCTTGCCGGCAAGTAATAGCTCCTTAGTGCAGTGCGACGTGTGTATACGCGCCAATGATGTCACTGAGAGAGGCAGAGAGCTGGGGGGCTGCTTGGTGTGACTCTCGCTGCTCTCACACTTGCACAGTTACACTGAACTCAAGACTTTCTTTCTATTACTGTAAAGTGTGAAGCCTCCTGCTGGCACAGCCACGTACAGATTTGGGGGCCATATATTTGCTGTTGCTGCTGGGCTGGTACATAAATACTTGGGGGGCAATATGATGTGATCAGATTTATTTTTGGCTGCTGCTGATACAGGTAAAGATTGGGGGCAATATGATGGCTGCTGGAGGGCTGTATGATGGAGGGCTGCTGAGCTTGCTGGTACAGGTATAGGGGGCAGTAATATAAATGAAAAAGTGTTGTACATTTTCTTGCTCTCTTTATTTAAAAACCATCATGGTAAGGAGGGAAATGGTAATGCAGGACAGGGGGGCACTGATTGAAGCTCTTGCCTAGGGAGCCAAACTACCTTGGCCGACACCGGCAGGGATGTCACTCATGTGTGAAAAAAGTGAAGTCATATTAAGACATTCCCATACATCCATATGCCTCCTCCTCCCCTGTGTATAATACAGTACCCCAGCATATGATTAAACACCTTAGGGGCCCCTAACAATAATTTTGAAATGCTAACAAACCCCCAGAACAAATACCAGACTTATGTTCCATAGGGATCATAGGTCAGGCAGAGTATGGCACACACAGGGTGCAAAGAGCAGGCAAAGTATGACACACACAGGGAGGGAAGAGAGAAGAGAGCAGGAGACAGGAATCAGGAGCAGTCTAATATGTACAACATACAGTGACACAGTGCTGGGGCCCCATTAGCATTTTGTATAAAGTGTGAACAGGAGAACAATGTGGCAGTTTTAGTCTGGGTCTCAGGTAGAACAATACAGGGGCTTTAGGATATAAACAATAGAGGGGTCTCAGGTAGAACAGTACAGGGGCTTTAGGATATAAACAATAGAGGGGTCTCAGGTAGAACAATACAGGGGCTTTAGGATATAAACAATAGAGGGGTCTCAGGTAGAACAGTACAGGGGCTTTAGGATATAAACAATAGAGGGGTCTCAGGTAGAACAGTACAGGACTTTAGGATATAAACAATAGAGGGGTCTCAGGTAGAACAATACAGGGGCTTTAGGATATAAACAATAGAGGGGTCTCAGGTAGAACAGTACAGGGGCTTTAGGATATAAACAATAGAGGGGTCTCAGGTAGAACAATACAGGGGCTTTAGGATATAAACAATAGAGGGGTCTCAGGTAGAACAGTACAGGGGCTTTAGGATATAAACAATAGAGGGGTCTCAGGTAGAACAGTACAGGACTTTAGGATATAAACAATAGAGGGGTCTCAGGTAGAACAGTACAGGGGCTTTAGGATATAAACAATAGAGGGGTCTCAGGTAGAACAGTACAGGCTTTAGGATATAAACAATAGAGGTGTCACAAGTGTGAACAATATAGGGGATTAGTCTGAATTTAAGGGTTAAACAATGCAGGGACCAGTTAATCTCTGTAGTGATACCTTTTAAGATTTACATATGGTAAACAGACACAGCAGGCAGATTTTGTGGAGGGCCACATAAGGGGGGGTCGCGGGCCGCAGCCAGTTGGACAGCTCTGGTCTAGTCTATCAAAGGACAGGAATCCCAAATTTCTCTCTCTCTTTCAGGCAGAAAGGAGGGTAATGTGATTGGGGGCCTGAGGCAAGAGGAAGTCTCAGTAATGAAGGAGAAGTTGGAAACTCTGTGATACACATAATATCTAACTGGAAGTCAGGGACCCCATGAAGAAGGGCTTATAGTGGACATTTTATTAGCAGACATAACATACTGTAGGAGTGAGGAGTATGTGGAGCATGCACTCCACTGAGAAAGGGCAGTGTGGGGTTAGTAAGTTTTTCCTTTCATTTACCCCTCAACAAATCTATTGTTCCTGTGTAAGAACCAGTGGGGCCCTCATTTCTTCTACATGTGAGTTATAGTTCAGCTGTGACCCCCTTTCCTCCGCCCCAGATGAATAAGAGGGTGGCATGTAGTACCTGAGAACACCTGGAGCCCGTCTTACAGGGTGTTACAACTGTATTTAACAAATAAAGATTTTTGCTTTTTTTGCCGTACATGATGGAATAGAATAAAATGTAAAGAAATCGATATACTGCTCATATTTGTATATCAGTATAATAAAATACATTACTTTCTGCAGTAAATGTTAGAATGAGGGTAATTAGTGGAATTGTCCATATGCAGAAAGAATCCTCCCCTCCCCCTCTAATTCATGTGAGTCCCAGACATGGCAGTGTAAGAGTGCGGCACAGCTGAGATGTGATTGGCAGCTCCATTGCTCTCATTCCTATATTGGGCTCTGAGTGGAGCAGGAAGCAGGCGCCCATATATGGTCAGATGTGGGGAACTTCCTTCCTGCAGTGAGTGTCACAGTAGCTGCTCTTGTCACAGGCTGATTCTGTATTGTGGGGCTTCATTTAATAGATGTCACCCCCTCGTCACAAGCTACAACCCCCCCCCCCCGGATATTCTCTGTCACACGCTGTGATTGGATAAACAAGTGGTGTCATTTATTAAATTACTGACATCTTTCAGTGAATGAGAGAGAACATGTCCTGAATATTCCATTTACTGTGTATTGTAATTAAATCGGTGTTAGGCAACAATAGATCATCTGCTGCTGCTGACTGTATGGGGGTGCAAGGAAGGTCAGGCAAGGGGGGTCACATCTATTGCTCTGCACAGACTTCTCTCTTTTTCTCTGTGTAAGCTCTATAGGAAAGTAAGGCTCTATAGGATAATAAGGCTCTATAGGATAATAAGGCTCTATAGGACAGTAAGGCTCTATAGGACAAAAAGGCTCTATAGGATAATAAGGCTCTATAGGATAATAAGGCTCTATAGGATAAAAAGGCTCTATAGGATAATAAGGCTCTATAGGATAATAAGGCTCTATAGGAAAATAAGGTTCTATAGGATAATAAGGCTCTATAGGATAAAAAGGCTCTATAGCATAATAAGGCTCTATAGGATAAAAAGGCTCTATAGGATGATAAGGCTCTATAGGAAAATAAGGCTCTATAGGATAATAAGGCTCTATAGGAAAATAAGTCTCTGTAGGATAATAAGGCTCTATAGGATAATAAGGCTCTATAGGATAATACGGCTCTATAGGACAGTAAGGCTCTATAGGACAAAAAGGCTCTATAGGATAATAAGGCTCTATAGGATAATAAGGCTCTATAGGATAAAAAGGCTCTATAGGATAATAAGGCTCTATAGGATAATAAGGCTCTATAGGATAATAAGGCTCTATATGATAATAAGGCTCCATAGGATAATAAGGCTCTATAGGATAATACTGCTCTATAGGATAAAAAGGCTCTATAGGATAATTAGGCTCTATAGGAAAATAAGGCTCTATAGGATAATAAGGCTCTATAGGATAATAGGGCTGTACAGGATAATAAGGTTCTATAGCACAGAAAGGCTCTATATGATAATAAGGCTCTACAGGATAATAAGGCTTTATAGCACAGTAAGGCTCTATAGGATAATCAAAAACGGAACTAGAGGGGGCGGGCCCTGGCGCAGGACGCGCAGCCGGGCCCCCGCCCCCTCCGTAAACCCGGAACTGGCCGCCGAACATGCGGCGGGCGGACTGTCGGGGGGGCCCTGAGGGGGTGCGGGCTCTATAGGATAATAAGGCTCTATAGCATAATAAGGCTCTATAGGGCAGTAAGGTTCTATAGGATAATAAGGCTCTATGGGATAATAATACTTTATAAGACAGTAAGATTCTAAAGGACATATCACATATCTCAGGCTTCTGAGGAGCTGTCCCTGGTGCTGAAAAGGATACAGGGGAGTTGCACTTCTGGCTTCTCATCTACTGTCACATAACATGGGACAATAATCTCACAGAGGTGCTACTTAGTTACAATCTTAGCAAATTATAATACATTTATAAATATAATAATAAAGGGCTGGTTTACCTTTAAGTTAACTTTTAGCATGTTATGGAATGGCCGATTCTAAGCAATTTTTCAGTTGGTCTTCTTTATTTATTTTTTATAGTTTTTTTTAATGATTTGTCATTTGTCTTCGTCTAATTCTTTCTAGATTTCAAATGGGGGGGTCACTGACCCCATCTAAAAAATGCTCTGTAAGGCTACAAATGTATTGTTATTGCTACTTTTTATTACTCCTCTTTCTATTCAGGCCTCTCTCCTATTCATATTCCAGTCTCTTATTCACATCAGTGCATGGTTGCTAGGGGAATTTGGATCCTAGCAACGAGATGACTGAAATTGCAAACTGGAGAGCTGCTGAATTAAAAGCTAAATAACTCCATATAATAATAAAAAATAAAAACCAAATGATAATTGTCTCAGAATATCACCCTCTACACCATGCAGGTATGGGATCCACTATCCGGAAACCCATTATCCAGAAAGGCCGTCTCCCTTTGACACCATTATAATCAAATAAGCCACATTTTTAAAAACTATTTCCTTTTTCTGTGTAATAATAAAACAGTAACTTGTACTTGATCCCAACTAAGATATAATTAATCCTTATTAGAGGCAAAACCAGCCTATTGGGTTTATTTAATATTTATATGATTTTCTAGTAGACTTAAGGTATGACAAACTAAATCACGGAAATATCCATTATCCGGGATACCCCAGGTCCCGAGCATTCTGAATAACAGGTCCCCATACCTGTACTAAAAGTTAATTCAAATGTGAACAACCCCTTTAATAATAGATAAACACATTGATGTGTTACTGTCCATCCAATCAAACTGTCTAGGGATGGGCGAATTTGACTTGTTTCGTCAAAAATTAGGGGCATCATTTTTTTGGAGAAACAACCATCCCTAAAACTGTCCCATTCACTGTTCTACCTGCAGATACTGTAGCTGACAAAAGTCAGTCTCTGGTTGCTATGGGTTACTGCCCATGGGCAAATTTGCCTAGTTTTGATAACTAGGCCCATGAGAGACTGAGGGGCACATTTATCAAGGGTTGAATTTCGAGGGTTAAAAAACCCTCGAATTCGACCCTCGAAGTAAAGTCCTTCGATTTCGAATATCGAATTTGAAGTATTTTAGTGCAAATACTACGATTGAACGATCTAATAAAAATCGTTCGATCGAACGATAAAATCGTTCGAATCAAACGTTTCGAACAATTTTAAGCGATCGCTCAAAGGATTTTTATTCGATTTAAAAAAGCTTAGAAAAGTGCTGAGGAAGGTCCCCATAGGCTAACATTACAGCTTGGTAGGTTTAAAGTGGCGAAGTATGAAGTTTAAGTATTTTTTAAAGAGACAGTACTTCGATTATCGAATGGTCGAATAGTCGATTTTTACTTTGAATTGTTCGAATCATTCCCAATCAGTACCCAAAAAAAATACTTTGAAATTCAAATTTTTTTTCATTCGGATTCTTCACTCGAGCTTAGTAAATCTGCCCCTGAGTGTTAGCAGTACGAGCTTCTGGTGAAATGTGTGTATTTCTTTAACACAAACCTTTTCATAGGACTGAGCCGTTTTTTGTATAAAACTTAAATGAAGCCGCTCTCATTTGCCCTTTAGCTGCTGCCTCTGGTTTCTGTAGCCCAGAAGTCGGGAATTACATATATAGACATTGTCTTATTTGTCTACGTTTACTGAAAACTTGTTCACTCTTTATTCCCAGTAAGAGAAACTCTTGTTATTTCACCGTGTGCAGTTTCCATGCCAGGGTCAAACACACACACAACTGACCCTAGAACTACATGTTACAGTTCTGCAGAACTTTGTTAATTAGCATTCTGCCTGCTAATTGGCTGAAACTGTATCTTTCAATGCAAAACATTAGGCCCTGTTTCTGCTGTCATTTCGGGCTGAAAAGGCCACCAGCTGTCCCGCCCTCTCATATTCTATGTTCATTTTTAATTCAGTAGAAAACACGTGTCAAAACAGCAAATCTTATATAGTTACAGCTCAATAAATGTCATCTCAGGAATCTCAGCGCGGTTACATTCAGATCATTCCACACCTATTATTTTGGCTGGGGTAATTAAGATTAATCTTAGTTAATCTGAAAGGTACAGGTACGGGACTTGTTATCCAGAATGCTTTCCAGATAATGGATCTTTCCATAATATGGATCTTCATACCTTAAAAGAGAACTAAAGCCTAACTAAAGAAGTAGGTAGAAATGTTGTACATGATGTTTTGTGCTTCTGTACCAGCCCAAGGCAACCATATCCCTTTAGCAGTAAAGATCTGTGTCTCCAAAGATGCCCCAGTAGCTCCCCATCTTCTTTTCTGCTGATTCACTGCACATGCTCTGTGCTGCTGTCACTTACTGAGCTTAGGGACCCACTCACAATATACAGTACACATAGAATAGAAATGTCACAATATAAGGCTGATTAGTAATTAATACACATAATTACTACATGGCAGCACAGAAACCAGTGCAATTAGCATCAGAATTGAATAATCAGCAAACCTGTAGCATCAGCTTATATTACAGCCAGGGAAGCTCATTTTCTGCTGGATAATTAGTGACGAGCCCTAAGCTTAGCTTCTCAACAGCCAATCAGAGCCCACTGAGCATGTGAGTGTCACAGACACTTTCCAAGATGGTGACCCCCTGTGACAAGTTTGAAGTCCTGGATCATTGCTGCTATTGACAAGCTCAAACTTTAGCCTCGTGTAATAAGTTCACTATATAAAATATAACATTTTTAGCCACATTCATTTATAGGTTTCTACTACTAGTCTACTAGAAAATCATATAAACATGAAATAAACCCAATAGGCTGGTTTTGCCTCCAATAAGGATTAATTATATCTTAGTTGGGATCAAGTACAAGCGACTGTTTTATTATTACACAGAAAAAGGAAATCATTTAATCACTTTGCTTCATCCTTGCTCTGTTGTTCCTAATGTTACACATTCCCCCTGCTCAGCCACATGTATGAAGCTGAAAATAGATGGTAGGTGGGTTCAGGCTTTAAATGGGATCTGGCCTCTCTTTCCTATTGAACACTGAATGGCTGACATAGTGATGATACCCTGCATTCTTATTGGTCAGTTCTCTCGCATCTGCAATAAAGTTATTGGTCAACTGTTTTGGAGAACTATGGGACCCAGTGGGACACATTTATAAAGAGTTTAGATTCCATTGTGCAGCTGAGCCCTAACGGAACTCCACAATCTATAACCTTCGTCAGACTGAATCACCCTGTTTTAACAGGTTAAACTGATTGGCTGTCATTTACAGTATCAACAGTTAACGAGATTCTCCTTAGGTAAGTCACTCGTTGTGCTAGAAATGAAGGCTGAAATTTCGGATGACTTGTGTGGGAACCATGGAAAGGTATTTTAAATGACAGGTGTTGTTTTTTTTTTTTGCTGAAAAGAGAATTGAGCCAGAGAATGAGAGGGTGGAACAGATGGTGACATTCACAGGGTGGGATGTAAGCTGAAATATATTATATTTGAGTAGAGTGTATGTTTGTGTAAGGAAACCCAACGGAGATCAGTTATTTGGTCATGAGAGCTAAACTGGGAAAGCCAGACTGGACTTGTAGTACTTCAATATCAATATTCACCCAATGGGACTACATCATACTTCCAATGATAATCACTCCCAATTTTATATACAGCCCCATAAACACAGAGAAGTAGTATAAGGTTCAGCAGCAATTTCAAGGAATCCATATTAAGACATTCCCACATATGTTAGTGATGTGTAAGCTGACCAGTGACTAGTAGTTGAGCAGGTTCCAGTTGAAATTTTGCCAACCATTTAAGTTCCTAACCTTCAATAGTTGGCCAAATTTCAACCGGTACGTGCTCAACTGTTGGTCAAACTGCGGCTCACCATGGGTTATCTTCAAAACACGAAATTGCTGTGTTCCTCAAAAACCAACGTTTTCAAGGAGGGGGAAATAACGCAAAGTTTATATAGTGTAGTATTCTACTGCTTTGAGTTCAGTCACCCTTAGTGATTCACCAACCATTGGTGTATTAATAACTTACACTTATTTTTTGTGAAACCAGTCCATGTCCATAAATTACAATCTCTTATGGAAGTGATTCAAACACCTCAACAGTCTATTTGTGCTCTAGTGTTCTCACATGACATAGACACCCTCCACATTGTCACGTTCGGCACCCTATATCCAGAACCCAAGCTAAGCTCCCTGGTCTCGGCTCTCACTTCTGCCTGTAACAGCCGCCTTTCACCTTGGGAGGAGCCCTCGGCTAATTGGATGCTGCCAGGTCTTAACAGAGAGAGGAGCAAAGCTAAAGGTTCTGGACGAGCAAAGAGGCACGATCATCTCACCAGGATACTGGAAGGAAGAACACCATCAGGAACTGGCAGGCCGGGCCAGCACAAGCAATTAGAATAGTCAGCCAGAATCAGGATTAGAGATCGTAGAATAGTCGGAGGACATGCAAAGTCAGGATTGGAGAGGTCAGAGTAGTAAGCAGGCAAGCAAGGGTCAAACACAGTAGAAACAGTCAGGAATCGCTCAGGATAACACCCAGGAACTTGCTAATAGAACCTAACAACAGGCAATTTGCTGAAGAATGAATTCCCCTTTTAAACTGTTTGAATTTCGCGCCAATGTACACTGGCGTTGCGCGCCTGTGCCTTTAAGAAACGGAGGTGCCATAGGGGAACCAGAAAGGGAGCAGTGCAGCAGCGGGCATCTACACCAGCGTTGGACCCCGCTGCTCACTAGACCACCAGGTAACTTACTTACACACATCCATTTCTCTAATTTAAATATCACAAGTATAAAATGTGCACATAACTTAGAGGTTATAATTGGTAGCCAACCGCTGGATTCCTAGTGTTACCAGTGAAATAGTATACTCACAATACGTGAGTTGAAACAGGCATTGATAAGAAATAGTCGACTCTGAGTCCCGACTCCCTCTTCTTATTGCTTTAAATGGAGAGATAAAACAGCCTGTGCAGAAGCACTTTTTAAAATGTTTTAATAATTACTTAAAAACACACTCACAAACGTGTTCTTGTAAATCAGAACATCCTTATGTCTTCCGTCAACCGGAACGTGCTCAACTGATGGTCAACCTGCGGCTCACCATGGGTGCAGGTCAGACTGGGGAAGTAAACTCCTCCTCTTCTCCCAAAAATTCCCTGTCTTGACACCACAGATGAGCAAAAAAGTAATGTATAGAGAGAAAAAATGTGGGTACGGGTCAGGTGTGGGTCCTACAGTGTCAACATTTTGCAGATTAGGGTTGGGTGTGGGTTGATGTTTAACTTTTAACCAAGGCACATTCTTAAGGTATGTACTGTATATTCAGCAGCCTAAACTATATTCAAGTGTGCCAATCAAAATATACAGGTATGGGATCCATTATCCGGAAACTAGCTGCCCAGAAAGCTCCAAATTATGGGAAGGTTGTCTCCCATAAACTCCATTATAATAAAATAAATTTATATTTTACAAAATGATTTCCTTTTTCTGTGTAATAATTAGTGATGGGCGAATTTATTCGCCAGGCACGAATTCGTGGCGAATTTGCGCGATTCGCCACCAGCGAATAAATTTGCGAAACGCCAGCGAAAATTCGCGGCAAAAATTTGCCGGCGTCAAAATTTTTTTTTCCGAAAAACGGACGGAATTTTTCGCGAAATTCGCCCATCGGTGCAAATTCGCCCATCATTAGTAATAATGAAACAGAAGCTTGTACTTGATCCCGACTAAGATATAATTCATCCTTATTGGATACAGAAGTATCATATTAGGTTTAATTAATATTTTAATGTCTCCTTAGTAGGATTACAGTAAGGAGATCCAAATTACATAAAGATCCCCTATCTGGAAAACCCCAGGTCCCAGGCATTCTGGATAGCAGGTCCCATACCTGCTTAGCTAAATGTTTAAAGGAGAAGGAAAGTGTTCTTGCACTTGGGGGTGCCAAATGTAAGCCACCCCCCAGTGATTGTATTGACTTACCTTAAACCCGGTGCTCCTATCAGCAGAAAACTGCACCAACCCGGGGCTCTTTCAGCGAGGACTGGAGGTCTGATTGGTCAAATGGGAAGCCAATGTTATTTGTCTACCTACTTCTCTGTCCCATTTGGCCTACTAGCTAATTGGTTATCTAAATCAAATGTCCAAAAATCATACTGTGAATGAGGCCACTTCAAGAACATCAATTTTATTGAAAAACATAACTAGTTCCTCACTTGTCACTATGATAAACAACAGATGTCTGCCAAAACAACAAAACACCTTTCACCCGAAAAAATTACTATTTTTTTTAAAGTAATTGAGAAATAAACGAGCAGGCCTCTTGGTTTCCAGAGCGGAACGTGACAATTTCAGTTCATTCCGTATTACAGTTCAACCTTCTCCAATTATCTTGTTCACAAAACGAAGAAATAACAGAAGGGGCAATGTCTGTGCATCTCACGACTGTTAAGTAAATAATAAACTCTTGCCGTTGCTTTGTACCTCCCACTGCCAAGAAGATCAATGTTCTCTATTTGTGATTAATAATAAGATCCTTTTTTTACCCCAAGGATGGCTTAAAATACTACGGTGTCATGAAATGTCTACTTGTTGTTCATTTCTTGTCTCTAATACAATTATTAGCAAAATATAATTTGACTAAAGATGATTCAAAAAAGTGTTCTCTTAAGATGTCTATTATCAGGGATAAGGCTAGCAGCTAATGCAGATCATCTATGAAGGGCTTTGGTGAGGGGCTAATGCAGAAACAGGCACAATTGACCATGTTTTTTGTAAGTTGCACCCTGCATGAAGAAGAATAGCCATTTGTCTCTGTGTTCATGTATTTGCCCATTGGTTACAGTATCCATCAGGTACGGGAGAAGACACCACCACCTACCTGTCCCCAACTTGCCAACTATGTCAAAACGGAGTCTTGTACCTCTATCATACCTACACTCTGCACCTTACACTGTTTTTCTGGCTTAAAGCTTAGCGCAGTCAGACCCTGGAGGCAAGGGTTGAGCTTTTACACCCCTTTGTGCTCTTGCACTTGTGTCCTAAAAATTTGTAAATGGCTGCTACTGACATGACCTGCATGAAAAAAAGCATTAGAACATTGCAGTATCTGTAAAGGCAATATCACTTGGGAATATCTGGGAAAGTGAAAGCAGATGGTGGCTTGGTGCTCAGAAGAAGCTTGTCACTTATGGTTTCCCAAACCCAGAGCAGATACCAAAGTTACGATCATGGCTCATGCTTATGCCTGTAACAGCCACCTTTTGTTTTGGCTCGGCTACTCAGATGCCCCCAGATCTTCAAGTGAGAGAATCAGGGCGAGAGTTCTGGGCAGTCAAGGGAACCGTAATGTTAGGGCAAGGCGTAGTCATAGAACAGGCCGGGATGAAAACCAATCAGACGGTGCAGTATGAAGTTTGGAACCAGAAGCATAGTCACAGACACAGGCTGGGGTCAAAGCAACCGGTAAGTGCAGTACAAAGTCAGGATCCAGAAAATTAGTCAAATACAGGCCAAGGTCAGTTCAGGCAGCAATACAAGGGTGGTCAAGAACAGGCAAAGTTCAAGGAACAGAGAAACAGACTAAATGCACAACCAGGAACTATATACAATAGACATATGTTATTACAATAGAAAACTCGATGAGGCACCTTTAAATATTTGAATTTCACACAGTGTTGGCGTGCCAAGTATAAATGAATACACATGAGCAGCACAAGCATCAAAATCAGGAAGCAATGCTCAGAAGAGGACTTAGCGGGCGTCCCATCCATCTCCTAGGTATTGTTACATAACTACCCTGGACTTTTTCAAAGAAGTACCTTATGATGTAGCAGCTTAATGATCAAAATCATTGGGGGTGTCTAAGAAATCAGTACCTCTTCCCATGTTTTCAATTTTACTTCTCCTGAAGGGGTTCAAATAGGGTGAAATAGGGGAGGCATTTATATACTAAAAGCATTTTTCCTTTAGCCTTTTAAACTTATTCCAAACCAATAACAGCTCTGGGCAGACAAAACTTTCCCATGTGAACATATGTGTAGCCTCGCAATGAGTGCAATGACATGGAATGCCAGACGCCGAGGACAATTTATTAAAGGTGGAATTTTTGTGGTGTAAATGCATTCCCCGTTTATAGTGCATTCCCCTAAGGTTTGGCCACTATAGGGACCCTTAGTCTAATGGAGGGACAAACTCTTCCCTTCCTGGGTCACAGCATGACCCCTAGCTATCCCAAGGTGTAATAATATATAAGCTGAGCACACATGTGAACAGGGTCCCCTTACCTGAGCAGACAAGAAGGTCATGTCTAGTGATAGGCTACTCACTTTCATAAGTCCATTTAGGAGTGATAGAAAGTTAGGGCTATTTAGCTGAGCAGCACAGGCTACACTGAGGAGTATTGAGTGAGACTAGGATCCCAGGTATTTAGAAAAATTCATATGATTTGTTTTTCAAGATTTCAGATTTTTTTGCCGCAAAAAGAAAATTTTCGGAAAAGTATATTGATAAATAAGGAGAAAACCCTGTGTGGATTTGGTCGGAATAGTTTACAGATATTCTATGTTCTTGCTTATCTTTCATTTGTGGATTTGTTCTAATAAATCAGTTCTATGGTTATGTTCAAGGAACAACTGGAGCCCATTCTGTATTAATACTTCTGATTTCAGTGTTTTTTAAACCCTGCCTCCACACCGTTATGAGCAGCGCCGGATTTAGTTGGACGGCGCCCCAAGGCCGCACGGTCCTGGCTGTGCTCCCCGGGAGGCAGCTGGGCGGCATGCCGCCCCTAATATTCTCCCACCCTAGGCCTGGGCCTTGTGGCCTCGCCACAAATCCGAGCCTGGTTGCGAGGGTTCACCACCTAAGGACTATAGATATCATCCGAAAGTTATTATTATATCTGATTATAAAATGTATGAACAGAAAATTACTAGTATAAAAATCAGAAAACCTCTAAAAGTTTGAATGGCTAGAAAAAAAAGTCCAATAGGATTAGCGCAGCTCACATTGACTTCTATAGGACCTTGACAGCCTTTACTTGGCAAAGTTTTGCATTAGAGGGGTTTTGTGGTTTTTCGTGAATTTGTAGAGTTTTAGAGAAAAAATACGATTCATCAAAAAAATACAAATCCAATAATTAATAAATCGGCCCCTAAAAAAGGAATGGTCAGGAGGAGAGGACCTTGCACATTCCATAAATTGATTTAATCTATGCACAGATTATGGCTATAGAATCTTATAAACTTCCAATGAGAAATTCATGTTTAGGGGCAAATTTATCAAGGGTAAAATTGAAAAATTCAAAAACAAATTTGGAGCTATTTTTGTGTACTTCGATTTGAATTTGAAAAAAATAGAAAAACTTGATTATTAAAATCTATCCTGTACTGTCTCTATAAAACTTCGACTTCAACCATTCACCATCTAAAACCTGCCAAATGTTTTAGCCTTTTGGGGACCTCCTAGAACCTATTTGGAGTCAATTGAAATTTGATTCGAACGATGAAATACAGCCTATTTACCCGCAGAAAAAAACATTGTTTTTTTTAAATAAATTTCGGTTGGTCTTTTTTTATTCGAATTTCGAAGTTGTGGGAGTTCAAAAAAACTCCCATTACTTCGAAATTTGACCCTTGATAAATCGGCCCCTTTAAAAGTCTTTAAACCTGCCCTGATCTCCTCAGTAGAATGTGCTTTGTTCCTGTCAATTTATTCACATCACTTAATGGATTTCCTTTTAGGAAACTGAATTCAGTGTATCAGGGTAACTTTTTTAAGTGAAATATTTTCAGTTGGAAATGTCAAGCCCTGTAGCTTTATTGGTGCAGAAGAACCATAACATATTGCCATCCTTCTGCTCAACTTTCTATTTACCAGATATTCGATTTTGCCTTTGTGTTGCTCCTCTGACCTTCAGTGCAGTGAAAGTGTCTTTTTTCTGAATTAATATTTCTTCTGACAGCATGTCTGGCCTAGAACTTGATTTTTTTTATGTTTTTATTGTGTTGAGCTCAAGAACAAAGGGGATACCTACAACATGCCTTGTATAGTTCTCCTTGGACTAATATTATGAAACTTGCGAGTAGATATACACATATATAACAAAAGAAAGGAATGCTATAAATACAAAGAGTTATATCATAAAACATAGAATTATAAAATAATAAAGTAAAAATATATATCAAATATTAATGGTCCTTAAGCAGAAGTAATAGAATATCAAAAAATGCTTCCGGGACACTGCCACCTTGAGCATTGGTCAAAACAAGAAATTGCATGAGAAAACAGACAGAAAGTGGCACACTGCCATATAAATAATACTGTCAACTTTGCAATGCAATCATTTGGTCAAAAATAAATGCCACCCAATGTTTTTCATCAGAACTTTCAACTGCCTTGGGGGAAACAATCATCTAAATGCTTAAAAATATAGATTATATCATATAAGAAGAAATGACATCCACAATGGACAAGTGCATCACAGAAATGGATGATGTGCCAGTGTAGCAAACCATCCCCAATGCACCTGGAAGCAAAGCAGCAGGTGTACCAACATGAAACATGCCAACCATGATAAGCAGTCCAGATCATGGGCTACAAGCTTCTTATCATACATGGTTTGGTTGCTAGGTTATTGTTAAGTATATGTAAGTTTGTTGTGGCCTTGCTTAACACCAATCATGGGCTCATTTATCAACACTGGGCAAATTTGCCCATCTGCAGTTACCTACAGCAACCAATCAGTGATTAGCTTTTTGAAGCCAGCTGCAAGTAGAACAATGAATGCAGCAATTTGATTGGTTGCCATGAGTTACTGCCCATGGGCAAATTTGCCCAGTGTTGATAAATGACCCCCACTGAGACGGCTTCAGCCATGCTTTAGATGCCAAGTACTCATAAAAGACTAATTTTTTAGCCTCCACTCTGTTGGACACAAATGAAAACGTTATCTGGACTACAGCCTCAAATGTCTCTACAAGTCCCACAATTTCAGTTGATAATAACCACAAAGTTATCCTTGAAATGAGTGCCATATTGAGTCATATGTGCCATCTGTAGTGATCAAAGAATCTGTCCCATTTCACTTTGCCGAAAAATTTGCGAAACTGCTGAAAAAAAAATTCTCACTCCAAATGCATTAAAGTCAATAGCCATTTTTTCTTGCAGTGACTTTTTTGTCTTGGTGACTTTTTGTCCAAATGCAAACTCAATGGACATTTTTTCTAGGGATCCACTGAATCCAGGATTCGGTTCGGGATTTGGCCTTTTTCTTTTTTTTTTCTTTAATTTTTATAAATTTTTCTTCAATTACATAAATATTACAGTTTAAAGGAAAAGAAAAAAAAAGAGAAAGAAAAATTAGAAGTCAGAGTGGGGTTTAGAGGGGAAAAGATTCCATGTCTTTATTGTTGGGTTTTGGCCTTTTTCAGCAGGATTTGGATTTGACTGAATCCTGCTGTCCAGACAAACCAAATCTGAGGGAAATCATATGATGTCACAAAAACAAGGAACTAAAAGATGGTTTCCCCTTCCCATCCTTAATTTGCATATGCAAATCAGGATTTGGATCCGGTATACGGCCAAATCTTTCATGAAGGATTCGGGGGTTCAGCCAAATCCAAAATAGTGGATTCAGTGAATCCCTAATTTTTTCTCAATGTTTTTTTCTTGCGGCAACTTTTTTGTCTTTACAAAAAATTGTCTCAGCAAATTTTTACTGCAGTTTTGCAAAAAAATAAATGGTGAAATATGGAATTTCGCCTTGAAAAAATTCACTAGCCATCTGGTGTCAAAAACAAATCATTGTTTCATCTTTCCATGACAACAACGCAAGTCCCAACATCAGCTTTCACTCTAAAAGCTAAAACTTGATGGGAAAAGGGACGCCAGTAATATAATAAACCTCTATAATCACAACAATGTGGGAAATATAAAAAAAAATTAAAAACTTCACCAATAAATAAAGCCAGCGCTGAAGAAGGAATAAAGTTCCCAGTAGAAAGTTGATGATCTAAATAATTTCTAAATAAGGGTGATTAAACATAAGTATAAGCAGATACAGGGAGTTGTATAAAACAACTGAATGATTAGTGGTCAGAACAGGAATTGAATTAGAGAGATGAAGGATTATTAATGACCATCATAATGTTCTCTGCCATACGCACAGATATTGTTTAATGGACTGGCGATCGGTCTCCTCGGAAATGTGACGCATCTGTGCAGTGAGACTATGTCTTTGTCATTTTGCATTTTTCCAATATTTTCTGTTTTCATGTGTAGCCTAGCTTAATCTTTGAAACCACAAGGAACATCAATTAGTTATATCAGATATTGGCCTACTTTTTAAAGGACAATGCAATCCATATTCACTGGGGTGGGGAAGCCAACTTGTTGGGCACTGCCAATTTGAGATGATGGCCAAGATGGAGTCATGGATCTATCATGATAATTACACAGGGCTTGTTACACTGGCTTTGACTACTTTCCATGACAGCATTTTGTATTCTCCTTTTTATTTCTTTAAATAACAGCAGTGTCAGACTGACCCACTCGAACACCAGGAAAAAAACCCGGTGGGACCTGGTCCTGTTGGGCTCCTTCATCCTAGGCACCTCTTCAGGCTGTTTAGTTTAACAGTGGAGTACTCGGGGGCCTAAACATGGCAGGCGGTAATTCACTGTGTGCTATTGGCTGGTAATGATTTTGGGAGATGGTGTGGCATGCTGGAGTGGTGGGCCCTTGGAGTTCGGAAGAATGTGACCACAGTGGTGGACCCAAATGGTAGGATGGCAGTGGTGGACCTTTGGAGGGGATGCGACTGGAGCGGTGGGCCTTTTGCATAGGTTTTACAATGGGCCCTGCCTCCCCCAGTGATTCACCTTTAAGTTAACTTTTAGTATGTTATAATTCAGTATAGTTAATTCTAAGCAACTTTTCATTCTTTTTTATAGTTTATAGTCTATTATGTGCCTTCTTCTTCTGACTCTTTCCAGCTTTCAAATGGGGGTCACTGACCCCATCTAACAAATGCTCTGTAATGCTATAAAAGTATTGTTATTGTGAATATTTCTATTCAGGCTTTCTCTTGTTCTTATTCAAATCAGTACACGGTGGTTAGGTTAGTTTTATCCTAACAACCAACTGAAACTACAAACTGGAGAGCTGCTGAATAAAAAGCTAAATAAGTCAAAAACCACAAATAATAAAAAAATGAAAACTAATTGCAAATTGTCTCAGAATATCCCTCTCTACATCCTACTAAATCCTCCAATTGAATCTTGTCCATGACTTTTCATGTGATAAACCATGAGATACTTTTTCTCACTGAATTGAATCTGGCCTTTTATTTGTAAATTAGGGTATGTACTTGCTTCAAAATTCAGCCAAATCTTTTGTGGAGGATTCGATAATCCACCAAATTTGAAATGATGTGCAATTTTATTTCATCCTGACTATTTTCATGTGCTAAAGGACAATATAAGCCAAAATCAGTTCCAAAATGTTTGACACTAGTGATGAGCAAGTTTGGCTGCAAAAATAGTCTCCAATTGGCAAAAAAAATGGACGCTCGTCAAAAACATTTTGTCACCCGTAGACTTCAATGCATTTAGACGAATTTTCACTGTTTCGCAAATTTTTGGCGAAGTAAAAATGTGTCCATCACTATTTGACACCCCTTATTGATTCAAAACACTAACCTGATACCACTTTAGGAATCCAGCTGTACCTAACACATTTTCACCCGACTGTGATTTCTAAATCGATTTCTGGAAGAAAACAGTAATTTTCACGCAGAAAATTAGCTATAACTTTTTGAAAATTAATGTAATTATTTGAAACAAATTCCTCTAATTAATTCAACATATACAGTACATTCACTTCTGGCGATTGAATTGTCACTTTAACGAAAAATGTATAGTTTGGGAAAGTAAAATGAAATAAGGGCACACAATTCTGCATTTACATCTCTTTACAGAATAACCTTTAGATAAATACATCTGTAGGAAGCGGGATATTGGAATACTTTAGCAAGGAGAAAACATACAAAGTGTTACAGAGAAATTAATGGAACGCTGCATGAAGCGAATACGCTGTTTGGCTCAATTCCGTATCCCTAATTGGATTTCAGGCCGTCTTCACAGAAGGAGGGAGAGAGGAAAAAATAAACGCAGCAAATGTATCCTATAGTCATGACCAATTATCAGTGATTTTAATTGGATTCAATCATCACAGGGAGAGATGTTTTCCTTGTCGGATCATTAGTGGATCTCAAGAGACTTTTGACACAGCAAAATATTTAAATCATTTAATTAATAACAAAAAAAAAGCTCATTAGACAATGTTATAGATGTTTTACAAATCAATTATTTATTGCGAGGACAAATGTATTTATTGAAAAAATATGATCACCCAAAGCCAGAATGGAAAGAGCCACTGAATTATTATAGAAATACAAAACTGAGGCTCAGGTTTCCCTTAATTTTGTAAGCTCCACTTAACTGGGGTATAAGGATCCCCTACATTTCATTTTTTTCCTTTTGTTTTGCAAGTCTGTGTGTAACCAATATAAAAGGGGGGCCTAGCAATAACCAATAGAGATGGAGCAGCTCACCCCAAATTGAGCAGTAACCAAAAGCAAGTCTTAGGGTTTCCTAAATGTTTAGAGGAAAAAAACTCACATTTTTAGAGATTTATTATACCCCGAAGCTGCTAAAAATGCAAATTTGAAAATTCTCAAACCGGTCATGTAGAAGTCAATAACAAATGTCCCTGAAGTTGTTTCTTGACTAGTGATGGACGAATACATTTGGCAGGCGCAAATTCGCAATGAATTTCGTTGTTTCCGGCGAATAAATTGCGAAACTGTCAGCGTCAAATTTTTTTTGCTGTGCATCAGAAAAGTCACTCGCGTCAAAACCATTGTGCGTCAGCATTATTCAGATGTCCATTGACATTGACATCCCAGCGGCAAAATATACGCAATAGTCAAAAGTGGCGAAGGCGTCAAAATTAGACAGCACAAATTCGCCCATGACTATTCTTGACATCATGATCAAGGGAATTTTCGAAGTGAAATTTTTTTTTGGATACTTCAACCATCGAATAGGATACTATGACTTCAAATTTACTTAGACTTCGATTCGAAGTAAAATCGTTCGAATATTCTACCATTTGATAATAGAAGTACTGTCTCTTTAAAAAAAACTTCAACTTTAATAGTTCGCCAAATTAAACCTGTCGAAGTGCTATGTTAGCCTATGGGGACCTTCTAATGCAATTTTCTACGTTTTTTGTAGTCGAAGTAAAATTGCTTGTTCGATCGATGAAATTGTTCGAATCGTTCGATTCGAACTATTTAATCGTTCGATAGATCGATTTTACTTCCACCGCAAAATGGTCAAATTTGGTAAAAAAAACTTTGACTTCAATTTATAGAAGTATAGCCATTCGATGTTCGAATTTCTAGGTATATTTCACTTCAAAATTCGACCTTTGATAAATCTGCCCCTTGTGTCTTATTCCCTTCCCTTTAGACTGTAAGCTCTTTTGCACAGGGTCTTTCTCACCTTTTGTACCGGTATTGGTTGTGATATATGTAACTCCATATGTTCTATATATATAATTAATGTGATTTAGTTGAATATACACATTTACTTTACAGCACTGCGCAATATGTTGGCGCTCTATAGATACATGTTAATAATAATAATAGTAATAATAATAATAATAATAATAATGATAATAATGATAATAATGATAACATAGTGGTAAGTCAGGAATAGGAATCATAGGCCAGATTTACAACCCTATTCAGCAAGGACAAGTCTATAACCTATATAATAAATGTAAGGTAGGCACACAATGTTCCCTATAAATTACCATTTCTGATTTCTAAGGCAATTCACTCTTTACATTCACCCAATTACTGTTAACATATTTAAAAATGAAGAAAGTCGGCAACAAGGAGAATTAAATTGGTATCGTTTTCCACTTTGTGAATAGTGATGGGCGAATAAATTAGCGAAACGCCCGCAAAAATTCACGGCAAAAATTCGCCGGCGTCAAAAACTTTTTTTCGAAAAAACGGACGCCGGAGTCAAAAACAGGCGCCGGCGTAAAAAATGGGGGCGCCGGCGTAAAAAAAAACGGGCGCCGTCTCAAAAAAAATGGGCGTCGGCGTCAAAAATGGGCGCTGGCGTCACAATTCGCCCATCACTATTTGTGAACCTTTTTAGAGTTGAATCTGCCTGTTTTATCCTCTGTACTTAAGTATACTGTATATTCTTCCTGAAATTGACTTCCCTCGTCTCTTTGTGACACGTCCTGTGCCTGTTGTTTCTTTTCCAACTTCTTGAATTACACGGCAAGAGAGATGAGCTAAAGAGCTTAAGATCTAAAGGTCGGAATGACTTTGCGCAGGGAAGATTAAACCGACACAGACTGACAATTCCAGCAGCAGAATCGCCTGGACGAGATGAAGTTGGGGCTGAACAGAGAAGGTGACGAGGCTTAATGCTGTGGGTATAGAGATTAATTCCCTCTCCGGAGCCACAAACAGGCTTCATTAATATTCAGACGAGGCTAAAAGCTGCAACTCCGACATGTACAAACAGGCTGATAAATATGTTTCTCACTTCATTTACCCGACTTATTACTCGTTTTGTGTCTAAAGGCATAAAAATAATGAATGCGACGTTAATGAAAATCTCATGATCTCACGGGGACCCATTTAAATGTATTTTGTGCGAATGAATTAGGAGGCCACTCTCCCCCATTAAAATATTTTGGCAAAGTGTACTGAATCCAAGCAAGTAATCAGATTCCTTTTTTGCTGAGCACATGAAACGATAATATTGCATCTAATGCCGCCTGCAAAGTTTTATTATGTTTGAAGAAATTTTAATTTACAAACCAGTGTGGAAAAATATAATTCCAAGTATAGATATTAAAATGCGGTGCCAGCTGATAAATATACAATCAGCTTTAACCTACTATCTGCCTGGTGCCATCTAATGTTTCCCATTCTATATATTATATATTATTATAACAAGTTTGTGTATCTGCAACTGCCGTTTTGCTCTTTATATTTTGTTATGGGGAAAGACTGACCAAGTTGGGATTAGTTACACTTGAGAAGAAACAGTTAAGGGGGATATGATCACTATATATAAATATATATGGGGATATGATCACTATATATAAATATATAAGGGGGATATGATCACTATATATAAATATATAAGGGGATATGATCACTATATATAAATATATAAGGGGATATGATCACTATATATAAATATATAAGGGATATGATCACTATATATAAATATATAAGGGGATATGATCACTATATATAAATATATAAGGGGATATGATCACTATATATAAATATATAAGGGGGATATGATCACTATATATAAATATATAAGGGGATATGATCACTATATATAAATATATAAGGGGATATGATCACTATATATAAATATATAAGTTGATATGATCACTATATATAAATATATAAGGGGATATGATCACTATATATAAATATATATGGGGATATGATCACTATATATAAATATATAAGGGGGATATGATCATTATATATAAATATATAAGGGGATATGATCACTATATATAAATATATAAGGTGATATGATCACTATATATAAATATATAAGGGGATATGATCACTATATATAAATATATAAGGGGATATGATCACTATATATAAATATATAAGGGGATATGATCACTATATATAAATATATAAGGGGGATATGATCACTATATATAATATATAAGGGGATATGATCACTATATATAATTATATAAGGGGGATATGATCACTATATATAAATATATAAGGGGGATATGATCACTATATATAAATATATAAGGGGGATATGATCACTATATATAATATATATAAGGGGATATTATCACTATATATAATTATATAAGGGGGATATGATCACTATATATAAATATATAGGGGGATATGATCACTATATATAAATATATAAGCAGGATATGATCACAATATATAAATATATAAGCAGGATATGATCACTATATATAAATATATAAGGGGATATGATCACTATATATAAATATATAAGGGGATATGATCACTATATATAAATATATAAGGGGATATGATCACTATATATAAATATATAAGGCGGATATGATCACTATATATAAATATATAAGGGGGATATGATCACTATATATAAATATATAAGGGGGATATGATCACTATATATAAATATATAAGGGGGATATGATCACTATATATAAATATATAAGGGCAGTAATGAAATAGAGAAAGTACAGAGAAGAGTAAATAAGCTGACAAAGGGAATGGAAGGGACCATTTATGTGTAGTGATGGGCGCCCGCGTCTCGTTTTTTACGCCGGCGCCCGTTTTTGACGCGAATTTCCGCGGGTGTTTCGTGAATTTATTCGCAGGCGTTTCGCGAATTTATTTGCTGGTGGCGAATCGCGCAAATTCGCCGCAAATTCGCGCCTGGTGAATAAATTCGCCCATCACTAGTTATGGGGAAAGACTAGCCAAGCTGGGATTGGTTACACTTAAAGGTGGGTATGATCAGCATATATAAATATACAGTATAAGGGACAGTAACTAAAATAGCTAAAACTAAAATATATTTATGGACATACAGTTAAGTTTATCAATGGGTAAAAGTTAAAGATCACCATTTGATAACTACGCTTCTAAAAGTCCCATGGGAATGCACAGAAAGTGGGTGAATTTTTCTGTGATTTCCCACTTTGATAAATCTTCCCTGTTGTCTTGCATTACTTTCCCCTGGCACTTCTAGACTCACACACCTCTGTACTTTTCCACCCATTGCTTCTCAAATCAATACACTGTTTTTTATTTAACTCCATTGAACTCACCAACACACCCAATAGTTTTCAACTCCATGCCTATTGTGTCCATGTAGAAGAACTTGTGGGCAAGTTGAACAACTGAGAACTCCTGGGAAGTCAAAAGGTGTGGGCTACAGAAACTGTGTGCACTTACTACAAGCTAATATCTATCAAGTCCAGCCCTTTGTTGTGAACTTTATAGAAATATGTTCCGTTTTCCAATGACAATGGTGCTAATCTGGTAAGAAGTGAATGATGAGTAATGTTGTTACAGAGTTTCCACCAAGAATAACCTCCGAAGGTGAAGTACAGTCACGTTTTATGTACAGTCCTTTCAGTGGGCTCACAGTAAGTGGGCTCACACTTTGAAGGTCAGTCCCTTAAGATTCAATGTAATGTGATTACTGATATACTATACTGTTTATATATATATATATATATATATATATATTGCTTAGCTATTGTCTTCGAGGAAAAACTGGAAAGACAGTTAAGGTAGACCATTCCACAAAGAGAATCTAAAGCAATTCAACAAGACTCTAGAAATAGAGTCAGTTAGGAGACCATGAGGAGCGATGCTTATGTCTTGGACTTCATAAAAAAAAACAAAATGGCAAATGGAACGACTTTCTGCTGTAGGTTGGAACCACTACCTATTGAGTAGACAAGACTATTATGTCGGGGTTGAAGAAGGTGATGGGTGGAGATGACATAGTTCTAGCAGTTGATTTATTGTACCAAGTATTTGCTGTGGATTCACAAATGAACCTTGGGAATGTTCTACCACAAGTGAAACAGTCAAAACGGGTCTTTCATTAGCAGGACAGGCCTTTAGTATCATTCTTCCTGGTCTCAAGAGAACAAAAAGGAATGAAAATCTCCGGAATGAAAATACTTCATCTTGCATTTGTTAGAAACATCTGATGAATAATCTCTTCCTGGTCTACAACTGCATAAGGAGAAATTCCACATATCCTTTAGGTATTGGGATCAGGACATAATCAACATTAATTTATATATCACCAGCAAATTAAGTAGACAATTATTTTTTAACAAATGGTAATTTTGTTATTGGTTATTTTTTAACAAACAAGGCTTGCAGAATAGAAATAGAACTAGAGGGTCCTGCTCACAATAGTTTACATTCAAAAGTTTGGGAAATGTTTGAAACATAAGAAGATAACAATGATAGTTGGAGGTCGAGGGTTCTAGGCAGAAGCACAAGAGAAGTTTTGCATTCTAAAATGGGAGAAAGTGATACCAAAGGTCAGCAGCAGAGATTGCCCCTGGAGGGTATTTTGATATCAGAGGGGAGATAGAGGGAGAGGCTTCATTGTTAAGGACCCTGAATGTGAACATAACAAGGATTTAATATGAACAATAATCCATACCCTACCCATTATCCTACTTGCTTCTCCCACTATATCCTGGAATTATACTTGATGGCTGTCTTGACAGACTATCCAAAAAAAATAGGTTTGGTTCTATATATTGTTCATTTTCCCTGATGCAGTGAGTTAAACGTCTAGTCAAACATGTAGACTGGTTGTTGATGAGCAGCAAAACAGATGGAGATTATTACACCAATAATGAAAACCATGAGATATCAGCTGGCTCTAGTCTCCATGAAGTTCCATGAATCAGGAGAACCCCTGCCTCCTTCCATCATTCCCAATGCCCTTTTGGGGTTTGTGACAGGGTGTTTGGGAAACACCACTGTCTTAGAGGAAAAGGCACATAAAATAGTGTGTTTAAACTGCATTGTATGTGCTGCAAAGTAATGCTCAGCTCAGGTAGGGTTAATATTCCCTTTAGGCCAGGTAATTAAGTGGCAGCTGAGAGAGGAGCTATCTGGAAATGTAAAAGGGCTGTGTTCCCATTGCTCAGGGCTCTCCAAACACCTCCTAGAGTGGAGGGAAGTGAGGGGCTGTGAGAAACAGAGCTGGGCAGAAGGAGCTTTGCTGCCAGCAAGAAGGTTCAAAAGCTTGGAGCCTAATTCCCTTGTGAGGAAAGAAAGAGAAAAGGACTGGCAGAGGCTGGTGAGTCTGAGTCCCAGGAGGGGAAGCCAGCAGGGCTGAGTGTGAAGCCCAAATACTTCAAGGTGCAAGAGGGTGAGAGTTTCCCTTGATGGTGAGCGACCAGAGGGGGAAAACCCTGGAATGTATTTGCTGAACTGTTCCCTGCATGTTCTACAGCGAAGTTGTTGAACTGTAACCTGAACATTTTTTTCTGTTGCCTTTTCATTGGGAATGTCCAGTGCTTAATAAACCTGTTTTTTTTTTTTTGTCTGAAGCCTTGGTGTCCCTGTCTCTTAGCTCCAAATCCTATACTGCCCACCTACCAAACGCTAATTCCTCTATAAAAGTGCATGTGCAGGCCAGTGGCATTGTCACACGTTCCAAACTTTCTTCATACAATCCTGAAATCCACTAGTATTTAATAACAATTGCAGCTGATTGGCACCACAGGATATTGAACAATGACTTCAGCGGGTTCTGGGGGACAAAAGAAGTCTCATGATTGAGCTGCAGTTAAATAAATAATAGCACTTCAAATAAATGTCTCATTTTGATATACAGTAAACACTGCAGCAAGTTTCCTAGAAGAGAAGGTGCAGAAGAGAATTGTGTACCACAAGGGTTTTTTAATGCAGTAACATCAATGAAAGAATGGGTACAGCCACTTGGGTATCCTCCAACCAAGCCAGGACTTCCTATATTTTTGGTCAGGACCCAAACATGTTTTTTTATGATATTCAGAGTGGGGCTCATCCATTGACTTCATTATCTCGCACTCATGGTGTATGTAAATGTCTGATCTGCAAAATGTTAATGTGAAGATGCTGCAGTTGGTGCCATCACTATAGGATAATATGACACTATGATATTGAACCCTGGTAATCTTCCAGACTTCCAAGATGCCATTTTGTTATACTTCATGTAAATTCGACAGAAATTATTGAGCAAGACTTTTTCATTCATTCGGCTCAGCAAGATCAGAGAGAATTGTCTCTTAAAGGGTTAATTCAACACTGTGACTAATCCACGCCATGCTAAGTAACTCATTTAGGTTTGTTCTCTCGACTGATTGATTACTTGGTTCTTCCCCAAACATTTGTTGCGGGTTAAACAATAAGAGTGATTTATAATTGCTTTTAGCTTTTAATTCATGCGAAGATGTTGACTACTTAAATAATCTAATTAGTATCCTAAGTTATTGCTGCAAATGTGCTGCTACACAGAGAATGGATCAGTTAGAATGTATCATTAACCACAGATAAATATACCTCTTTGTGCGGATAACCTTAAAGTAGACTGTGTTGTAAATCGTTGTGATTCTAATAGTGTTAATGCCACCATAGAAGTTGTCCAAGCAAATACGTGCCATGGCCCTTGGCTTCCCCTTCTGCCCCCAATAAAACGGTAAGAAAGTGCTGCCAAGCTATAATTCTGCTTTCACCCTAATTCTTAACCCTAACCCTTCAGTATGTGACCTGTATGGCAATAGTTGTGTGGACTGGTTTGATGAACCGTTCATTTGGAGTGCAGATATATTAGAAGATTTTCATGGCCTGATTGGAAAATACCACTTCTTTATAATGTGTAATCACATATAGTTACAAGGGTTTCTCTTTGTGCCTGTCATCCTTCTTCCAAAAAATGTTGTCCCATGTCAAATGGAGGTAGAAACTTCTATGTGATATTCTTCAAATAACTCAATAACAAAGTAACCGCTCCAGCTGATCTTCTTATGTGACCATGATATCCTTCAAAATGGGCAGCAGCATGGGTTGCTCCATCTCAATCAAAAATGAGCCCATCAAGACAACAAGAAAGAGATTTCTCGCCCTATGGAATTTTTGTTGAAACTGATGAGCTTTATTGGTGTTGACAAACCATCACATGATGTAAATGAAGGGGCTTGTAGTCAGGTTATACAGAACTTTGGTTAGAATGTATGGGTTGGATAGAGTAATGAAGTATTCTAATTATGCTTCAAAAGAATAAAATCTGAGGATGAAGTCAATGAACTGGCCAATGACCAGAACTTAATGTGAAGGAATCTGTTAATATGTACAAGAAACTTTGACAATAGTAAGTACCAAAACGAGAGAAACCCAGATATCAAATCCTTTAGAAATTATGTTCCATCAATCCTCTTATTCAAGAAACCTAATTTAAAGTTTTATTACACTGATATAGGGTTCCAGTAAATTGTGAATTGTTTTCCGTCTCTCCCCGAACTTTTTCAGAGGTTGTAATGTAATGGGTAAAATGGGACATATCTGGTAGAACTGTCCCTTTGCAAAACATTTGTGGATACAGGTCTATACAATGATAAATTACATATTTGACATTCCATTGAGAAAGGACCCCTACGATGCCCTCCTAAATAAGCCAACCAACTCCCTACTCAAACTAACCACCATCATTTTCAGTGCCACTAAATAAATCATTGCTAAGAGGGTTATTTATCAAAATATGAATTTTTCTGTTTTTTTTTTAAATTAAAAAAGTCTGACCAAACTAGAATCCATGATTTGACCTTATTTATAATTAGAAAAGCTTAATTTAATCAGTTCAGGTAAAAACTCGATAAAATCGTGCAAAACCCTTAATTGCTCGATGTTTTCAGGGCTTTTTCCCGAAAAGTTCAGATTTTTTGCCCAAAAAGGTTTCAGGCTAATTCCAGCGCAGACCACAGATACTTCATCTGTGATCCGGACCTCTGTGCATTAAATACTGTGTGATATACAACCTCAACAGGTCTGAGATGGTGGATTTTTAGATTCAAGCCTTTTGCTGCGTCTGGCTTTAATAAATCTCAAAAAATTTGAGTTTTTTTAAAAAAAAAAAAAAAACCTTAAAAATTTTGCCCCAAAATAACCCCCTAAATCTTGGCATACTTCAATGTTAGATTTTAATATAGTGAAAATGAGGACAGATAATATAATGGTGATGGAAAAATTAATTTCAATACTTAATGACAGGCAAAATTTCAAAAAAATTTGGTCTCCATGGCTAACCTCGTGAACTGTGTATAACTTTTTTGGAAAACTGTTAATGAAGAATCTGTGAAGTAGTTACAAATTGCAACACTTTTTGTGTCATTTGTAACGGATAAACAATAATCAACACTAAAAATGATTGGTACAAAAAAATCCTTGTGAAGTGAGACGTTCTAAAGAGGGCAGAAGAATAATCAATAATGTCATGGTATGAACGTCTTTGCCTCCTCTGAGGAGTAACTCAATCATCATCCAAGATGGAGCTTACTTTAGAAGGAGTTTGAGGATTATATTACAAACATTTCATTGCTGATTATAATGCCATCCTTTATCAAGTGTTGAAGTACATCAAGAACATCATGGCATTATGAAACAGTAACTTCTCCAGAGCAAATGACGGACACCATGTATATTTGGGTGCCTGAGCAGTAAATTCCAGCCTGGTTGTTAATGAGACCCTAAATCACTTTATTGGCAATGACGCCATCCTGTCCATGAGTGGAAATAATATCTGCTGAACAGCTTATTTATAGTGTTTCTGGGCTGCTAGCCTTTCCTGGAAGAGGTAAAAGTAAGTCAATACATCTTACATACCCATGGATTCTGTCTTTATTCATAGTGTTAACTTTCAGAATTATACATTTCAGAGTTATTCAACTTTTAGGGGCCCTGTGAGAATACCTGGTAATCTAGCGGTGGTGTGACGAGGACAACCGAAATTTCTTCTTTCTCTGCACACCGAAATGTAATGGTGCGCTCTTTGCTGCTTCTGGATTTGACGCGGTGCTGCTTCTGACATCATCGCCCATTTTGCGCCAGTGCAATATGAAGTCATACGCAGAGCAGCGTGAATTTGGGAAGTGCTGAAGCATGAGCGCCATTACATTTCAGCACGCAGAGGAAGAAGACGCAACAGGCATCCCCACCCCACCATCACTAGACTGCTAGGTATTCTCACTAAACCTCAATTTTTTTCTGGTCAAAGTTTTTAGAGATTTATTATTCTCCAAAGCTGCTAAAAATCCAAATCCAAAAAATACGCCATCTCAAACCTGTCGATGTCATGTAGAAGTTAATGGCAGATGTCCATAAAGTTATTTCTTGACATCATGATCTGCGCTGGATAATCTGAAAAGCCAAGTTTCGGCAGGAAAAATTCAATAAAATCGAGTTTTCGGAGCGTATATCGTAAATACGAATTGACGTTCAATTTGTGGAAGGGAGTTAAGTCGACTTTGTTTAAAAGGAAATACTAAAATGAATACTTAAACAACAGTTTATATCATATTAGGTGACATATTAAAAAATCTTACCAAACTGGAATATATATTTAAGTAAATATTGCCCTTTTACATCTCTTGCCTTGAACCACCATTTCATGATGGTCTGTGTGCTGCCTCAGAGATCACCTGACCAGAAATACTGCAGCTCTAACTGTAACAGGAAGAGATCACCTGACCAGAAATACTGCAGCTCTAACTGTAACAGGAAGAGATCAGCTGACCAGAAATACTGCAGCTCTAACTGTAACAGGAAGAGATCACCTGAACAGAAATACTGCAGCTCTAACTGTAACAGGAAGAGATCACCTGACCAGAAATACTGCAGCTCTAACTGTAACAGGAAGAGATCACCTGACCAGAAATACTGCAGCTCTGACTGTAACAGGAAGAGATCAGCTGACCATAAATACTGCAGCTCTAACTGTAACAGGAAGAGATCACCTGACCAGAAATACTGCAGCTCTGACTGTAACAGGAAGAGATCACCTGACCAGAAATACTGCAGCTCTAACTGTAACAGGAAGAGATCACCTGACCAGAAATACTGCAGCTCTAACTGTAACAGGAAGAGATCACCTGACCAGAAATACTGCAGCTCTGACTGTAACAGGAAGAAGTGTGGAAGCAAAAGACAGAACTCTGTCTGTTAATTGGCTCATGTGACCTAACAAGAATTGTTTGTTTGGTGTGTTTGTGTGCACCGTGAGTCATACGATCCCAGGGGGCGGCCCTTATTTTTTAAAATGGCAATTTTCTATTCATGATTACCCAATTGTACATACTAGTAGAAAAGTATTTTATTATGAAAATGGTTTATTTACATAAAACAGGGTTTTACATATGAGCTGTTTCATGCAATATCTTTTAATAGAGACCTACATTGTTTGGGTGGTATAGATTTCCTTTAAGAAGAAAATTAGATAAATTTGAGTTTTAATAAATCAGCCCCATAGTCTTTCTTTGATCTTCTTTTCTTTAAACCAGCGCGTTCCTTTCTACATTACGACGATAAAGATTTATATGGGCTCGGTTTGATTTATTTAGATCTAAATACATTATGAAAACTATTTATCAAATATATATACTGAAGTCGGGAGTGATAAATGGCCCCAAATGCATTCATAATGTTAATGATTCATTTTTGAGTTCCCAATTTAATTTATAGTTCGACAAGGAGTGCTTTTCATTTCTCGATATTGCCGCCATAAACAGCGAGAGTCATTTGTTAGCATTGATCAAAAGCCAACAGACTATATGAATTTTAAGTTTTTTTTCTTCAATTTATTTGAGACACAAGCGTTGAAATATTTTCATAGCCCAGGGCTAATATCCAGGTTTATTCTGTTCTACAGCCGCAGTGAAATGTGAATCTCTAATGTTTCATAGAATAACAGAATAGTATTAAAGTTTGACTTGACAATATCCCTTTAAGGGTGCAATAAATTGGCACTGGGCTGATAATGTAGCATTGAAGTGTCTCCTGTACATATTTTAGATACATTTACCATAAGGGAAGTTTTTTAGATATTAAAGCATTGAATTTTAATTCTAAGCTTCTTTTTTTCTCTAACTATTAGCGTTAAGAAGGTAGTTTCTGCCATTGACAAATCAATATCCTTTGTCCTATTGTATGTACTTGCAAATGAATGGTCAATTGGATCCCCCACAGACACAGGAATACGGTCAATAAGGATTTATAACAAACACTAATAATCTGTTTCCATTATCTGCCAATTTACTTGGGCAATAATCTATATGTTAAAAGGCCAATAATTCAAAATGAACTCAGGTATCTATATGTATCTAATGTTTGTTGGTGTCCGGACACAGGAGGAAGCCCAGGGATCAAAGTCCAAGTTTGCAGTACAAATAGGGATCAGTAACAATCGTAGTAAAAATCCAGGCAAGAGGTCAATAGGCAGGCAGGGTCAGAAGTCCAGGAATCAGTAATACTTGAATTATAAAGCACGCAGGAATGCACATAGGAAATCCTAGAAACGGGCATTGAACCTGGACCTCGGCGTCTTTTTAACTTGAATTTTCACACCGGCCGGGTGATGTAATTGCGCCGGCGATGAGACGCCTGCAGCGCTACCCACATGTTGGCCCTGAGCGCCGCCATCTTGGATGCAGTGCCGACGGAGGCAGGAGCACCATCGGGCACTCCTGAGAGTCGGGACATATCTTCATGTGTTCTGGGACAGTCCAATTATCCACCGTTTCTGGAGGGATGTTGTACATATATCTCAGGCTTAGTTTACCAGGAATCCTATCCCTGATGGTCTGTCTGGTGGAAATGGTGGAGAATTTGGACTTGGTCATCATGAAAAATTGCATTTTCTTCAACTCCTCTACTATGCCAAAAAAGCCATACTACTCCATTAGAAATCCACAAGACACCATTCTCTTCCCTATTGAGAACTTTGGTTGACAACATTCTCTCTAACCAAAAACTAACTTACATTGGAAGGGGTTGTCACCATTCTGCCTACCGTTTCTCTTTCTTCTCTCTTCTTTTGTTAAAGGGATTCTGTCATGATTTTTATGGTGTTGTTTTTATTTCTAAATGACACTGTTTACACTGTAAATAATTTCATTCCTGAACCAACAATTGTATTTTCAATTATTGGTGTGTAGGCGCCATCTCAGGTCATTTTGCCTGGTCCGAAAGAGCCAGCACTTGAGAATGGAACTGCTTTCTGGCAGGCTGGATTTTACTATTACATTTTACTATTAAGTGTCGTTCTTATATCTACCAGGCAGCTGTTATCTGGTTACCTTCCCATTGTTCTGTTGTTAGCCTGCTGGGGGTAGAGGGGGTGATAAAGAGTGACTGAAGTTTATCAGAGCACAAGTCACATGACTGGGGCTCCTGGGAAATTGACAATATGTCCCATGTCAAATTTCAAAATTAAAATATAAAAAAATCTGTTTGCTCTTTTGAAAAATTGGATTTAAGTGCAGAAGTCTCCTATGATAAGCACTATTAACTGATGTGTTTTCAAAAAAATATGTTTTCCCAATGACAGTATCCCTTTAAAGCTAAAATGCTAAATAAAAACTATAAAAAATATCTTTCATAATTTAAAGTACTTCAATAAATTGCCTCAATAAAAATAAAATAAAGCCACCAAGCAAAGCAGCATAGTAGCATTAGTTGGGTCCCTATAGATGACCATAGGGTCGCCTTGTGTCTGCATGCAGTTTATAAACTGGGGTTTTCTCTAAAAGCTGATTATGCATCAATCCCTGCACCAGTGGAACTTACAGTGTAAGGTCCCTATCATGCTCACATACACACTAGGGTCACTTTTATCAGGAGTCAGTTATCCTGCCGGTATGGATGTGGAGAATGGCAGAAGACCTACACAGACTCATTGAGATCATATAAACTCACTACAGATGCCCAAATCACAGTGGTCCCCACAGGCCAATAAACCCCATCTTCCTTCAGACTTGGGCATATTGTCTGTTGACCTGGCCAACCAATATCTGTCTAAAATCAGACAGAATTAATTTGGACAGCTTTGAAAATCCAATCAGTTAAAAACTAGGGATGGGTGAATTTTTTCGCCTCGATTCGCCGAAAAAATGACGCCCATAGACTTGTATGGCGGTGGGCGTCAAAAAAAGACGCGCGTCAAAATTATTTTGCCGCGCGACAAAATTTTTTTGACGCCCATAGGCTTTAATGGGCGTCTGCGACATTTCGCCGGCGGCAAATTTTTGGCGAAGCGAAACGGGTCAAATTCGCCCATCCCTGTTAAAAACAGCATCTAAGCGTTGATGTGGTCATCTCCTGACCCATCGCCAAAGGCCCCACTTATGCCCAGGGACCTAACGAGTGGACCTATCAACGTAGAACTAGCTTGGTTTCTTCTAGAAGACATTTGACTTTCCCATAACCTTTGCCAAACAGACGTAAGTACACAAAGACATAAACATGGAAACGTGGAATCAGAATGTTTGAAGAGGAAATCATTTCTGTTTTTGTCCTTATGGCGTGTATAAGTGACCCCGCCTCTTGGACGCTGCCTGCATTAAAGCTTAAAGGGAAAGTGAGGGTGACAGTAGAGATAATAATTGTCTCCTATTGAACAGAATGTAGGCACTTTGTCATTTACAATGTACAATGGATATTACGGCCATTACATTTCCCGGCATAAAAAAAAAAAAATACAGCAAATCACCCCAGATGCCATCTGTGTGTTTATTAGTTCACTGCTTACACTTTCCAGCTTTGTTCCTTATGTTTTAGAATAAAAATATGTAAATGAAATCAGCCATTGCTTTAAAAACGGCCTAATTACATTTACCATTAGTGCTTTATCTAATATCTCTTTTCTTCTCAATTATTCGGAGCCATTTGGCGCCGGAGTCATTACTAGACACTGCAGATTGAGGCAAGATTCCGCACATTCCAAAGAGTCTCACAAATGAAGAAATAATACAAATAAATAAATAAATCACAGGAATACACTGTAGTGAATGTAGTTTTTGGAACTATCATTTTTGCATTCTTGGACCCCCTCTATGGCCTGGAAACTAACATGACAGCCCTGTGTTCCACTGCTTGAATATATCATTTCATGCGATTGATATATAGTGAATAACGTATCCCCTCTAATAAAATATAAGGATATTATGACCATATAAAAGCAAAACGCTGAAGGCCGAGTCAGAGAACTCCGAGGTAACTTCTAATAGCCTCATATTTTGCAACAGGGGGTACTTTTTTTATTATAATACACAAGTTTCAGTGATTCATGTGATAAAAATGACATCACAATGCACAGATTATAACCAATGACATCACCAAGCACTGTTTATAAGGATATAATTTACAGGCTATTCATGACTCTTGTGTATATAGTGAATAAAGGTCCCCCCTATTGTAAAATATAAGGATATTATAAGTCACAGAGGAGTTCCATGACCATATGAAAGCACGAGGCCAAAGACCGATGACATCACTAGTCACCATTTATAAGGATATAATTTACAGGATATTCATGGGCCTCGTGTATTATAAGCTGCTACACATCAGTTCAAACATGTCTACCTATGACTGTGTCCCAGAGGTGTAAATAGGGACAAACCTTTTGTTCAAAGCTGGAGAGAAAACGATTGTCCACTGCCCCCCATTTGTATTTATTTTATGTACTCATACAGTATATTTGTTATGTTAATGTTATTTATAAAGATGTTTAGCCACCTTCAGAGCAGAACACTACACATGTACTAGACTGTGGGTGTTGGGAGAGGGAAGGCTACATCAGGTACTGATGTACATTATATGGTCTAAAGTATGTGGACTTCCCTTCTCATGATTGGAATTGTCTAAATAGGCAACACTCATCAATATCAGGTGCCATTAGATCATACAATGACATTCCTGATGATTCTGTGCTTCCCAGCAGTTTGGGGAAGGTTCTTTCCTTTTTATAGAAAATAATGCCCCCACAAAGTCAGGTCCTACAGAATGAGTTTGCTAAAATGGGAAGAACCTGTCTGCACAGAGCCCTGACCTCAACCCAACTGAACCCCTGTGGGATGAATTAAAACCCCAACTGCAAGCCAGGCCTGATTCCCAACAGCATTGCCCAACCCCACTAACATTCGTGACTGAATAGAAGCAACTCCCAGCAACAATGTTACAACATCAACCAGAGGCTTTGGTGCAAGATGTTACTCACCAGCCCCTTAGATGTTGCTCCCAGTGACCTCAAACAGGTGTTTATTTTAGAATTCCAGGCTTGGGGCAAGTTTTGGTTGTATAAAAAAGAAGTGCACTACCAAACAGAGTCTCTTGTAGGCTGCCAATCTACATAGATGCTACCAAATAGCCAATCACAGGCCTTATTTGGCACCCAAAGGAGCTTTCATCATGCTTGTGTTGCCCCCCAACTCTTTTTTTATATTTAAATGTGGCTCATGGGTAAAAAAGGTTGGGGAACCCTGCTCTAGTGGGAATCTTCTTAGAAGTGTAGGGGCTGCTAAAGTAACAAAAGGAGACCTGAATTCATATTATAATCCACTTGGTTTGAGAATCAAATATTGGATAGACAAGTGTCCAGCCCTATAGTGTCACCCTATAGGTGAAAGTCATTCTCATCCATGGTTTTAAAAAGGAAGGGGAAGAGGGGATATTCTTTCCCTCAGGAAGCAAGGATGATCCAACGCCATCTCTGGAAAGCCTAAATGTGGACACTCGAACCACTCAAAAAGAGGAATTAAATGTAATACAGTGAGGTCCCATGTGTAGGCTTGAATCACAAAAACTCAATGGTGATCACAAACACTTGATCCCAAAAACTTGAAAATCACATTGTTCCATTCATTTTTAAAAACTCTACTAGAAAAAAAACTTGCATTACAAAATAGCTTGATGGTTGAAAATATACCTCCCATTGACATCCCCAAAGACACACTGACTAAAGTTTTCATTTGAATTTGAGTTTTATAGATAAATCTTGAAAATGTGATGTCAGAAAAGTAAAAAAGTGAGAGATCTTGACATTCTTGGGATTTTGAGATTTATCGAAAATTTTGAAAATGTGATGTTGAAAAAGTCACATTACAGAAAAGTAAGAGCTTTTCATATTCTTGGAATTTTGAGATTAATTGATAAATCTTGAAAATATGATGTCGGAAAAGTCATATTACAGAAAAGTTTGAGCTCTTGGCATTCTTGGATTTTTCAGATTTAGGGGGTTATTTATCAACTTCAAATTTTTTATACCTCGAATGAACACACAACTGGAATGGTTTCTTATTTAAGAAAAAACCTGAATGTTTGAGTTGTGGAACTCAAAAACTCAAATTAATCGAGTTTTCCACAGGAAAAAACCCAGATCACTCAATTTATTTGAGTTTTCAGGCAAGTCAAACAACATGAAGGCATTTAAGATCTTCAAATGGTTTAAGGGACCTCTGCCATTGACTCCTACATAACCTTGACAGGCTTTAGTTTATTTATTAGATATAATATTAGATATATTAGATATTTTGAGCTATTTTTAGTGTCAGGGTATAATAAATTTTGAAAAAATTCAAAGTTTTTTTTTTCCCCAAAAAAAAATCAACTTGAAAACTCAACTCAAACCTCAATTGATAAATCTCAAAAATGTGATGTCAGAAAAGTCAAATTAAAGAAAAATTAGAGCTCTTGATATTCTTGAATAATGAAAATAAAAGAAATCTAGAATGTGCATAACATTAACTTGATAAAATAATTACTTGTTGCCGATTTGATTAATCTAACCTGAGTGTAGAGTAGATACCCCAATGGAACATTTGAGAAAAGGTCCTCTATCCATCATGATGTTGAGTATTGTGCAAGACCCAAGAGTTATTATCAGTGACATGTGGCCCTTATTATTGATTCTACTGAAACATCTTTAGTTGTCCATTTGTACTAAACTAATGTACTAAACCATTTACAAAAAAAAGGAAACACTGGAGCCCAATTGGCTGGTTGCCTGTTGTTCTAGGACCTCGAATGCTTGAATTGCCCTTACATACCCGTCATACATCTTCTATGAAGAATTAGGTGGTGCAGCTGGGAAGTCGGTTTGAATCCCTTTAAGTTTAGTAAACTCTGTTTATATTCAACTGGAATATTGTTTCTAGAAAAAGATTATTCAGAAAGAAAAATGCATTTTGAATTACTTTTTTGTTGCGGCTTTTCATTTCTCTTCAAGCTTTTTGTTAATACTCATTACTCACAGCCTACAGTATAATCACCTGCATTCAAAGCATTGCATTTATCTGCTTGTTTGGGGCTCGGGCAGAAAAAGGAACCAAAGAAAGTCATTCAGAAACAGACGCCTGTGTTGTTCTTATAGGAAATCACACAAACTGCGCTTATATATTTCTGAATTTCACTGACTCCATTGTTCATTGGTGGTGAAATGTAACTGGGTCATTGAAGAAACCCTGTATCTCTCTGTACAGACTATGAGCAAACTTAGGGACTGTTCCTGCTGAATTGTGCTTAGTACAGGGAATACCTATGCTGCCATAGTTTTATGGGATCTCTCTGTACAGACTATGAGCAAACTTAGGGACTGTTCCAGCTGAATTGTGCTTAGTACAGAGGAATACCTATGCTGCCATAGTTTTATGGGATCTCTCTGTACAGACTATGAACAAACTTAATGACTGTTCCTGCTGAATTGTGCTTAGTACAGGGAATACCTATGCTGCCATAGTTTTATGGGATCTCTCTGTACAGACTATGAGCGAATTTAGGGACTGTTCCTGCTGAATTGTGCTTAATACATGGAATACCTATGCTGCCATAGTTTTATGGTATCTTTCTGTAGAGACTATAAACAAACTTAGGGGCTGTTCCTACTGAATTGTGCTTAGTACCGGGAATACCTATGCTGCCATAGTTTTATGGGATCTCTCTGTACAGACTATGAGCAAACTTAGGGGCTGTTCCTGCTGAATTGTGCTTAGTACAGGGAATACCTATGCTGCCATAGTTTTATGGGATCTCTCTGTACAGACTATGAGCAAACTTAGGGGACTGTTCCTGCTGAATTGTGCTTAGTACAGGGAATACCTATGCTGCCATAGTTTTATGGGATCTCTCTGTACAGACTATGAGCAAACTTAGGGGCTGTTCCTGCTGAATTGTGCTAAGTACCGGGAATACCTATGCTGCCATAGTTTTATGGGATCTCTCTGTACAGACTATGAGCAAACTTAGGGGCTGTTCCTGCTGAATTGTGCTTAGTACAGGGAATACCTATGCTGCCATAGTTTTATGGGATCTCTCTGTACAGACTATGAGCAAACTTAGGGGCTGTTCCTGCTGAATTGTGCTTAGTACAGGGAATACCTATACTGTCATAGTTTTATGGGATCTCTCTGTACAGACTATGAACAAACTTAGGGGCTGTTCCTGCTGAATTGTGCTTAGTACAAGGGTATAGTTGTGTTATATTTCTCTGTACAGAGGAATCTATTCAGCAGTCAATATTATTTCAGACAAATAAAGATGCCTAAAAAGTAAATTATAGATTATAGAGATATTTTGCCCCATCGGGTGTTACATCACACCTATTTATAGAGTGTCCATTATTCTAACACAATGGGATGTCTATGGTAGCTCATAAGGAAGGGTGTGATCAGCCAGTAAAACAAAGCAATATTATTTTACACTGACTTCTCAATATATTGTTGTAAAACAAACAGAGAGGGGAAATAACAACAAAGATTGACCTTTCACATGGCTACTGATCTGGCAAGCGAATCATTTATGGTTATTTAGATTTTTCCAACATCCTGTAGGAGTTGGGGGTTAAACGACAGCAGTGATTTATCACAATGTCATCATTTTCTTTGTGCGGAATTAATAGAAAGCACTTGGGTTACGCATTCTTTACATTAATATGTCATAACACTGAAACTCATTGCCCTTCTTAAATTGTCCCTCTGGAGAAATGTCACGTTCTTCTCTTCTACAAGTCCCTGACCTTTTCAGATTGCACAGAGAAGGCATTTTAGCTGCCGCACATGGTGATCATATGCAAATTGAATTATTTTTAATGCTTAAAGTGCCCTGAAAGTGTCAAGGGAGAGACAAGATCATGAGCCCTCACACAACGGTGAACTGGGAAGGGAAATTTATATTTAGCAGAAATGGGTGACATTAGCCTGGGGGCACCTAAGCGTTTTGTTGTATTTTGTTCAGGCAGTTGGACATCTAAGATGGTCCTCAGTAAGCTCTGTGTGATTATTTCCCTTTCCAGGGTCAAACTGATGGAATAACAATTTAGTGTTTGCCCAATCGGTGGCCGTGTTTAAGTAAATTAAAGGGAGAGTACATATGTCTTTTTTGGATCCAATCTAGTGGGTAGGTGGGTGCAGGACTTGGTCTGGGCAGATGCCAAGGCTCCAACAAGGAGAATAATTGGGTTAGTATCTCACGGTGATGATACCTTTATAATAGGAACTCAAGTGGTTCCGTTTCAAGGACACAATGAGTGATATTCCTGGAGCAAGGGGCCATGGTGGGGCCAGACTACACTTGGGAATAGCACTAAGATGGACATTACCACCTCCAGAGTGGAGATATCACAAGTTTGAGTCCAAAAATGGGGTTAGTACCCCATAGTGATCAGACCACCAGAATAGGGACCTCAGTAGTTTAGTTTCAAGGACACAATGAGTGATATTCCTGGAGCAAGTGAACATGGTGGGACCAGATTGCACTTGGGAATGGCACTAAGGTTGTCACTGCCACCTTCAGAGAGAAGATATTACAAATTTGAGTCCAATAGTGGGGTTTGTACTCCATAGTGATCAGACCGCCAGAATCCATAGTGATCAGATCACCAGAATAGGGACCCCAGTGGTTGAGTTTCAAGGGCACAATGAGTGAGATTTATAGAGCAAAGGAACACGGTGGGATCAGATTACACTTGGGAATGGCACTAAGGTGGGCACTGCCACCTCCAGAGAGGCAAGAGTCAAGAGTGTAAGCCAAATTGTAAACTTATATGCTGACTGAGAAAGAAATACTTATGAGGTATTCACATGAAACTAGTATCAGAAAGTAGTATTCTGATGTCACCAGAAACATGATCAATATGTGCTAGTTGGTTAAAAGGTGGTTCAACTTTAAGTTAACATGTTATCCAATGGCCAAATCTAAGCACATTTCCAATTGGTCTTCATTATTTTTTTATATCGTTTTTGAATTATTTGTCTTTTTCTTCTGACTTTTTCCAGTTTTCAAATGGGGGTCACTGACCCCATCTAAAAAACAAATGCTCTGTAGGGCTACAAATGTATTGTTATTGCTACTTTTTATTACTCATTTTTCTATTCAGGCCTCTCCTATTCATATTCCAGTCTCTTATTCATATCAATGCATGGTTGCTAGGGGAATTTTGGACAGGAATTGCAAACTGGAGATCTGCTGAATAAAAAGTTAAATAACTCAAAAACCACAAATAATAAAAAATTAAAAACAGTTGCAAATTGTCTCAGAATATCACTTTCTACATCATACTAAAAGTTTACTCAAAGGTGAACAGCCCCTTTAAAAATATAATGTCACCAGAAGTAATATGGGGATAAATAAAGAAGTTGATTGGGGTTGAAGAAAACTCTAGTCTTCTTCTTGTTTTGAACCTGTGAGCAACATTCAGGTGTAAAAGGAGTCGGGGAGCAACACGAGCATGAAAAATATTCTTGGGGTGCCAAACAAGTTCTGTGAATTGCCCCTATGTGGATAGTCAACCTGCATCGAGGCTCTGGTTGGCAGTGCACCTGGTTTTTATTCAACCAAAACTTGCCTCCAAGCCTGGAATTCAAAAATAAGCTCCTGCTTTGAGGTCATTGGATGCAACATCCAAGGGGTTGGTGAGCAACATGTTACTCACAAGCTACTGGTTGGGGATCACTGGTCTAAACAGTCAGTGGTCTGGAGATTATCCATTAGTGAGAGTGAGAAGAACCACAAGTAATATATTGCTGGGAGTTGCTGGGAGTTGCTGGGAGTTGTCACGTAACCACTGGTTTCAGAAGGCACACAGTAACAGCACACACCTTCACACACTTCTAGTGGGCTACACTTATATCAGAACTCATTTATTGCCCAAGAGCCAGTTCCCAATAACCAGTAAAACCGTCAGTGCAAGGATTTCAAACATCTACTGTGGACTCTGTTGCAAAGGGATAAAACAGTTCTGCTGACATTTAGAAAATCTATAATTATGGTTTGATGGAGTTTAGCAGAGTGTGAGATACCAGCCTTTGGAGCACTGACCAAGAACTGTTGAATTCCATTAGTCACATCTATCACTTATGATTTGCCTTGTTTACATTGCCATGAGAATTAATCAGGTTTGCTGTGTGACTCACAACTTGGGATTTGTTATGTTGCATTTCTTTTCAACCCAGCTTTGTCCTCCTTTATACTCTCAATTTTGACATCATAATATGTTGAAAGAATGGGTTCAGTGTGCAATAAAATCCGATTTTTCCATAAATCAGATTGACAAATGCAGTTTTAACACCCTAGAAGTCTCCTTCCTTGTACATTTATTTTATGGCCAAAAGTATGGGGACATCTGCTGTCCAACATCTCATTCCCAAGCCAAGGGAATACATTTGAAGTTGCTTCTCCAGTTGCTCCAAAAGCCCCTACTCTTACATGTTGGAGCATTGTTGTGGGATGTACTTAAATTTCGGGGGTTATTTATTAAAATCCGTTTTTTTTTTTTAAATTTAAAAAAAGCATGATTTAATCAGATCGGGGACAAACTCGATAAAATCGAGTGAAAACCCGAATCAATGCGATTTTTTTTTTCTCGAATCGTACAAAACTTTCAGGATTTTTTTTTTACCAAATTGTAAGATTTGCTTCTGGCTTTTTCCCAAATTTTTTGGATTTTTGCCTGAAAAGTCCCAAATAGTCAGATTTTTGGGTTAATTCCAGCGCAGATCACAGAAACTTAAATAGGATAGGGACCTCTTCCATTAACTTATATACAACCTCGGCAGGAGATGCTGGATTTTCAGAATCTGACTTTTTCATCCTCGGGGTATAATAAATCTTGAAAAATTAGAGGTTTTTTTTTCCACAAAAAATTTTATAGTAAAAAAAAAATAGTTTTTGACATTTGGACTTTAATAAATAACCCCTTTACTGTCTATTTAAGAAACTGGATAATGATATTGGGCCTGTCTCAAATGGGGATTCTAATTCATAGTAACATAGTGGGGCTCATTTATAAAGAATGGGCAAATTTGCACCTGGGCAGTAACCCTTAGCAACCAATCAGTGATTAGCTTTTTTCATCCAGCTGCAGGTTGAGCAGTGAAAGCAATCATCTGATTGCCATGGGTTACTGCCCAGGTGCAAATTTGCCCAGTCTTTATAAAGGACCCCCAGTAAGTTAGGTTGAAAAAAAGACACACCTCCATCAAGTTCAAAAAACCCCATTTGAAGACTCTCTTCATTTGATTAGAAGATGGAGCTCTGTGCAGGTCAACAATGTTCTTGGGTCTAAGCGCAGTTGTAGTCACACAAGTCCTTACCTAAATATACTCCTTGCACTTCTGCACAGTTGTGCTCCCACCCCACCTCTTATAAATAATGCATTGTTTTCCTATTGTTGCAGGGGAACCCAGGAGCTACTATCACCTTGAAGTAGAGTCCTGCGTGGAACCAATTTGTTAAACTTGAACCCAACCCACAACCTGCATACTTACCTGATTGGACCCGCTACCCGACCCACCCATTGACTTTCATGCATTTGGACAAAACAGGCATGTGTATAAAAATTGTCGCGGGCGTTAAAATTGACGCGTGTCAAAATAATTTTGACACCAATTGACTTCAATGCGTTTAGTGAATTTTTCGCCGTTTTTTTTTGGCGAATCGAAAAGGGACAAATTCGCCCATCACTAGTGACTAGTGTTTTTGCTGAATTCCTAAATGGAGAAGAAAGAGGAAGAAACTGGAATAGCAGTCCGGGTAGGGGAACCTACTGCAAGAGGTATTGGAATATTGTCATTACTAACAAGAATCATTAATTATTAATCCCAAATTATTTTTGAAGAACTTCTAACTCTCTATACAGTAATAAGACACACCAGCCTTACAGAACTGAATCCAATAAATTTAGCCTTCAGCTTCATCAGTTATTCAGTAAACTCATACACATCCACAAAGACAAAACACTAGAGGCATTTTTATCAAGGGTCGATTCTAATTTTAAAAACTCGATTCGAGTTTTTTTCTCCAAAGAAAACTTGAGTCAGGAAGACTGCAAACAACTCCAAATTGATCGCTGGTTGTCTCCCATTGACTTAAACATAAATTCGGCAGGTTTTCGGTGACGAATAGTCAAATTTGAGTTCTCATAAGGCCAGTTTATGATAAATCCAGAAAATCAAATTTAAATTTTTTTAAAAATTTAAATCGAATATGAATAACTTCCTAGTAGAATTTGACAGTTTTGACCATAAAAAAACTCGAAAATTCAAATTCCAAATTTAAATTTTCAATTTTACCCTTATAAATTTTACCCTTATAAATAAAATTATTTGTGCTCTAGAAGAGGGAAACTCAGAATTGATACAATGAGCCAGACTTATCTTCTCCCCTTATACATCCACACCACCCTCCTCTACTCCTTTATGGACTCCTTTATGGACTTTAAGGGGCAAACTCACTAACTTCAGTGAATCTGTGACGGCTTCGCTCACAGCGCAACACTTTGCCAGGCCTAGATTCGACAGGACAACGCTAATTCACTAAAATCCGAAGTTGTGTCCAGGGAGCGCCAAACTCTGGCGAAGTTGTGCTACCGTTACTGCGCCAAGCGAAGTGAAGTTGCGCTAGTGTTGGCTGATCTGCATTCGACGGGAAGTTAAAGTTGAATGGATGTATATGTTTCAGCAAATACATTGCATTACATAAGCCCGGGAAACCATAATAAAATCAAATAGATTTGTTATTTTGCCCTACACATGAGCCCAGTGGGAGGAGCCTGGCTCCCAAAAAAAAATTTACGAACTTTTGCAGCCTATCACCCTGAAAAAATGAAAAGATACCAGCGTTTTTTGGGACTTAGAACATTTTTCAAGTAGAGATTGAAGAAGCCCTATACATTCCATTGCACTTCGCCTGGTCTGAGTTGGCGAAGGCAAGTCTGGTGGAACAGGTAACGTTCGGTAAAATGCGCATAGTGAAGTAACGCTCTTTCGCCAGAGAGAAACTTCGCCTGGCGTAAAAGTGAGAAGTTTATCTGCTTCGCTAGCGAAGTTACGTCTGCGCCCGTTAGTAAATCGGCGAAGTACCGAAATGACGTCACTTTGCCCTTTAGTAAATTTGCCCGAATGGCTCTAAAGTGTCAATTCATGTCATGACTATCTCCATTCTTGCTCTACTACAGCTGCACTCAATGAATGTGGCTTGTGCTGAACAGACCTTATTGAGCTAAACTGGACAAACTGGGAGACTGAAGATACTCCATGTTAAGTCCTTACAAGATAATTCTAGAATCCCAGTCAGTCCCATTAGAGAAATGGTCTGAATGCTTGGAATGATGGATCCTTGGAACTTATGACATAGTTTTTATTTCTAAATGACACTGTTTACACTGCAAATAATTTACTCTACAATATAAAATGTCATTCCTGAACCAGCAAGTGTATTTAGTTGTAATATTGGTGTGTAGGTGCATCTCAGCTCATTTTGCCTGGTCATGTGATTTCAGAAAGAGCCAGCACTTTAGGAGAGAAATGCTTTCTGGCAGGCTGTTGTTTCTCCTACTCAATGTAACTGAATGTGTCTCAGTGGGACCTGGATTTTACTATTGAGTGCTGTTCTTATATCTGTTAGGGAGCTGTTGTCTGGTTACCTTCCCATTGTTCTTTTGTTTGGCTGCTGGGGGGAGGAGGGAGGTAGATATCAGTCCAACTTGCAGTACAGCAGTAAAGATTGACTGACGTTTATCAGAGCACAAGTCACATGACTGGGGGCAGCTGGTAAACTGACAATATGTCTAGCCCCATGTCAGATTTCAAAATTAAATATAAAAAAATCTGTTTGCTCTTTTGAGAAATGGATTTCAGTGCAGAATTCTGCTGGAGCAGCACAATTAACTGAAGCGTACTTCAGTAAGGTACATGGGTATTACACAATACTCTGTAAGTCTACAACCATGATATGAGCTAAGGACGGTCTTCTTGAACCGAAAAAGGCTTGAGTACATTTCCAAAGCAACATTCCCAGCATTCTATGTATTCTTTTGTAAATTTTATATTATCAGCAAAGGAGCTTAGTATGACTCAGTGACGCTTGACCAGCCCCTGGTTTAATCCGATTATAAAATTGCACGAAAGCCTCCTGCTGTGTCTTGGACCTGTTCTAAACCGCAATTTATTTCATTGTACTCAATGTCCAACTGTGTCTGCTATTCTCCTCTGATTCACACCGACGTGCTGGAGAACAAGATGTTATTTTGCTCATGCAACGGGATTTAGGGGAAAAAAATCTTTGAAATGGCAAATTTATTTTATTCCACAGCATAGCTACAGGGGAAAACTATACGGGGGGGACGGGGTAGACAGAACAATGGAACATCAAGCGCAATATCCATAGGGAGTAACTAGAAAGGACTTTGTGCGGCTTCTTAATTTGCAACACATTGTTTCCTACTAGGAAAGAATTAACCGTTAGAAGATGATAGTGATTTGCATGAGTTACTAGAGGTATAGTTAGGAGCAGAGCTGGCTTTAAAGGGGATATAAACACTGTCTCTCAGCCTTGTAGTCAGTTACTATATGTATTGTAGAGCTTCCAATAACTGTGGTGGGTTCAACAGCTGTCAAGTTTGTTTATTTTCCATTCTCATTCCATTGTTTTAACATGGTCAAGGTCAAATATATATATATATATGTGGGTATGGGATCTGTTATCCAGAATTCTTGGGACCTGGGGTTTTCAGAATAAGGGATCTTTCTGTAGTTTGGGTTTTCAATCCTTAAACGAGAACTAAACCCCCAATAAGAAAAGTCCCTACCTACTACCCTAGATAGTCCCCCCACACAGTTCATTACCCCTGAAAGTGTCCCGAATACATTGCTCACATATCGGTGCAGAGTGAGTGCAGAGGAGCTCATGGGCACCATCTTCCAGCTCTCTGGTCTTCATCTGTATGGGAATGCCGTATTGGTGCATGTGTAGTTAGAGCAATCTTCCAGTTTGTAGCAACTGCCCATGCCCTAAAGGTTCTATGAATTGCTGAAGGGAAGGAAGAGGACCTGATGAGGACCTGAAGAAGACCAAGATCTGGAAGATGGTGCCCATGAGCTCCGCTGCGCTTACTCTGCACCAATATGTGAGCAATGTATTTGGGACACTTTCAGGGGTAATGAACTATGTGGGGGGGAAGCAGGGTGGGAGGACTATTTACGATAGTAGGTAGGGGCTTTTCTTATTGGGGGGTTAGTTTTGTTTTAAGGAGATGTAAGCATTAAATAAAGCCAATAGGCTGGTTTTGCTTCCAATAAGGATTAATTATATCTTAGTTGGGATCAAGTACAAGTTACTGTTTTATTATTACACAGACAACAGAAATCAGTTTTTTTAAATCTGGATTATTTAGATAAAAAGGAGTCTATGAGAGAGGTACTTTCCTTAATTCAGAGCTTTCTGGATAATGGGTTTCCGGATAACGGATCCCATACCTGTATACATATATAGATACTAAAGGGCAAATTTACTAAAGGGCGAAGTGGCCGATTTACTAACGGTTGCTGATGTAAATTCACCTACTCTAGCGTTACTTCGCACCCTTACGCCAGGCAAAGTTGCACTCGGGCGAAGGGATGAAACTACATAAATTCCCTAAGTTGCGGATTTTCTTGCGGCAGACTTTACTTCGCCACCTCACACCAGGCTGTAGTGTTTAGTAACGGCCCTTCTAAGGACATGTTTATTATACTTTGTTTATGTTTATTGATATGCAGCACTGCTGACACTAGAGGGCACCCTCTACAGCAGTAAAGGGAGAATCCTGGAGTATTGTAGGATTCTATGGTTATGACACTTTCCATGTGGAGCCGGCAATACAGTTCTTCAGTCTGTTGAATACAACCAAAGCCTTCTGTGTGTTTGGGTCAAGATTCTACACAGTCGAAGTGCAATAGAGTAGATAGGGATTGCTTTAAAAAAAAGTTGACATTTTTTCTACGTCCCAAAAAACGCTGGCGTCTTTTACTTTTTTAGCGGTGATAGGCTGAAAAAGATTGTACATTTTTTTGGGGTACCCTCCTTCCCCCCTACATTTCCTAACATATGGCACCTAAACTATACAGTGGGCTCATGTATAGGGCAAAAAATCTATTTTATTTTATGAAGGTTTCCCAGACTTCTGTAGTGTAATTATTTGCTGCAACATATACGTCCATTGTACTTTAACTTGGCGCCGTATGCAAATTAGGCATAACTAACTTGAATCGCTGATCATAACATCGCTAGGGCAACTTCGCAAATGATCGGAAACTTGTGCGCAACTTCGAATCTTCGTGAATTTGCGCAGCCCTGGCGAATCTACGCCTGGAGAAGTGCGGCAAAGTCAACGCTGGTGCAACTCCGGATGTAAGTAAATTTGCCCCTAAATGTGCTCAAACAGCAGAGAAAGAAACAGCAGGTTAACTTCAGCCAGATATTCACCTGTGTTTGATTCACAGCAGGTTCCACATAATACTGTAAATAATAATAATCTAAATACACATTGTTCGTGAAAATGTTCACAGTTTCACTGCAAAAACGACGCCTATAGACTCCAATGGGTGAAAGAAAAAATTGTTGCGCGTCAAAAAAAATTTGACACCCATGGACTTAAATGGATTTTGGTAAATTTTTTGCCGTTTTGTGAATTTTTGGAGAAGTGAAATGTGTCATATTCGTCCATCATTACAAATAAAATATGCAACTGGCATATTAAAGTTAATTTCTCTTAAGCCACAACTGACCGGTTCTCTGGCAATCTGCAGATATTGGAAACCTGTTCCTTGACAGTGTCTCAGCTACTGTTACGGCAAATTAGTCCACGAACATTACAAATAATTAACATTCTTTTCTCCTTAACAATTAAACTGTACGAGTCAGTCCCAAACATATTGGTTCCTAAATCCTGGACACAGACCTCACTTACAGTCCTTCCCCTTTTTCCAGTTGATTCCAATACCAGCTTCTTCTGCCTTAGTGAACACAACCACAGTTTTCTCTATATCTGCTGTTTCTCTTGGGTTTTTCAATAGAGAGAATTATATATATATATATATATATATATATATATATATATATATATATATATATATATATATATATATATATATATATATATATATATATATATATATATATAAAGCAGCCCTGTAAAATAACTGTTTACGCAGTTCTTTTCATTTCACAGCACATTATTTTCCTGCAATCACTGAAGCCTTCTGAAAGATGGACAGCCTGGTGACTTTTTTTCCCGAGCATTCCATTATTGTACGCAACGGGATTAGATGCTTCTACGAAATGTAATATTTCTAAATGGACTCTTTGAAAAAAAAAAAAGCAAATTAAGTTTCTTTCTTGGAGTGACTCAAACAAGCTTTCATGTTATTGGTTATACTGTAGATAACAGAAGCTGGTGATGGTCCTTTTCATCCAGTGGGACATTTGCCTGAATGCCCTCATTAACCTTCCCTATTATCTTACTTTGCTCACAGTGATTGTACTGGGATTGTAGTTTCATTGCGTTCAGCAAAAAAAAAAAGCTTCAACCATGACTTTTAATTCTACAATATTTTTTTTCATTCATCAGAACTTAGGGAGCTGTAATACTGCTCTGAGGTTGAAGAATGAGGGAAAATACTTCTAAATCTACAGTATGTGCATGCGTGTATGGGATCCGTTATTGGAACCTGTTGTTCAGAAAGCTCTGAATTACAGGAAGGACATCTGCCATAGAGTTCATTTCAATTGATAAAAATCTAAAATTTTTAAGAACATTCCCTTTTTCTGTGTAATAATAAAACAGTCGCTTGTACTTGATCCCAACTAAGATATAATTAATTCTTATTGGAAGCAAAACCAGACTATTGGCTTTATTTAATGTTTACATGATTTTCTAGTAGACTTAAGGTATGAAGATCCAAATTACAGAAGGATCTGTTATCTAAAAAACCCCAGGTCCTGAGCATTCTGGATAATAGTGCCTGTACCTGTACTGTATTTCAGTAAATATGTAAGGGGAAAGCCAGCATGAATCAATAAACACTAGGATCACCCCTCATGATTTTGGTGAGGCCAATGTATTTAGTCTGGAATTCAAATTATTTTGGAAACTGGACTGCGGAAAAAAAAATATTGCGATTAAATTTGAATTTTTCTTCACTAGCGAATCTGTCCCATTTTGTTTTACTGAAAAATTCTGAAACTATAAAAACATTTATATAGCCATAGAAATTTGTGAAGTCAATGGGCATCAAAATGTCTTACGCTCAACAATTTGTTACGCGCGTGACAATTTTTCTCTCCCCCAATGCATTAAAGTAAATGGGTGATTTTTCTTATGGTGACTTCTTTGTCTCAGGGACATTTTTGTTGCAGCAAATTTTTCTGCTACAAATTTTTGCGAAGACATTTGCAGATGGCAAAATGTGGAATTTTGCCGCGAATCCTTGGCTGGTGAAAAAATTGGCTCATATCTATTCTTCACTATCAAAAATCTTGATCCACTAGGTGTATAACACAACAGATGCAAGTGCTTTTAGAATGTGCACTAGGGGTGCTCCCTTTAGTGCTCTTGCACTTGTACCTGGGGGTCTCTGTAAATGCCCCATTTTGTTGGTTTCCAGTAGAAAAACCATTGTGCCTTCCCTCTCCCTGTGTTTCAATACAATGCCCATACAGGATAAAGCCATTATCTTAGCCAGATTTGCTTACTTTTTCACTTCAATCCGTGATTACAAAGTACCCAGCTGCTCCAAATCCCCACCGGTACCATTGACCGAATTACAGTCCATAAATCTGCTCTATGTTGCATGCAACATTAAATTACTTATTGTCATAGTTTCAACAGTCCTGCTAAAGCTTCCGTCTAATGTTCCTAATTAGAAGTGTTACCAATCTGCACAAGACTGGAAAGGCACATAATGGAAGAGGATACGTAGCAGGCACTGAGATGTGTGCAAGCTCACCCAATGGCCTTCACATGGAGATGTCACGGTCAAGAAGTTGAAAAGACGTTCTGCTATTGAGATGCTACACAGTTTTGTGAGGTGAGAGCATTTAACCTACAATGTTTCATGACTAACAATGGCTCCTCTAACGATTCTTCCTCTTGCAGAACCAGTTGTTATTCTTCACTTTAACCAAACTAGCTTGCAAAATTGAGTAGCATGAAAGAACTGCTGTCCCCAAGGACCAGAGTCCTTTATGATACATTTACCTGGGCTTTGAGATTGTGTTGCTTTGCTATTACTGGCATAACAAACATTTGCATAATGAATGTCCCCTTTGAAACCCACAATCTGCATGGCAATAAGGTCATGTGAGTTTGACAGCACTAAACGTATCCATACATGGGCAGATTTGATGGACTTTTTAGTCCAATTTGGCAGTTTATCTGCCTGTGTATGGGGACCTCTAATATCTGGGCAGTTGTTGATTGGGCAGGTTTTTTTTCCCTGTGGGATTGGGGACCCCATTATCTTCTTGATGCAGTCCTTATTCTGACAGCTTGTATACCCGCTATTGTAATTCAAGCTCAATAACGTTCATCTTACATTGACACAATGGGGAAAATTCCACTCGTTTGGCGACCTCTCCAAATGATCAGATCTAATAGAGTACAGGTATAGGATCCCTTATCCGGAAACCCGATATCCAGAAAGCTCTGAATTACAGAATGGCTGTCTCCCATAGACTCCATTTTATCCAAATAATCCAAATTTTTAAAAATGATTTCCTTTTTCTCTGTAATAATAAAACAGTAGCTTGTACTTGATACAACTAAGATTAATTAATCCTTATTGTAAGCAAAACCAGCCTATTGGGTTTATTTAATGCTTAAATGAATTTCTAGTAGACTTAAGGCATGAAGACCCAAATTACGGAAAGATCCATTATCCAGAAAACCCCTGGTCCCAAGCATTCTGGATAACAGGTCTGATACCTGTATAACCATCTTAACTACAGGTCCAACCAACTTGCTTGAAACTTCGTAGAAAAGCAAATGTAATTATATCTGGGTAGGAAAGAGACATTACGTATTCGGATAAAGGTCCAAGATCCAATTTTATCACACTAAAAAAATAGTATTCATATATTTAGAATTATATAGTAGTATTCATATATTTAGAATTATATACAGAATCTTGAAATTTTTGAAACTTCTTGAATGAAAATTTAAAAAAATCACATACTGACGCTTCATGGTTTCTAAGAAAGATATCAAGTCATTTTATATCTTGGGTCGGTTGTGAACTTCAAAGGGCACAAAAACCAGTGTACCTAAAATTGTATCAGTGGTTTGGTTCATGGCTGGAAGTAGGGGTAAATAGGTTAGGCACTTGCCCAAGTCAAAGTTTGGAGGGGGAAAAATTCACAGCAAGACTGGAGGCTGGAAGAGGAGAATCAGAATGACTAACAGGGATGCAGTGAGTGAGTGACACTGAGGAGTGGGTGCAACTTTTAGCATAAATTTGGGGTGAAGTAGGTATGTGAGTGAGCTTTTGGTGATTTAGAGTTGCAATTGGGTGTTGGGCAAAGTAGTATTGAGGCACACCTGAAAACTTTAGACCTCCAGCCCACACTCCAGACTAAATATATTCCTCTGTTCAATCACCTTATTAATTCTTCAGAACTATATTTTATATCTTTACTTATCTTTCCTTGTTTTTATCCTCTTTCTTCCAATATAGAAAAGGTGAATGGCCATGGGACAGGCATACAACTCCAAATGGCTGGGTCAGCAGAAAGGCCAAGAGATACTTTGTCCCACCAGAACTTTCCCGGTATCTTGGTGGACCAGTCCATTGCTGATGCTTCCATCTCCATTGCTCTGATGCCCCAGCTTCAGCTCAAGCAATTACTGAGATGGAAGGCAGTTGTGTGAGTAGGTGCAACATGCAAAGCGAACCAAGTAAAATCTCTTAAATTGAACAAGAAACACTGAAATTACATATTGGTTGTCGGCAGGAGAAACAAGAAGAGCATTTTGGTGCAGGGGCTTTTATAAATAGCATATAAATATACACATGTGTAAATGAGCACACAGTTAGTATAGAGCAGCTATTTACATTATATTAAACAAAGAACTTTTGTCTTGAACTTTTACTCCTTTCAAGTAAGAAGAAGAAATGAAAGACATCATAGTAATTACTGCTTAGACTGTATTATCTCTAAACAGAACAACTTTCACCTCCATATCAACCTGTAGCATGAGTGGGCGCCTTTCTGATGGGATAAATACTTTGGAATATGGAGTCATTGTTGTACGTTCCACGTGCGTGTCTGTTACTATTATTTGTTGCTTAGAATGATGCCTGACATTATCAAACCTGACAAGCTTTTAACTTGTCTCTCATCTGTATTTGTGGGAAAGAGGACAAGTGCAACTCAATAGTGGGAAGAATTCCACAAGAAGAATGACATGTTCCACCCACACTGAGCCACATATATCAAGAAATATTAAGAGACAATGTACAAGGCAAAGAGAATGGAGTGAGTCAGCCATACGTCTCTTGATTAACCTTTCTGCCATGCAACATTGCCTCCTATTTATCATTTATGTGTTTAGAAATGTTAACTTATTATGCGCCTAACATTGCATATACAATTCCTACTGTATATGGTGCCAATACAGAAAGCTGCCATTCTTGGGAGTCTGATTATACAGTTTAGGAACCACTACGGCAGCAATTATTAGGAATTCTAGGTTCAAGGCCAGCTTTGTGGCCAAACATTTCTATAGAACCCCCTCTCCATGTTATATGTATACTGTATAAGAAGTCATTTATGACCATAGCTGAGAGTGTTGATGTTCTTAAAAGGACTCAATGGAGAGCTAATATTGATGCAATTCATTAAACTACTTGTCTCTAAACACAATTCTGCACTTCCCCATGATGCCAATGAGTCCATCCTGCCTCTTCTGATGAGTAGTGTACAACTATAGTCTCTGAAGAACCCTATACAACTTGTGTACAACTATAGTCTCTGAAGAACCCTATACAACTTATGTACAACTTGTGTACAACTATAGTATCTGGAGAACCCAGTACAACATGTGTACAACTATAGTCTCTGGAGAACCCCAGTGATGGAAAAACTCCCGGTGGGCCCAGGAACTTACTGTATGTACAACTATAGTCTTTGGAGAACCATGTACAATTTGTGTACAACTATTGTCTCTGGAGAACCCAAAACAACTTGTGTGCAACTATAGTCTCTGGAGAACCCAATACAACTTGTGTAAAACTATAGTCTCTGGTGAACTCATTACAACTTGTGTACAACTATAGTCTCTGGAGAACCCCAGTGATGGAAAAACTCCTGGTGGGCCCAGGTATCAGTGGGCCTTTTCCTTCTAACCATTTGGCCTATTTCATGGCCATTGCCTATTTCTTTATGGGAACAAAGAGGCTTAATAATGGAAGAATAGAGTATAGTATGTAGAGAAAAGAGACTAGGAGAATAAAGAGATTGATTGAGGAGAGGTGATATAATAGTTTGGAAAGTGGGCCCTCAGCCTATCATCATCATCATCATCATCATTTATTTATATAGCGCTGTCAAGATACGCAGTGCTTTAGCCTATAGTTTTCTGGTGGGCCCCTGGCATCCCAGTCCAACATTGGAGAACCCAATACAACTTGTGTACAACTATAGTCTCTGGAGAACACTGTACAACCTGTGTACAACGATAGTCTTTGGAGAACACTATACAATTTATGTACAACTATAGTCTCTGGAGAACCCAATACAACTTGTGTACAAATATAATCTCTGGAGAACCCTGTACAACTTGTGTACAACTATAGTCTCAGGAGAACCCTGTACAACTTCTGTACAAATATAGTCTCTGGAGAACCTTGTACAACTTGTGTACAACTGTAGTCTATGGATAACCCAGTAAAACTTGTGTACAAATATAATCTCTGGAGAACCATGTACAACTTGTGTACAACTATAGTCTCAGGAGAACCCTGGAGTTATCACCGCCCTGAACCTAGCAGTAGCCCCAGGGTTCCCACAGCCGGCTGTGTCAATAGTCATATCTTCCAGTGGCAATTGAATCAGATGCAACTGCCATTCAGAGCACATGCTCAAAGGTGATGTAACCCCTCACACAGAAAATGCCAGATGCAACATTCAACTGATTTCCATCAAACAGAAGTGCAATTGCATCCATTTTGGAGCATTAGGTACAAGTGTGGTGGACACAGCTTGGCGTTTCTTCACAATAAGCTGTAATTATGGGGAAAACTGCATTATAAGTAAAGAACATGTCGATTTATGTCCAAAATTTGTCCTGGCACACTGCATCCTTTACAACCCTTATGAAGTTCTTGGTCAATTTCTTTGGAAAACTAGGAGGCATAGAGAGGCAATTTTGTCCTAGCAGTCACCCCAGAATATTTAGGCATGTACGTTTTGGACCAAGTATTGGCCTTCAAGATGACCTCAGGAGTATCAAGTTTATGGGCGATCTTTTTTCTATTTCTTTCCTCACTACAAATGCACATGGGAAGTAAATGAACCTTTTTCACATCATTTTGCAAAAAAAAATAAAAAATTTCAAAATGCAGAATTTCTCCATTAATCCACGTGCGAAAAAACATTGCTCATCACTACAAATTACTTACAATTGCATTTACTTTCCAGAGACCCTAATTTAAATCTTTTTGATCCTCCCCATTACCATTGTGGTGTTGCTTGATCTGTATTGCCATTTATACTTTGGGGTGGAATCGACTAAAGAGCAATTGAGTTTCTAGACCTGAAGGAAACAAAATGAACAAATGGCGAGCATGGCACTGAATAATTTGTTTAAGAACTACACTTTTTATGTCAGTTTTATGTTTGTGAAACATCTTATTCAGCTCGCGGCAGCATTACAGTCCCTCTATGTTAATTATCCATCCCATTTCTACTAGAGGCAACATATGCACTGCCAGGATCTGGCTCCCAACGCAAGATATGGAGGCCACGGCCGTTATTCCTCTTTCCCATCTGAAGATTTCTGAGCATCTGGACTAATTCTAATGGAGCCGGGGAAATTGCCCAACGTGGGACCGTCAGACATTAAAGCCAAGGCAGGCGTGAGCCGCATGAAAGTGACTGCTCTCCGGAGATGCCGATCTTTATTCCGCGCTCCAATATTCTGTACATATAAAAGGGAAACTTGTTAGAGGTTATATGATTCCACAGAAATGAGTGAATTAACATTTCTTTTACAGGACTTATAAGATATAAAGAGACTCATCTGCTCGTCTTGGGTTTGGCATCTAATGATCCTGTTGGAACAGATTGTTCCTTTAGTGTTGTTTGTGTCGGTATAACTGCGTCCGCCTCCCCCCAAGAGTATAACCCCCCAAACTCCACACAACAGAGACCCTGCGCACATTTCAAAATCTGGAAACCCTGCACAAAACACGATTATTACTTGTATTGCACTTGAAGTGAAACATTGTCCTCGATTCCCCCCTTTTTTATGTTGGATAGACATTAGACATATTTTACTTCCCCAATTTCACTTTCATCCCTGGAAACCATCCACCAAAGGTCACTTCAGCCTATTGAATGTGGAGCTGTCAACCACATCCTATGAAAGGTAATTAGAGTCTTCTACTCCAACCCATTCCTTAAAGGGGTGGGTCACCTTTTTAAGTTAACTTTTAGTAAGTTATAGAATGGCCAATTTAAGCAGCTTTTCAATTGGTCTTCATTATTTATTGTTTTATAGTTCCATAGTTATTTGCCTGTTTCTTCTGACTCTTTCCAGCTTTCAATTGGGATGTCACAGACTTCATCTAAAAAACAAATGCTCTGTAAGGCTACAAATGTATTGTAATTACTTTTTATTGCTCATCTTTCTATTGAGGCCTCTCCTATGGTTGCTAGCTGCTAGGGTGAACCAGATGGCTGAAATTGCAAACTGGTAGCTTCAGAAAAAAAAGCTAAATAACTCAAAAACCACAAATAATAAAAAATGAAAACCAATTGCAAATTGTCTCAGAATATCCCTCTCTACATCATTCTAACAGTTAACTCACAGGAAACCCTTTAAGTTCTACTCCTTGCCCCTCCCCCTGTTAGCTTACATCAGAGAGTGCTAGTTCAGTTCATTGCCCAAATTATAGAGACTCCTCTCCCCCTCTCCATGTGAGATTCTTTGATTGCCTACTTCTTAGGGGTCATTTACTTATGTCACTGCAGGAGGGGCAGAGCATAGTGAGGGCAGGTGCAAGAAAAAGATTTTACAATGTACCCACTGGCTATTCCCTAATTTGAGTTTTTGAATGATGTGCAGGTCAGGGGATGAGTAACGTATGTGTCACCTTTCTACCCCTCATCAAAACAGTGCTGTATTCCTAGGGCAGAACCAGTTCTCTGTATTCCATTATGGACAGGTTTAGGGTGGGCTTTCTGCTAATATAACATATACTTACAAATATTATATATAGTTAAAGCCTTCTGGGAACCATAGTCCAAAAACAGGGTAGTTTTATTCTTAAAGGGGAAATCTTGTGAAAATGTAAATTTCATATAGGATATTTTCTAAATATAATATATTAAAACGTCTAACTCATTTCTTAGTCTCCAGAAATCCTGTCGCTCTACATGCAGGATTTGTGCCAAAGTCAGTTAGTTTGTATGATTACATTTGTGCTGGAGTCGGTTATTTGCATAAGTTCTAATACATCTGCTACGAAAATGGGCCCCATTAAAAGATATCTTGTATCTTACAGTCAATCAAAAACTGACAACCAGCTCCTACAAAAAAGTGAGAATGAAGAGAAACAGATACTGGAGAGGAATAGTGAATATAAACTTGATTATATCAGAGATGGTACAGGATTTTTAAATGATTATATTTAGAAAGTTTATTATTTCAGTATGCTGAAGCTTATATAAAATTTTCATTGAAAACAATAATGCTCAATATAAAGGGCTTCAAGCTGCTGGATATGATTTCAGATCTGTTGGCCTTGGCTCTGACATTACTTGTGCTTCCAGACATGAACAAAGATTTGACACCGCTGACAACATCATCAAATAAATTGTCTTTCCTTCACATTCTATTTATGGAGTATATTAATGCAGAACAATATTGGATCCACATCAGCGTCTTATATTCGGTGTTCCAGTTCTGCTGACAGATACGTGAATCAAGGAGGAAAAAGCCTCAGTGGAATCTGGATGGTTGAAGGATCTGAACATGTTTCAAGATATTTGATAGATCTGTTATGTGAATATGAGAAGATTGTGTAAGGAAGCCTCACCCTGGTGGTCTAGTGGGCAGCGGGGTCCACCGCCGCGTCCTAGGCATGGACGTCCGATGCGCTGCTCCCTTCTCTCCTGTGCCGGCTTCCTCTACGGCACGCGCCTCCTTAGAAACTCCTGCAAACACAGCTTGAAGGTCAAAAGACTTATTTGCTGTCCTAGATGTTCTTGAAATGGCATGCATGGTTTCATATACATTATATGGCTAAATTTACGGGAACCCTTGACTGTCCATCATCCCATTCCCAAACCAAGGTCCCTCCCTTTGCTGCTATAACAGCCCTTACTCTGCTGGGAAGGTTCCCACTATATGTTGGAACATTGTTGTTGGGAGTTGCTTCCATTTAGCCGCAAGAGCATTAGTGAGGTTGGGCACTCATGTTGGGGATCAGGATCATGGTTAGGGCTCTAGTTCATCCCACAATTCAAGTTCAATTGGGTTGTGGTCAGGACGATGTGCAGTCAGGTTCTTCCCATCTCAGCAAACCCATTCTGTAGGACCCTGTGCATGGGGGCATTATTATGTTGAAAAAAAAAAGGACCTTCCCCAAATGGAAATTTAAGAATGTTAATTTACTGTAAGGGTGTTTGGAACCAGAGGGTCAATGATGGAGAACAGCTCCATTCCATTATTCTCCTCCAGCAAAATTTACTTTCACTGTTCTGCATCCGGTCGACTTTTCCTGCCATCTCCAAAACCCAGGCTCATCTGCCACATAGCAAAATGATCACTCAAAGTGACACATTCTCAATGTTCCCATGTCCACTGGAAGTGACCATAAACACCTCAGGTTCTTGTGTTGACTGGCGACAGTCTGAAACTCAGCAGTGAGTTTTTGAAGGACAAATCATTTTTAGAAGGACCATCTGTTAATTTTAGCTTTACATATGTCAAAATGCCTTTCATGGTAGTGTGTTTCAAGCTATAATGCATTTCAAGACAATTTACAATTAGACTTTATATATTTTGTTGTTTTATATTATTTTAGTATTAGCAACCAACTGAAAAGACAAACTAGAGATGAATAGGAGGAGAGCTGAATAGAACAATAAAGGAATATAAAACAATAATATTAATCAAGCCTCACAATCAATCATTCTGGTTTCAATGGACATCGCTAGAAAACTCCTTAACAATTATTATATTTTTGACCCAGAATCAAGAGCAAAAATAATTGAAAATCTTTCAAAAACAGACCCTCTGAAAGAGCAAGATGTTTATAATTTCTCAGTGCAAGATACAGAAGGTTAATATGTTGAGGATCTTGCCATTACATACACAAAGCACTGGTTATATGATCTAGTCCATGTTTATAAAAAAGTTCATGTGTTTTCTTGAGTACAATGGTCAGTTGTTTTGTTACATTAGGTTCAATAAAGCTGAATAAAGCTGCTACACCCGGCTCCCAGGCTGATAAACCCATTGGGTTAGTGAGAGACTCTTTACAGAAGTATTTGCACAAGTTCACTATGACTGGTGGGAATGATTTGGAGCCTAGTAACCGATACATAGGGTTCATGTAATGAGCCTGATTAGCTGGACATTGGCTTATGCAATTACAATGTGCAAAGTGCAGTCTGGGAAACAATTTGCCATTTTTTTTTACCCAAAATGCAACATTTTGTTTGTTATTGGAGCCCTGAGAATGAGTTGGACAAAATCATTGCGACATCATGTGCACAATTCAAAGACTAAAACTGTATGGGGCAGATTCACTAAAGGGAGAAGTGGCTAACGCTTGCAACAGTGTTGCCCCCCTTCAGGGACATCGCCAATTCACTAACAGGCACAGGCGGCACTTTTCTAGTGAAAGGGACCAACACTAGCGTTCATTCGCACTCTATCACAGGCAACGTTTCGCTCTGGCGAATGAACGTCACTCTGCAAATTCACGATTTTACTGAAGGTTTTTTTTTTTTTTTTGCAAGTGCTAAAAAAAATCTAGATCTTCCTCAATCTTCTGTCACTTACATCATATCCTGTGGGCTGAAAATGCATAAAGTTCAAAAAACTCTGGCGACTTTTCATATTTTAAGCGGGATTGGCTGCGAAAGTCCTAACTTACTTTTTTGGGTAAACGGTTTTCTTCAGACATTTCACAACATATGGAACATTCATTTTAAAGTGGGCTCATGTGTAGGGCATTATATTAACTCTCTTGTCTTTATTAAGGTTCCCTGGACTTGTTTAATAAAAAGTGGTAACTTCAAGCATTTGCACCAACATTTATAATAAAGAGGTCTATACATCTTTAAATCAACCGCCGTGTGCAAATTGAGCTAAGCGCAAGATCACTAGTACATTTTTGCTAGGCACAAACGAACGATATCTTCAGTATGAAATGCTCGCATTGCCAAAGTAACGATAGCGCAAAGTCGCCAGCGTTCGGTGAATTAGGACAGTGGTAGCGAATTTACGCCTGGCGAAGTGGTGCGCTGTGTGCAAAGCGGTCGCTGGCAACAATTCGCCCTTTAGTGAATCTGCCACTATATGTGAAGAGATTGGATATAAGTGCCTAAAATCACATGATTTGCTCATTGACCAATAAGGAATCTGGGATGTTTTTAGCCTTTCGGAGCTGCCACCTCATGAGCTTCTCCAGTAACAATACCGAAATAGCTTAAAAAGGCCTGGCAATAATACAGTGTGCCCTGAAATGTATGTGTTTTTCCAACATTAGTCCTTCCTTTTTACAGACTCAACACATAATTTACCTGAAACATTAAAATAAAGGTTTGGCTCCAATGCATTTGGCTCAAGAAAAATGTTTTACAGGGTTACGAAGATTTTACGTTGAAGTCCAGATAATATATATATATTAGTGATGTGCGGGTCGGGAATTTGCCCGTTTCGCCGCCGTTGAATACATTTTTGAATTTGCAGCAAAAGGTTTTTCACCGATGGTTCCGCCAATTTAGATGAAAATTTGCGAAATTCACAAAATTTGTGGCAAAGCGAAACGGGACAAATTCGCCCATCATTAATCACTAATATATCTATACAGTACAGTATTTGATAAAAATTCAACATAATTATGAAAACTCTACTTTTCTTGTTGTGTCTCTAGTTTCAGATTTACATTTAATCTTCTGATTACCTACAAGATCTGAGTCATAACAGCTGCTGTCAAGCCTTTTCTTTGGCCTCTCTTATCATGAAAATTGTCTCTTATTTAGAGCTGAATGTATGAAATTAAGAGCCTAATTTCAAACACAAAAGGTTTAACGTGTTTTATCAGCTTTAAGTGGGGTGAGTCAGTCCTAGTTGAGGGGGGCAGTCTCAAAGAATGACTGATATGCCACTTTTTGGCTCTCTCTTCCATTATATGTTTAAATGCTTTATTTAGATTAGTAGCAATGCCATGTGTATTGGTAATGGGATTAGCTGTGTATGTTCAATTAGCTGAAAGTTAAAAGCTTTATGGAAATGATGCTTCACCTTTAAATTAACTCTTAATAGGTTATAAAATAGCTAATTCTCAGCAACTTTTCAATTGGCCTTCATTTTTTTTTTATCTCTCACAGTTTTTAATTGTTTGCCTTCTTTTTCTGACTCAAATGGGGGTCAATCTAAAAAAACAAATGCTCTGTAAGGCTACAAATGAATTGTTATTGCTACTTTTTATTACTCCTCTTTTTATTCAGGCCTGTCCTATTCATATTCCAGTCTCTTATTCATATCAGTGCATGGTTGCTAGGGGAATTTGGGTCCTAGCAACCAAATGGCTGAAATTACAAACTGGAGAGCTGCTGAATAAAAAGCTAAATAACTCAAAAAACACAAATAATAAAAAATGAATACCAGAATGAATATAGAATGGTCAAGGTTTATAATTTTATAGCTTTTTTCCAAAGGCAGCAGATAATTAAGACTAAATAGGAAGCCAAGATTGGAATTTCCAGAATTCAGAAATAATTAAAAGTCGAGGTTCTTCTGTATAGAGGACAAGTCTGGTGATGTGTTAAAGGGGCATTATATACTAGGGATGCACCGAATCCACTTTTTTGGATTTGGCCGAACCCCCGAATCCTTTGCGAAAGATTCGGCCGAATACCGAACCAAATCCGAACCCTAATTTGCATATGCAAATTAGAGGTGGGAAGGGGAAAACATTTTTTACTTCCTTGTTTTGTGACAAAAAATCACGTGATTTCCCTCCCCACCCCTAATTTGCATATGCAAATTAGGATTCGGATTCGGTTTGGCCAGGCTGAAGGATTTGGCCGAATCCCAATCCTGCTTAAAAAGGCCGAATCCTGGCCGAATTCTGAACCGAATCCTGGATTCGGTGCATCCCTATTATATACTGTATATGTGTTCAACAGTCAAATAAATTGTGTTGAAAATATATTTTACCTATTAAATATAGATATCTTATAGTTTATTGGAAGCTATTGACTACCTAAACTGAGGCCAGTTAATTTAATTGCCCCTCCAAATAAATGCAAATAATAGCAACTGCTATAGTTTCACTAATGATATCCAATGATGAGCCCCTAAGAGGAAGCCTTAGATGATTCAAGGTATGAAATGTAGAAATGTTTCCCAGGAAAGAGAATAGTAAATATCATATACCAGACTTAATCCAAACCCAAATCTGCATGTTCACATTTTTGTTTTTGTTTTTTTGTCACACGAGGGTTCAGATTCAGTTCAGGTGAACATTTGGACTCAGCAAAATCCAAATATTGCAAAAAGTGCTAGGATCTGCCTCAGAATCTTTAAAAAGTCCATTTACAAATAGATAGGACTGGGGTCTAACCATATCAAAATTGGATCCATGCAGTGGTGTCATTGGAAGTGGTGTCATTGGACCCCACAAAAAAACACTGCTTTAGGAGCCCATCATGGTGGGAAAACCTCTAATGAAAAAGATGTTGCTATTGCACAAAGTGTTGGACTGAGGTGTCCGAGGCCCATCAGACTTTGACCTTAAGACCCACCTCCCAATGTGCCAGAGACCCATAGCACAATATGTCCCCTGGCCACCCCCACCTCTTTTAACTCTTCCTCAGTTATTGAGATCAGGCGAGAGGAGGCAGGGAAGGGTTTCTAGAGTCCACATGAAGCGGTCTTGGGTTGGAGGGGCTGATGAGGTCAGGAGCCTGCCAGGTGTTTTTCAGGTGTTCCACCAGCCCAGTCTGATCCTAATTGCACATCTTTTAGAGCTGAGCCATAGGCAGTGAATAATGAGGTTTTATGGAAGTTTAGCCTCCCAAAAGACTGAAACTGATAAATATTCTCCAATGGAAAACCTTTTACTGACGGTCCCACAAACAAACATTTCTCTCACATCCAATGGCCTAGCAGTTAACAGGGATGTTCCCCATATTGTTATGCCCCTGGGTGACTATTATTGGTCACATACAATCTGGATTTAGGATATTCAATCCCATCTTGAGTTGATTGTGACTATTATTGGTCACCTACAATCTGGATTTAGGATATTCAACCAGTCAGTACACTTCCCTAGTGGATAGAGATCCAGTACAGCGGGATTCTATGGACCGGCTGAATATCCTGATTCCCGATTGCATGTGCAGTATTCCTATTGAAAAGCAGGTTCTGTTTGTGGGCTGTTAGTATTATCTGCCCTTCTGGTTCTGACTGCTGAAACAATGTTACAAGCCAGCTCCTCAAATATATAAGAACTATCTATAATTTAATTCATTTATTTATTAAAAATGGGAGATGGCTTTGCTGTATTTTGGAGTTTTCTGGTTAAGGGGAATCCAGATAATAGATCCCATACTGGTACAGCTTTATATTTGCAAACAGTAAATGTAAGCCCATTGGTATTTTTAATGAAGTTATATTGTGAATTTTGATTAGCTTTACATTTTCTTGGGTTGAGTTACCCTTTAATCCCAGTGTTCATTAGCATTCCTATAACCAGTACATCTACAACATCATAAACAATATCACAAAGTAAACAAGCATTACCTTGCGGTAGGTGCCTATAATGATCCACTAAACAATATCATTTAATTGCATAACGAGGGAATGATACACAGGAGACCAGATTCAATTGGGTGTGAAAATTCTCTACATGAGTCACTGTAGGAGAAGAAATTGTTCTTGTCGATTTGTTGTAGCGTATGTTTTGCAGTCACGTCAATCATTTGAATCATAAAAGGTAAATATAAACAAATAAATGGAAAATTTCCCAGAATGCATTACCTGCTGGTCAGTTCTGCAACCCTCTTACGGTCTGGAAAAAAGACTCTGAAATGTAGAGTGATCGGCAGAACTGACCAGCAGGTGGTGCTGTTGTATTAGCCGGAAACACCAATGGTAGTGGGTGGTGCAACCAAGCAGTTGATTGGAGAGGAACAACCAAGAATTTGGAGTCTAGGGTTACCTCCTGTCCAGTTCAAACTACCTACACAGTTTTACAAAGAAGGAAATTGACCAATCACCAATCATAATGTCACAGCCCCACCCCCAACATCACTAGTCCCACTCTTGGCATCAGTGGAATGGAAAGGTGGCAATCCTATTGGAGACCCAAGAGAAGAGATGGAGTGAGGAGCAGAGGAATGTTATGAGAAGGAGCTTCTTTATTGGAAGTTATGATAAAGAATTATTATTATTATCATTATTATTAAAATGTATTTTTAGAGTGCCAACATATTGCACAGCAGCAAAGGAGGGGCCTGTTTTCTCCTATATGAGAGAAGGCGGGGTCTTGCACCAGCATTTAGTACAAATGGGAGTTAGGGAGGCCAATAAGTAGCAGGTTACAGTAATCTAGTCGGGATAGGATGACACATTCCATTGGAGTCTTAGCTGACAAAAATTTCACTTAGTTCCAGCAGGTTTAAGTCCCACAATATCTTTTTGCTCCTAGAAGTCTGTTCCTGTACCCCGTCCACGTTATTCAAGTTGGGAATTACATAAAGGTTAGGTGGAATCAGACCAGAAGAAACGCAGTGCTTTGTTGCAGATTATAATTTTGATATTTTAAAAGGATAATCTGCAGCAAAGCACTGCTTTCTTCTGGTCTGATTCCACCTAACCTTTATGGGAGTCTTAGCTGTTGGCTGCAACAGAAAGGGATGGATTTTGGCAATATTGCATAAAAAGAAAGTGCTGAGTTGACAGGGTTAATGGGCATCAGCAAAAATAGTAAAGGGTGAATAGGAACAGGTTGAGGTGGAAAGTTTATCAAATAAGTGTTTGGTTGAGTTTGAGGTGGGACTGGTCCATCCAGATGGACAATTTAAAGCCAAATTAGTAGATGAGGTCCCAAAGACATCAATGTATAGAGAGAACAACAACAGAACAAGTAGAGAACCTTGTAGCTACTCTACATTAATTGGAACTGGGAATTAGATTTTATTAGCATAATACAGCTATATAGCATTGTAAAGATATCCTGTAAATGATATCCTTATAACCCGTCCTTTGTGATGTCATCAGTTATAATTGGTGCTCAACTACTCATTCATGCAATCTGTTTTACATGACTCGATGAAACTTAAGAAATAATCTATTCCTTGTTGTAAAATATACAATAGTCCTCTGGCCACACGACTTTATATTGTTGGGACTTCTCTGTGACTAATAATATCCTTATAATTCACAACGGGGGTACAAAATGCCTATATATATTAGATATATAAACTAGTGGTATTTAAATTTATGCAATCTGTCACTTTTGAAGAATTTTAAATGACAAAAGCAGCTACACAATATATCCTGTGATCATTCACAAATAAAGAATAAAAAAACACATGATCATTAATAATAATAATAATAATAATAATATACATTTGTCCAGGGAATAGTTCAAGTGATTAAAAGCAATTTAGTTTTGAATTATTGTTACAAACCATGAGACATTAATGTATATATATAAATAAAAGGTGGCACAACTAAAGCAGAATAAAGAGTTAAAAAAATTCCTCCTTAAAATGCGCACATTATTTTATGCAGGTTTTTAATAATTTATTTCTCAATGAGACAGTTTTATTGAGTCTGGGATTATTGCCTAAGAATTAAAGAAAATTATATTGTAAGTTCTCAAGATCAAATAAATATTAAGAACTGACTGTTTCAGTCATGTGGAGCCCATCTTTCCCCTATGTTTGATTCCCATTTTTCCTTGTTGCTCCACCATTTTCTTATTGGTTGTATGAATCTGCAAGGTGAAGATTATCGAAAATGAACACAAAGCAATTGGCTTCTTACCCAGAGGATTTTTTATTTGGCAACAAGTGCAGAGTGCAGCCCCTGCCACAGGTTTCAATTGCTCTAACTGAGTCCTACCTTTTGTATAATAACAATGTCTTCTTCTTCAAAGTCTAGGGTGATATTTCCTGAGTCCCGGCAAAGATCTAGTAACATCTCATATTGGCTTAACCTCAATTGTCCTGCCCTATGGTCAGTCTGAGTGGGCTTATATTATTACAAGATTAACTGAAAGAGAGGATGGGAGAGGTCTAGATTCTTCACTTGGATCTTCTCATGGAAGAGGGCGAAAGTGTATCCAGAATATGAAGTTAGGCAAGCCCCAGTAAAGTCTGAGTAGATGAAGGAAATTCCAATGAGTAAGAAAAGTGAGAATGAGAGCTACTTGCACAGTAGATAAATGAGGCTCAGTGACTGAGGAGGAGAAGAAACAATGGGTAAGAACCTCAGTAAAATAAGGAGACCAATTAATGAGAAAGAGCCAGAGTGAGAGCTACTTGCCCAGTAAAATAAGGAGACCAATTAATAAGGAAGAGCCAGACTAACAATACTTACTCAGTAGAAAAAAAGAGACCAGTTAAGTAAGAAAGAGCTAGATGGAGAGCTACATCCACAGTAGTAGAAGGATACCCAGAGAGTGAGGAAAAGCCAGAAAGCTACTTCCCCAGTTGAAAAAAAGATATTAAAGGGCATCTGTTGGGTAAAAATGTTATCCCCAACCAAAGGTGTGGGCTAATAGAGCCCGCATTCCAGTTGGGAATAACAGTAGTTTTTTTGTTTTGTTTTTTTAATGCCCCCCACCAGCGCTACACTACCTTCACCGGGTATTAGCCAGCAAGTGAGTGAGGTAGAGCCAGACTAAGAGCTGCTTTCCCAGTGGAAAAAAGATGTTCGGTGAGTGAGGTAGAGCCAGTTAGAGAGCTACAGCTCTTCCCCAGTAGAAGAAGGAGACCCAGTGAGTGAGGTAGAACCAGACTGAAAGCTACTTCCCAATAGAAGTAGGAGACTGATGGGTAAATTTATCAAAGAGTGAAGTTCTGCCACTAGATTGAAATTCCGCAGCTCTCAATTCATTTCAATGGGATTTTGAAAGGCGTATTTATCAATGGGTGAAAGTGAAAGTTCACCCTTTGATAAATACGCCTATAAAAATCCCATAGAAATGAATGGAGAGTGGCGGAATTTCACTCTAGTGGCGGAACTTCACTATTAACTTCATTCTTTGATAAATATACCCCTGAGTGAGTGAAAAATGTAGAGCCAGCTGGACTGCTACTTTCCCAGTAGAAAAAAGACAGAAGAGTGAGTGAAGTAGAGCCAGACTATTAAGAGCTACTTCTCAGTACTCTAATATATCTAAATCTAATATATAATCTGAGAGTAAGGGTCTGGGGTGTAACCTGTAAATTGCCATATAGCAGGGGAATTTCACAACAAATTTTGACAACAAATACAATCATTTAGGGGCCGATTCACTAAATTCGAGTGAAGGATTCAAAGTAAAAAAACTTCGAATTTCGAAGTATTTTTTGGGCTACTTCGACCATCGAATGGGCTACTTCGACCTTCGACTACGACTTCGAATCGAAGGATTCGAACTAAAAATCGTTCGACTATTCGACCATTCGATAGTCGAAGTACTGTCTCTTTAAAAAAAACTTCGACCTCCTACTTTGGCAGATAAAAGCTACCGAAGTCAATGTTAGCCTATGGGGAAGGTCCCCATAGGCTTTCCTAAGTTTTTTTGATCGAAGGATATTCCTTCGATCGTTGGATTAAAATCCTTTGAATCGTTTGATTCGAAGGATTTTATCGTTCGATCGAAGGAATAATCCTTCGATCGTACGATCGCAGTATTTGCACTAAATCCTTCGACTTCGATATTCGAAGTCGAAGGATTTTAATTCCTAGTCGAATATCGAGGGTTAATTAACCCTCGATATTCGACCCTTAGTGAATCAGCCCCTTAAAATACAATACAGCTTTAGAAAGTATCACAATAACCGAGAGACAAATCATCTACTGCCTTTCCATCTTCTGCATTAGAATCCCTTCTAGCTGTATAATTGTTATGGTTAAGCCCCTTGGCACAAATATGTGTGTTGCACCAGTTTGTTTCATAGGCGTATATTGGCATGCGTCACCAAGGCAACACTGAGCACTCCGTAATTTTTAGAATTATGGAAGGATGTTAATGGCACTGTACCTGGAATGAAGAATTAGAATGCCTGATAGAACGGTGCAGAGAGTAAATGCCCATTTTCCATCAAACCCGTGATTATGAACTGCTCACTCCAGTGGATGAAACATGTGGTTATTTTAATTCTGGACTGCAAAGTACTCTATGTCAGAGTAATTGAGAGAAATATAGTGTCTTATTCAAATTGTAAGTGGAGAAGAACTTCAGTTCCCCGGAACATACCAATGAAAGTGTCCAAAATGTCAACCGTCTTTTAGTTGCTAGGGTCCCTCTCACCGTAGGAATCATGAATCGAAAGGCAGCCATGAAAATGAATGAGAGTGGGCCTGAATATAGACAAATTACTAAGATAGGAAGGCTAGAAATCTAACTTCATTATGAATCTGCTTTGCCGTTAGCAGGGTCACTGACCCTAGCTACAAGATAAAGTCCTTTCTGTATTTGTTACATTCATTGAAATAGTGAGTTTTCACTGAATGAGGCCAATGTCAATTGGGTAAAGTACCTTTAAAGAATGATTGTCCTGTAATATTTTCTCTTATTCTCCTCCAGGGTGACAAGTCAATTCTGGAGAACTCAGAGTTTTCAAGTGAGCTGCTAGAGGCAATTCATTTTAACTTTTTTGGGATGAATGCCCTTGTTCTAAAAAAAAATCTCTGATAGGGGTCTTCAACCTGCCAAAAATTACCTGCTGAGGATGATGGGAGTTTTTGGTCAATGTCTTTGGAGAATTAGGAGGACCTAGGGTTTAGATGTATTCAGAGCCAGTGGCCAAATGAAGATGCAGAATAATCTTCTGATGCAAATCCCACCAGATCTGTGTAAATCTGGTTCCTTTTAATTTGTGCTTGGAGGTGGAAGCTTTAAACCCAGTTTCCCTGTACCAAACAAGTTTGTTCTCCCTCCTATAATATGTCGTGGAAGTTCATAAAGCCAACATGGCAGAACAATCTCGATGTATGATAACAGCATGATGCCTGAGATTCACATTGGTCAGTTCTCTTTCATCTGTAAATAATCTTTAGCAGGCCACATTATTTCTTAATTCTTAATTCTTAATTCTATATATTTGTTGATTTTAGCAATGACCTTCATTCTTTTTTCTGTTAAAGGGATACTGTCATGGGGAAAAAATTTTTTTTCAAAATGAATCAGTTAATATTGCTGCTCCAGCAGAATTCTGCACTGAAATTCATTTCTCAAAAGAGCAAACAGATTTTTTTATATTCAATTTTGAAATCTGACATGGGGCTAGACATATTGTCAGTTTCCCAGCTGCCCCTGGCCATGTGACTTGTGCCTGTACTTTAGGAGAGAAATGCTTTCTGGCAGGCTGCTGTTTTTCCTTATCAATGTAACTGAATGTGTCTCAGTGGGACATGGGTTTTTACTATTGAGTGTTGTTCTTAGATCTACCAGGCAGCTGTTATCTTGTGTTAGGGAGCTGTTATCTGGTTACCTCCCTATTGTTCTTTTATTTGGCTGCTGGGGGGGGGGGGAAGGGAGGGGGTGATATCCCTCCAACTTGCAGTACAGAAGTAAAGAGTGATTGAAGTTTATCGGAGCACAAGTCACATGACATGGGGCAGCTGGGAAATTGACAATATGTCTAGCCCTGTGTCAGATTTCAAAATTGAATATAAAAAAATCTGTTTGCTCTTTTGAGAAATGGATTTCAGTGCAGAATTCTGCTGGAGCAGCACTATTAACTGATTCATTTTGAAAAAAAAAAATTTCCCATGACAGTATCCCTTTAAACCCAAGCCAACATGTACAACAACTGTATGAGTTGAACTAGAGACACCGTCAAGAACATCAACTTAACTGCACCTTTAAAAAAAGCAATTTCAGAAGCCGATATCTCCAATTCCTGTACAGAATAAGTTTAGGACTTTAGATGGTTTGTGTCCCTAAACATGGATTACTCATATCATCACATGTAAATACACACATGATTTACATGTTTCTGTATCATTTGAGCATTTGCACGGCTCTCAAGATAATTTATGGCATTTGTACATACACAGCTTGGTAAAATGAATCATTCCATTACAGATAACCGTGTCTAATCAGAATTATATGAGGTGATTTCATTGCAAGATTCCAGATTCCGACGGCTTGAAAATGTCATTTGGGCACAAGAAAATGTCAGTTAAATAACAGAAAAATTCCATTTTCTCCTCAAGTGAAGTAACAATGGAGTGGGAGGTATCAGTTCTACTTGATAAACTTTTTCTCAGGTTTTGCATAAAATATTAACAAATAAAAAAAACAAAAAAATACAAAAAGTATTGTAGAAGTGATACCTATATTGGCTAACAATAAAAATACATTGCAAGCTTTCGGAGCACCAAGGCTCAAATTAGGTGGTCGTCTATAAGACAAGAGAGGTAGTTCTGGGAATATTTGTTTTAGTCGGGTATCTGTATGGAGCATTGGTTGCAGGTCTCTGGCTATTTTTCTAATAATGTTCAGTTGTGGGTTGTAGGTAACTACAATAGGTCCCCTGTTGTTTCTTTGTAATCCAACAGTCTCTTTACAGTTCCTCCAAATTTCGAAAATTGTTTGCCCAAAGGAACTCTGTTGCCTCACCTCTGAAGCACAAAACATTGAGAGGAGCAATTCTTCAGACTATCCTTCAGAGTCTCGGTAAGAGGCATGTCCAAACAGGTTCACACTTCAGGTCATGATGAGATGAGAATAAGCGAGAATCAAGCTCACAATGTTCTCAGTTAGATGCTACATCTTCAAAAAGTTTCTCTGTCTCAGGTTTTATGATCATAAATAGTGGACAAGTGGACAAAAAGGACTATCCTGTGCCCTTTTCACCTCCTCAAAGTTGTATTATCAAGTTACAACAACTAAAGCTGGCCATAGACGCAAAGATCTGATCGTACGAAACGAGGATTTGTAAGATTTTCGGACCGTGTGTGGAGAGTCCCGTCATTTTTCGTCCGACGTAGATCGGTCGTTTGGTCGATCTGACAGGTTAAAAGACTTCTGTCGGCTGCGGGTAATATCTCTGCATGTATTGCCGATCGTACGATTTTCAGAGGGAGACTGTCACTAGCTAGTAATGGGCGAATTTATTCGCCAGGCGCAAATTCGCGGCGAATTTCCGCGATTTGCCGGCAGCGAATAAATTCGCAAAACGCTGTGAAAATTCGAATTTTCGCTGGCGTTTTGCGAATTTATTCGCTGCCGGCGAATCGCGGAAATTCGCCGCAAACTCGCGCCTGGAGAATAAATTCAAAAACGGGTGCCGGCGTCAAAAAACGGGGGCCGGCGTCAAAAACGCAGCAAATTCGCCCATCACTATCACTAGCTTTCGTACGATTACTGTCAGGGGCAGAACATTGGCTGATCTGTTCTTTTGTACTTTATTTGATCAGAATGGTTAGTGGCAGATCGGTAGATGGGAAAGTCCGATTGTACGATAATTTGTACGATCGGATCTTTGCGTCTATGGCCATCTTAATATCATGCTGTAAGGGACTACAATGTGCATTACAGAACATTAGTAAGGGGGATATAACCATATGATGCTCCATTGTCAAACTGGGGTGCCCACCAGAAAACCTTAGATCATAGGCCCATTCTCCAAGATATTTTTCATTTTTCTCAGATATTATCAGATATCCTTCCCTCCATTTTGTTCTCATAAAAAATACCTTGTGAAAGAGAATACAATTCTGTGTATGTATATTCCCCCCGGAGGCCCCCTTACTTGGGTGGATTCTGTTCTCAAGCTAACCTTGGTCACTAGTGATGGGCAAATCAATCCCATTTCGCTTCAGCGAACAATTCACAAAATGTGGAAAATTCGCGAAACACATTGAAGTCAATTGGCATCAAATTAATTTTGACGTTCAACAATTTTTGCGGGCAATTTTTTTCGCAGTTTCACAAAAGCATTCAGGGACGTCGAAATCGCCGCAAATACATGCCTGGAAAATTTATTCGCCCCTCACTATTGGTCACTAGTACCCTGGCCTTGAGGGCAGAACCACCTGCCAGGCTGTAAGAGCAGTTCTTTGATTTTCTGTGCTGTGGAGTGATATCTCATGCTGTCCCACCAGTAACCCCCTTTTATAAGTCTATAAAAACCCTCTTATCTCTTTGTTTGGGGTTCAAACTCTTTGGGGCAAATTCACTAAAATTTGTAGTTGCGCCAGGCGTAACTTCGCCGCACTTCGCCGCACTTCGCCACACTTCGCCAGGCGTAGTTTCGCCAGCGCTTCGCAAATTCACTAAAATCCGAAGTTGCGCTCAGGGGTAGCGTAAGGTTGCGAAGTTGCGCTAGCGTTGATTCGCTAAGCGAAGCGAAGTTACGCCTAGCGATGGTTAATTTGCATACGGCGCCAAATTCAAATTTCAATGGAAAAATACGTAGAATCACTACAAATGCCTAGAAAACCTTCAAAACATCAAATAAATATTTTATTTTGCCCTACACATGTGCCCACTGTATAGTTAAGTTGCCATGAGTCAGGAAATGTAGGGGGGAAGGAGGGGAGCCCCAAAAAAATTTTCGATCTTTTTCAGCCTATCACCCATAATGTAGAAAACACGCCAGCGTTTTTTGGGACTTAGAAAAAATTTTGACTTTTTTTGAAGCAATCCCTATCTACTCTATTGCGCTTCGCCTGGTCTGAGGTGGCGAAGGAAGTCTAGCGTAAAAGGAAGCATTCGGTACAATGCGCGCGTTAGTGAATTTGCGTAGTTACGTCCGTAGCGATAATTCGCCAGGCGTAAGGTTGCGAAGTAATACTAGCGAATCTACGCCAGCGTTCATTAGTGAATTTGCGCAGTAACGAAAATGCCAAACGCTAGCGAAGTAACGCTAGCGTTCGGCGCTTAGTGAATTTGCCCCTTTGTGAGCTCAGAATCCACAGAGTTTTGCCTTTCAACTCAAGTGATCTCCGGTAACTGAGTTTCAACAACACTTGAATACAGGGCAAATGGTTGGGTGACTAGGGGGGTCCACTGACACCTGTACCCATCGGGAGTTTTCCTGGTACCCTGGGCCAGTCCTACATTTTTATCCTCTATTCCCATGTAATTCTCATTATACAATTCAATTCAATCATTTTTCCTTAAGCCATAATAGACTAGATATTTGCATAAAATAACCCTAGAGGCTATTGATATGATATTTACTGACTGTAGTTGGACCTATTTATATTCCAATGGTCGGCTCAAATCAGCTGAACATGAGCTCCAACATGGACTTGATGTGAATGGAGGCATTGGAGCAAAAGAACTAAGACGGCAAATGAATTGTGAGAAAGTAAATGAGAGATGAAGAGAAATTAATTAAACATAAAGGGAAAAATACAAGGTTCATTAATAGTACGTTTTTTGCCTTAGCGATTACCATAAATCATGAATTTCCACAAAAAAAAAAAAAGAAGGATGAAAAATAGAATGTCCCTAAGATGAAGTATCTAGACATTGGTTATGACCCAAATAGATAAAAGAAGTCCTGGTCTTCTTTTTCTTCTGATTTTCTTCTATGGCATTGACAAAAGACTAGGTGGTCTGAAATTGTTACTTCTATCTGGGTCACAGTCACAGACAATTAATTGTTGTGTTTTCGACTGCAAACATTCCTGAAGGACCAGGTGGACATGGCCAGCATGCACCAAATCTTGACATTTTCAGGGTGAGGGCTGCTATTGAATATGGAAAGAATGTGAAAAAGAATACAACTGTAGCAGGCTTAGCAAAATGCATCTTTAAAGGAGAAGGAAAGCTACTGAATCATTCTATTATAGCCAATAGATTATCCACAATAGTGCAAGCTATAAAACTATATTTATTCTGCAGAATGCTTTACCATACCTGATTAAACAACTCTAAAAGCTCTCTGTTTGTTTAGGATAGCAGCTGCCATATTAGCTTGGTGTGACATCACTTCCTGCCTGAGTCTCTCCCTGCTCACTCATAGCTCTGAGCTCAGATTACAGCAGGGAGGGGAAGAGGAGCAAACTGAGCATGCTCAAGCCCTAGCCCTGGAGGTTTAAGATGAAAACAGGAAGTCTGATACAGAAGCCCATGAGTACACAATAGAAGGAAAGAAATGTGCTGTTTCTTTTGACAGAGGACTCAGAGCAGCATTACTTTGAGGGGTTACTGGTGTATTTATATAGACCTTTCTGATAAAGCTTACTAGCCTAAACTGACTAAAGTATATGCTGTACGAGTCAAAGGTGGAAGAGGATGAGCAGGTTCCAGTTTCTCTGGCCATGAGATAATATAAGCAAATAGTAGAATAGGACCCCAGGCTCACATATTTTTCAGCAAGGATAGACACCGTTCAAAGTCTGGTTCGCTGCTTAGTAACAATGATCATGGATTAACCCTTTCCTTGTCTTTTAAGTGGTGCTTCCTGTCCCACAGAGTTTACATCTGGAAAACACATTTTTTGCCGTGATGAGAAAAATATTAATTTGGGACATTTTTGATAAATCTTTCTCAACGGCTATACGTATTTGATGTTTTATTTACAATTGTTCCCCCGAAACACAGTGCCAAAGCAGAAAGAGACATTACCCAGAGGCATCGGGAGGACATGAGGATGATCAGCCCAACACAGAATTCACTGGTCACATTGCTTGAAAACATTGCGGGTCTGAGGCAGTGGTTTTGTACGAATTTAGAAAAGAATTACAATTCTATTTAATCAGAAGCTGCTGCTCATTTATACGTTGCTGCCACCAACAGGGTATTTGTGGAATTCCATCTCACCAGGAGATCCCTTTTCTTTTTTTTTGGATTATTTTTGGACGCAAACCTTGGTGCAGCCTCATGTGTGGCTCTGGGTTTCCTTGTGTTGCACTAAAGCTAAGGGGGCTCATTTACAAAAGCTTTGGTGTTATTTACTAGGCTTGCTTTCACATTTAACAATTTAATTTCCCCGCTTGAATGCTTCTTTCCAGCATGTCATTAACCCCTTTATAACATGTAGGCAAATACAACAGGCCAAGTGAATGATGTGCACACAAAGTCTGATAAGTGCAGCCTGGAGTTGGAGAAATGTTATTGCACAATATGAACTACAGCTCCCTGCATGCTGGAACCACTAATAATATGTTGCTGTTTGCTGGGATGTGTAGTCCAGCAAAATATGGGTTAAGTTTGCATCTCTTTTAACCCTGGAGATATACAGGGGCCAAGTGTCATTTTGGATCACTGGTTTCTCTGGATTTACTGAGATGTATTGGTCTTATAACATACAGTATGGCAGAATAGCCCCCCCAACATACAACACAATATCCTTACTGTGTAACCTCTATAGAGGGGGGAACCAGTCATCAATATATTGTTCTTAAAAAAACTGCAGAAGTAAGAAAGGTAGAATGGGGGGATTGAATGAGATCTAAACTCGGATATAATTAGTCCTTATTGGTAGTAAAACCAGCCTATTAGGTTTATTTTATGTTTACATTATTTTCTAGTAGACTTAAGGTATGAAGATCCAAATTATGGAAAGATCCATTATCCAGAAAACCCCAGGCCCTCAGCATTCTGGATAACAGGTCCCATATCTGTATTATGGGCAGGTATTGAGCAACTGAATCAACAGCCTGTTGGTCACCATAAGGGCCCAGACAATGGTGGGCTCAGTCAGATATTAATTGAGATCAAATAAAATCGGTTAAGGGTCTCATGGGGTTGTGGATCATCACTTTCCCCCCAAAGTGATACTATCAGCCACCCAAGTACTGAATGCTCCAATGAGCCTGACTGGACCTTCTACTTGGGTGGGTTTGTTTGGTGACCTGGTAAAATGAGCAGATCTTAGTCTTTAAGCCTTAAAGCAGTACTTTTTAGATGTATTTGAGGCTCCAGATTTGTCCAGTCACTCCTTATTTGAAAATAGGTTTAGATATAGACTTTATGGTCACAAGTATGTGGACATGTTTCTCAATTATTGAAAATGACTATTTAAACAACTCCTTTCATTGCAAAAATTACATTTGATTATATAATATAATGACATTCCTGATGTTTCCATGCTTTCTACTTGTTTGGGGAAGGCCTTCTCCTGTTTCAGCACAATAATGTCCCCATGTACAAAGCTAGGTCCTACAGAATGGGTTTGCTGAGATGGGAAGAACCTGACCTCAACCCAACTGAACCCATGCAGGATAAACCCAACCTCACTAATGCTCTTGTGGCAAAATGGAAGCAACTCCCAGCAACAATGTTACAACATCTAGTGGAACCTTCCCAGAAGAGTAGAGCCTGTTATAGCAGCCAGGTGATGGGCGAATTTTTTCAACTTGTTTTGCTGAAAAAATGATGCCCATAGACTTGTATGGCATTGTGTGCCAAAATAATAGACTTTAATGGGCATTGGCGACATTTTGTCAGAGGCAAATTTATGGCGAAACGGAATGGGTCTAATTCGCCCATCCCTAATAGCAGCAAAGGGAGGGCCCTTGGTTTGGGAATGAGATGTTAGACAGTCAGGGGTTCCCATACATTGGGCCATATTATGTACATGAAACTATTCCTATATTAGTTATAATTTAAAAAATATCTAGGAACTTCTTTTGACTTTCAGGCTGGGCTTTCAGGAGTTTTTGGGGAGTAAGTAGGCATCCCACCCAAATACACTAACTTTCCTTCATCGGAGGCTCTGGCCCTACAGTTTGGGAACCATTTCCCTAGAGGTAATATCATCAGAAACTGACCCAACTGTACAAATTATTGAAAGGAGGTTGGAGCACCCAGATAAAACCCCCAGATAATATTGTAAACAATTCCTACTACTCCTAGTAAGATGGGAGCAACCAAGAACTTTGCAGTAACTTTTCCAATGCCAAAACCGAGAAGGATAGAGGCAAAAACATTTTTTAAAATAGCTTTTTTTTTCACCCATGAACAGACCCATTATTTAAATGACTATACATGATATAAATTGAAATTTTATTGTCGCCATTTAGCATTTCCTTCTCCAAGCAGTCCTCCCATCATCTCAGGTTGTAAATAAATCACACGTCGGATTTAATGAGGGCCCCGATCCAGGCCCCGCTTGGTGCCGCAGCAACATGATGTATCCGCGTTTAGTTTGATTTCACCATTCCTGTAAGAGACTGATAAATAAAAGTCGAATTTACTGCTTTAACATAAAGACTTTATCTATGGGTCCCTGACAGCGAGAGAACAATGAGAGATGGGAGAGAAGGAGAAGTTTGATGAAAATTTCCCAGTGCAACATGTAGCGTGATGTATGGTTTCTCCCCGGAGGGATCGGCAGACAGGTAGTCTCTGCATTATTCATATGTGAAATTTAAAGCACAAAGTCATTATGGTAACCACAGCAACAGATTTTGGAAGGAACCTGATTATGGCCTTGGATAAATAACATATTTCTAACTGAAACATTTGTTCCATAGGAAAATCAATTGTTCCCTAATAAATAATAACCAGTCCGTCAAAGGATAAGATAATAAAGGGCCGGTTTATACTAAGGAAAGAGTTTGTTGTTCACCCATATCTGTGGCGCATTTAAAGGAAAACAAACCTTAAAAATATATAATGGGATATGGGGGATATGATCACTATATATAAATATATAAGGGGATATGACATATATATATAAAAATATATAAGGGGATATGATATATATATAAATTATAAGGGGGATATGATCACTATAATATAAATATATAAGGGGATATGATCACTATATATAATATATAAGGGGGATATGATCACTATATAAATATATAAGGGGATATGATCACTATATATAAATATAAGGGATATGATCACTATATATAAATATATAGGGGGATATGATCACTATATATAAATATAATAAGGGGAAGATCATATATATAATATATAAGGGGGATATGATCCACTAATATATAGTATATATAGGGGGATGTATGATAGATATAAATTATATAAAGGGGGAATAGATCACTATATGATCAATGATACTAAGTAGGGGATAAATGAAATGGCACTTATATATATACATATATAAGGGGAATATGATCAACTAACATAAATAATAAGGGGGATAGTGAGTCACTAAATAATAAATAAATTTGATCACTATATTATTAAATAATATAAAGGTGGGATATGCATCAGGTAAACTAAATATATACAAGGGATATAATCACTAAAAAATAATAATCAGGGGGATTAGGTATCATCGATATACAGAAATAATATAAAGCGAGGAGTATGATTACTATAAGTAATAAAATATATAAGGGGATATGAAGCATAAAAATTCCACTAACTAGTACAAATAATAGTATCAAGCGGGGATGATGATCACTAATATGTAAATATGTAAGGGGGAACTAATAAAAAAACCTAGGCTTCTAGATAGATTGCTCAACACTATTCATAAAGGGGTTGGATTCTCTTTAAGCAAGTGAGCAAGCACAGGGATAAAGAAATTATCTCTGAGTATGAATGTAAATATTATTATGAATACTATCAATATTAATATGAAATGTTAATATTAGTCCATAACTGTAGGTTTATAACATATTAATAGTAATAATAAATGTATAATATTATATCCACCCTCTTACCAGGGTTTATGGTTCCTTTGCACAAGCAGACAAATAATCCACACCAACCAGTAAAATGATTTTATAGTGAACAGTAAAGACAATTAAACAGTTACACTACATTTACAATATTTACAGTTCCACATGATTACTGTATATACGTTTACATTGTTTCCACCAGACCCATCATAGTTTCTTTCTGGTCATCTCTTGGCTCCTGCTCCCCTCATTGGCCAGAACAAGACCCCCAATCACATGGCTTCTCTGTCTCCTCCCCTGTGTTCTTTTTATGCTGGTCTTTAGCAACTACCCCACAGCTCTCCTCCCAAATGACCTCTGAACTGATCAGATGCAGAGATCAACCCCCCAACTTGCCCAATTCCAGTTGAGTGAGTTTCTCACATAGAGAAATTAGTTCTATGGCTCCAGTAGCAACATAGAGGCCCCCCCATCCATCCCGAAGAAACCCCAAGAAGTGTTCGACTTGGAATATAATATGAGTCTATAGTCAACTCCCATGGATAACACATAAATATTAATATCACCCCAAAAAACAAAATCCAATATAAGTAAATGCAATACAAAGTACAATAATGTTTTCCTTAAAGGAGAACCAAACCCTTTATATTAAAATCCCCTACCCCCCTACCCTACATAAAATCCCCTGCTCCCCCCCAGCCTAGGTTTTACCCTCAGTAAATGCCCCTAACACTTTACTTACCCCTTGTTGCAGATTCAGAGTTCACAAACAGAGTTCACTTCTGACGCATGCGCAGTTGTTAACAAACCGCCAGACTACTCCAACTGCGCAGGCTCCGATACGGTGCTTACTTCACGAAGAGCTCCTTTACAGAGGGTAACACCTAGGCTGGGGGGGGAGCCGGGAGGGGCGTCTATGTAGGGTAGGGGATTTTAATATAAAGGGATTGGTTCTCCTTTAAAGGAGAACTCAACCTCCCCACTAAAAAAAAACCCCTACCCAGTACCCTACATAGTCCTCCCTCCCTGCTTCCCCTGCATAGGTAATAACACCTATATGTACCCCAATTCGTTACTCGCCTATAGATGCAGAGTGAGTGCAGTGGAGCTCATGGGCGCCATTTTCTGGCTCTTTAGATTTCTTTGGGTCCTCTTCCTTCCCTTCATCAATTTTCATCACTTTTCATCAATTTCCATGTATGCGCAGTTGCTACGAATAGGACGACTGCTCCAACTACGCATGCGACAATACAGCACTCACTATTCGAAGAAATCAGAAGAGCCAGAAGATGGCGCCCATGAGCTCCTCTGTGCTTACTCTGCACTTATAGGCAAGTAAACGATTAGGGGCACTTACAGGTGTTATCACCTATGCGGGGGAGAGCACGGAGGGGGGACTATGTAGAGTACTGGGTATGGGTTTTTATTAGTCAGGAGGTTGAGTTCTCCTTTAAAGGAGAACCAAACCCTTTATATTAAAACCCCCTACCCCCTATCTATATAGAACCCACTCCCCGCTCCCGCCAGCCTAGGTGTTACCCTCAGTAAAGGGGCTGTTTGTGAAGTAAGCACCATATCGCCGCATGCGCAGTTGGAGCAGTGTGCCGGTTTCTTAACAACTTCGCCGGCGTTGAAAGTCACATAAATTGCAGAAGCGTTGGAAGAAGACCCGAAGAGAAGAAGGTCGCACTTGTGAACTCTGATGCACTGAATCTGCAAAGAGGGGTAAGTAAAGAGTTAGGGGCATTTACTATGACTATGTAGGGTACTGGGTAGGGGTTTTTATTAGTGGGGGGTTAAATTATCCTTTAAAGGGGCTCTAAACCCCAAAAAGGAACTGATACAAATGTACCCAGGTTTCTTCTCCTACATTCATAAATGTTTTTTTTTTTTTTTGAGATATTAGTACAATGTTAGTTGAGCGGAAAGCCTGCTAATAGCATTCAGCAAATGCAAATATCTCAGATATTAAAATAGAATATTAATGTAAATGGCAAAAGTCGCTCAGAGAAGCAGCATGGGAACGCATCAATTAATGTCTTGGGTTTAGATCCCCTTTAAGTGGAAACAAAGTGAGAATGTATTGGAATGAGAAGAATGTATAATAATTCCGGCATTCGGGCAGCAGAAAGGCTCCTTTATGTTCCTATGTACATGAGGATAATTGAGAGAGAGATGGGCAGGTGTGTGTGACGCAAATGCTCCTTTCCATGTTCCCGGCAACATGGGGAGATAATAATGATATATAATTCACAGACAATGTCAATATCTATCAGCAGAGTCGGACTCAAGAAAAGAAGCAATTTGCAGATTGTACCTGCCGCATTTCACTCATTAGAGAACAACGGACTCGATTTTCCCTATGATTTTACAACCCTTATTGCTAAAGCTCATATCGGAAAAAGGCTTTACAAGGGGAACTTAAACTTTGCATTATGTTTCAATGAAAAGGAGTTTGTTAGTAGAAATGCTTACTGGATATGTGCTCTTGTTGTTCAGTGTCAGGGCATTCTGGGTTTGATTTATGGCAACAATTTCCGTCCAGTACGTGGACGGCCACTTAAATCACTTTATCTCCTTCAAGATCCATGGGGCAGTGAATCAATGCCTCTTAATCTGCTATATTAGAATAGAGGTAAAATAAGAATGAAAAGCTTATTTGCCTTTCTGGTCTTCATCTAGACATTAAGTGGGTTATTTACTAAACTCAGAATGCCAAAAACCAAAAAAAAATTTTGTTTTTTTTTAGTATATATATATATATATATATCCTAAATTTTAGTGGAAAAAAAAATCACACATTTTTCGAAAATGTATTAAACCCAGAGGATGGAAAAGTACAAATCTGAAAATCCGGCATTTCAGACCTGTTGAGGTTGCATATAAGTCAATGAGAGAAGTCCGAATGATTTTTTGATGTGCGCTGGGTTTCGTGCAATAATCTGAAGTTTTCGGGGTTTTAGGGCAAAAAGCATAAGAAAACTGAGTTTTCAGGGGAAATATAAAAAAAAATGATGAAAAAAATCTGATGAAAAGTCTGAAAAAATCGTGAAAATCTGATTTTTTTCCCCCCCGCAAAGCTAATTTTCGGGAAAAATTTGAACGGAGTTTGCAGCAGAAAGTGTTGAGATAAAATGGTACGTTGATAAATAACCCCCTTAGATTATTATATTGTTGTGAGGGCCAGTGAACCCAGCATCACAAAACTGGTTTGTTTTTAATACTGAACTTGTTTGGTTGGGGTCTTCCTTCTTGATCTTTCATTCAACCCACTAATCGGTGAATGGGTCTTGTTTCCTAATGGAGTCAAAGTATTATGTCCCAGAATTTTTTTTTCCAAATATACAATTTTATTCCCAGAATCCCAGTACCCTTCCACCTATGTTGGCACAGGTTCTATAACTTGGCACTGTAATATACACCAAACATGACTCCATTCGTAAATGTGATTCAAATTGCATCAGTACCGCTATTGGAGTAGACAGGTGTGGGTGTTCATTGACAAACTCAACAGGCAGTTTCACTAGAGCAAGAGAGTGCAACTAATTACGTTTTGCCTTGGACATTTTATTCCTGGTCAATGGTTTCCTTGTGACAAGTTTGTGACTGGGCCACCTGCAACCGGTGGACTTCCGTCGATACAAATCTATTTAGGTAGGACTTCACTGTGGAATGCCAACATCGTACACACAAATGTGACGAACTAAGAAAATAATGTATTGTAGCAAACGTTCATGATATTGGCACAGCCTTGAAGCAGCGTGGCCCTAGTACTACCACACTACTGTTCCCCCTGCTCCTTTATCATATACAGCACTACTATGCACAAACTTTCCCCAATGCCTCACTTGCAGTACCCATACGTTCTTACTAACCTACACTGGAATGCTATTTCCCCTAACTGACGCACAATTGCCTCTATGGTCCTACTCCACAAAGTACCTCCTTGTCCTAAAGTACCTCCTTCCTAAGCTAACCTAGCTGCCTTTCACCTCTCACCATATTCTAGGTGGAACATCTTCCCCACCTAAGCTGTTTCCCAAGGACTGTCCTGCCAATAGATACTCTCAGGCCAAAGAGTAAGTTCCTCCTAGGTTTTCAGGACCTGGAACCACCTCACTTTAGAAAGTTACAGGGAATATTCCCTAAAAGGTCAATCTTTGGGGTTGGTGACACCTTCTGGAAAACTGAACATTTATGTGGTTATTTACAAAACTCCAGTCTGGCTTTTTTCAGGGTTTTTTTTGGCTCAAATATTTTGAGCTTTATTAAAGCCAGATGCAGCAAAAAAACAGAATCAGGAAATCCACCATCTCAGACCTGCCGAGGTTGTGCATAAAGGAGAAGGAAAGTCGTCTTGCAATTGGGGGTGCCAAATGTTAGGCACCCCCAAGTGATTGTATTGACTTACCTGAAACCTGAGCCGGTGCTCCTATCAGCAGAAAACTGCACCGGTCTGGGGTTATTCCAGCAAGCACAACGGAGAGATCCTCTTCTGGCTTCTTCTTTCACAGGGCAGACGCATGCGCAGTAGAATGAAATAGTGATTTTTTTATAAAAGTTCAGCTTTTCACTCTAATGTGCATGAGCAAAAAAAAGAAGAAGCCGGAAGAGGATCGCTCTGTGGTGCTCACTGGTATAACCCCGGGCCAGTGCAGTTTTCTGCTGATAGGAGCACCAGGTTTCAGGTAAGTCAATACAATCACTTGGGGGGTGACTAACATTTGGCACCCCCAAGTGCAAGAATACTTTCCTTCTCCTATAAGTCAGAGGTCTGTATCCTATTTTGAAGTTTCTGTGGTCTGCTCTGGTATTAGCCTGAAAATCCGACATTTCAGACTTTTCAGACAAAAATCCAAAAATTTCAGAAAAAAAACAGAAACAATTGTGCGATTCGTGCTTTATTGAGCTTTTTTCAAGCTTTTTTTTTAATAATAAATAAGGTAAGATCGGGTATAGGAGTTTGGTTGTGTTTTTTTTATTCAAATAATGACTTACATTCAGATTTAAGTGAATAACCCTCTTAAAATATTTATTTACATTTAAAACAGATTTTACCTCCTTAGAAGTTATAAACAATAGCAGCAAGTTCATCCTGTAATGAATTTACAAGCTTGCATTTACTTTTTGTCCACCCTCAACACAGCGCTACGCAAAATGTTGGCGCTATATAAATACATGTTAATAATTATAACTTTCTCTTTATGATTTCTGAGGACTTCTTTATAAAAGGATTAACTATAGTTTGTGTCCCCCTAAACCAATCCTCTGCCACTGAACAGCAAATTGGAGATTTCCTCTAAAGTCAACTTTGTTGGACTTTGCTTTCATAATTATGCCCCAGAAAGCCACTGAGAATCACAAAATGGTTGAGTAATACAATATCCATAGAAAATACAACAAAGGACATTTTTTGAATTGCATTACCTCTAGTGATGGGCGAATAAATTTGCCAGGCACAAATTCACGGCAAATTTCCACATTTTGCCGCCAACGCATAAATTCAACTACGTAGAAAATTTGCTTCCAAAAAATCAGCTGCATCAAAAATAAATTGGTTGCGTGTCAGAATAGGCGCACGCATAAAAATTTTCGCACGTCAAAATTATTTGGACACCCATTGACTTTAATGCATTTGGAAGCGCAGAAAAATAATTTTGATGACCATTGACTTCAATGCGTTTTGCAAATTTTTCATTGTTTTGCGAATTTCGCGGGAAAGTCACAAATTTTTCGGCAAGGTGAAACAGGGCAAATTCATCCATCACTAATTACCTCCAGACACTTAGGGGCACATTTACTATGGGTCGAATATTGAGGGTTAATAAACCCTCGATATTCGACCATCGAAGTTAAATCCTTCGACTTCGAATATCGAAGTCAAAGGATTTACCGCCATTCGTTTGATCGAACGATCGAAGGAAGAATCGTTCGAACGTTTCGAAGGATTTTAATCCATCGATCGAACGATTTTCCTTCGATCAGAAATTGATAGGAAAGCCTATGGGGACCTTCCCCATAGGCTAACATTGGTGCTTGGTATGTTTTAGGTGGCGAAGTAGGTGGTCGAAGTTTTTTTTTAAAGAGACAGTATTTCGACTATCGAATGGTCGAATAGTCGAACGATTTTTAGTTAGAATCGTTCGAGTCGTAGTCGAAGGTCGAAGTAGCCAATTTGATGGTCAAAGTAGCCAAAAAAATACTTCGAAATTCAAAGTATTTTTTATTCTAATCCTTCACTCGAGCTAAATAAATGTGCCTCTTAATTTGCACCAGTTAACCAGAAACATAATTACAGATGTGAGAGAATTCATGAATAATAATGTCAATGACAAAAACATTGTTACGAATGCAAGATAATTAACCAATAAGAATACGGCACATCCTTGTGTTACTAAAAATCCTAGGATGCTTTTACTATTTATCAAGGGCTAAAGCATGCTGGGTGCTGTAGTTCAGCATTCTATTACTCTATTACATTCTTTTTGACTTTCTCAAGAGCTGGGTCCATTTATGGCGCTATACAAATTAAATGTAACGCTTTACCAACAATGGATCTGCCGGTACTAGAAAATAGTACTTTTGTGCTAGACAGCCATATTAGCTTATCTACAAATGCGCTGTGTAAATGTAGGAGAGAATTGTATTTGCCGAGTTGCTGGTTGATGTATGGCTGCCTCTCTAATGGCTGAATTGATTTTGGAGAGGATCTCATGTGTTTATTTTCTTTCACAGACACTGATAGAATCACAAAGGTATAGTCATTATTTCTGGTGTCGGTTAAAAGTCTCGCAGATGTAAAACTGAGTCTAACGTTCTTTAAAATAGGCAAGCATGAGTATGAAAACAAAGTCAGAGAGGAAAACAAGATGAATGGGATCAAAGCTGGTCTTCTTGATGCTTGAGGTGTGTATGTAGCCAGAAAGAATATATTGGGAACGATCCCAAATATTCATTCAAGTGTGTATCTTCCAAGCTGCAGTATTACAGTGAAAGGACTCAGGAGATCCCCCCTCCGTCCTTGGTAACCATTTTCAGAAGGAGGATGACAGAGGAGAATGAGAGAAGGCAGAAATAAAACAAGGTAATGGAGTGGTGAGTAGAAAAGCTGAGAAAAACAAGAAATAATTAAAAATTAAGGTAGGGAAACAAGATTTTATGGACAAATGGAGGGCAGGGAGCTAAAGTAAATTTGGAATAGTTCTGAACAGACAAACAGATTGACTAGGCTTGTTTGGCCCTTGGATACACTGATTGTCCTCTAGACCCCAAGAATTAGCCTATGAGTGGTCAACCCTCTCCTTTTCTGCTCAACCTTTGTGTCAATTCTGCCTTCTCTTTAGGGCTTCCCCCATCAACAAGCCCTCCTCGCAAACTACCCACTTCTTCCCACATTTCTGTGCAACTCCACCCTACTTCTTCCTACATCTTTGTTCCTTCAAGAACTCTTCGGCTTCGGTTGCTAGCTCCACTGTATGAATCAGAAGAAGCAGCTAGGGATAACGCCAGTAACTAAAAGAAGGTGAGATGATGAAGAAGAGGAGACCAGCAAGTGTGATGACAAGGTACCTGCTTGTGACACTGCTTTCCTACTATGGAAATGTTACATAGTCCTTCACAAGCCTGTAGATGTGACTAGTATTTTGCTAGTTTTTCTTGGCCTGTTAAAGGACATACACCCTTGGTTTGTAAAGCTTTTTCTATCACCACAACCATGTACTAAATGTGCTTATGAATTACTAGATCTTCTCTTGTATTTATCAGGTTTGCTCTTGTTTTAGACGTTTATGCCATTATCTCTCTTTTATAGTCTAAACTCTTTTTAAGGTGTATGAAAACATATATTTCCAAAACCAGTTTCACTTCTGCCATACATTTTCCCCCTTAATCACAATGAGCAAGTTCTTTTGTGTACAAAAATTTCTGTTATTACCAAATGTGACCTGAAATGTCACATTCACCATTTCAAAGCTGCTATGGAACACTCTCCCAGGATCTCAAATGAAAAAACACATTGTAAAGCGACAACAAAACAGTTGTTATTTCTTGTGTGCATGTGTATATAATACAATTTGCAGAAACGTATAAGCCTCTAGTGGCTTGCAGGACCACTTACAGGAGGTTACCAATGGGTGTCCTGTAACAGGGAGGTTGGGACAGATGCTATATGTCATGTTGTTGGATCAGGTTTTCCCTTCTACTCATTCTAATTATTTGACAGTCCTATCCCACAAAAGGCCAAGACAGTCAGTAGACTAATCACCCAGATCCCAAGGGGAACAGGATCTGCCAAATTAAGCTGGCCTTAAACAGACCGATAAAAGACAATGTCTCTTGGCAGATTGAGTTGTCAACTTATTGACCCATATAAGTCTTGCAGGTTAGAAAGTCCCATCAAGTATCTGGACAGTACATCTGCTGTATGGTCTCCTGATTTCCCTGATCACCATTACTTGGCCCAGCTCATGGGTTTCTGGACTATACAAAAATCCACTTATTGGGCAAAGACATAATATATGGCCAAGATAAGTCGAAGGACATGTCACCATTTCTCGTGGCAAACCTGTCATTCTGTATAGAAAAAACATTATGCATGACCAATTGTCTTTATCTAATTACAGTAGGTCTTTATCTAATTACAGTAGGTATTTTTTTTACCTCATGAAACAAAGGATGGTTGAAAAGTGTTCAAAACAATTTCCTGCTGCCTTCCATTGGGTGCCATTTTTAGCAAAAGAAAATTGAATGGGTTTTTATTTTATGATCTTTATGTCTTCTGAGAATAAAGCAAGTAGAATTTTTGAAGAGAGTCCTGAAGAAGGGATGGTGTACCCCCAAAACAATAAAATGGGTAAGCTCCCCACCTACAACAAACGTTTTGTCTATCCGACTCTCTTCAAAAATTCTAGTTGCATTTGATTGACGTGTGCCGACCATCTAGAGAGATCTACACCACCAGGCAGAAGAAATATAGGAAAGGTGAAGAGGTGCAGTCCATTCATATATTGGATTCTGAGAAGAAAGCAACACTGACTCATGGATTGTTTCAGGGAAGGCCAAGAATGAATCACATGACTGGACATAGAGTCCTGCGTTGAACCAATTTTTTAAACCTCAACCTTGCACTTTAACCAGCATTCTTAACAGTTTGGACTGGCTACACGACCCACAACCTTTATCCACAACTCGATGACCACCATTAAAAAGGAAGTGCTATTGCGACAAACCAGAAATGACATCAGAAGTGGGCAGGAGAGGAAAACTTTTTTAAAAATGTATAAAAGAATAAAATATAGATAATATAATATAAGACAAGACATACTGTATAGATGAGACCTGCAACCCAACCCATGACCCACAGAGAAAAAGTACTCATTCAAAAATTACATGATTTCTTTCTGTGTATGTTTCACATGAAGCCTCCTGATTGGACCCCCAGAAGATAGAGTCACCAGTCGGATTTCTACCCTTGCTGATGTTCGTCTCTACACACACTAGTAATAAGACAAAACCATTTCCCCACCACATTTGGAACCAGAGAATAGTAAGGGATAAAACAATTCTGCTTATAGTTGCCATTATGTTTACAAATCAATTAAAAAGTATTAGTTAATTAATGATGGACGATCCCCTTTTAAACTAAATATTTACAAATGTGCTATACAGGAAGCTTTTTAAGAAGAATGTATAAAAATGCATTTCTGAAACCGAAGCTAAGGGTGGGACTAGAACTCTCAGATGACAATATACAGGGGGAGGGACAGGAAGTGTGTAATTCAAGCAGTGGGCAGGACTAGAACATTCTAGTGGCAGCTTACAGGGGAGGGGCTGGGTGTCAACTCTGTTGATGGTGTTCATTTAAAAGATACATTCTTTGAGGAAACCTATTATATTAATGATTTATTATGTTATTAATACTATTAATAATACTAGAAATGAGCAATAATAACAGACAGTAGCAGTGTAATAACTTGACTGATATTGTGGTCCTTAAACTGCTTTTGTTCTCCATTATGCACATTACCATTTTCAAATTCCCAAATTCCCACTTGATTCATTTTTTTCTATCTTGGTTTCTTTTTCAAACTTGTTTAAAATATCCCTTAAATGTAAAAGTAAGCTTCTTTTACAAAAAATAAAAAGTTCCTCAAGGTCTTCTTTTTTGGAAGTCGGGGCATTTAGGCTACAGACGACTTGCTGAGCGGCAAGAGACTTGCAAATCAAGTTAAGAGGTTGATTTTGTATTCACCGCAGTGTGATCCTTAGGCATCAACAGGCTGAAATATTATCATGAGGGAACAGACTAGATATATGTATTTGGTAGCGTCTCAGAGGACTGATGCTATATGAGATACATACAAATATCATTTCAGCAAGTCTCTTGTATACTTTAAAATGTTTAGACACCTATGTATTATAGAGGTGTAGCACGAAATATTATTCAACAATGCTTTGAACCCCCTTTCTCCCCCTTATACCTCTTTTACCCCCACCATTCAGAAACTCTTTCTTACTTGTATGTGGTACAAAACAATAGAGTGGTAAAATGACATCTCAAAGGACTTGCATAGCCAGTGTTTCTGTGATTGTGGAAGTTCTTGGTTAGAGGACACTTTCTGACAGAAATGAAAATGCCCCCTTTTTTGTGCCATTTCCATTTCTATGGACACCTCTTGGCTCAAGGGTTGTTCTGAGTGTTTCGTTGGGCAGAACATGGTGGCTATATAGAACTAAAGCATTACATCCTTAGCTCATCATCACTGTAGACCATTGATCCACATGCAGTAGCTCATGAGTAACAATGTTGCTCCCAATCCCTTTTGATTTTGCTTTCAGTAGCCTCAAAACAGATGCTTATTTTGGATTCCTAGTTGGGAAGCAATTTTATCTGGTTGCATAAAGACCAAATTTATGGTTAAACAAAGCCTCTTGTAGGCTGTCAATCCACATAGGGGCTACAAAATAGCCAATCACAGCCCTTACTTGGCACCCCTATGAGCTTTTGGGAAGCTTGCGTTGCTCTCCAACTCTTTATATTTGAATGTGGATCAAGAGTAAAATAGGTTGGGGTCCCAGCTGTAGAACTACACCCTAAGCAAGAAGGTGCAACTTCAGCCTTTTTGATGGTAGCATAATATTAAATGCCAATTTCAGATTGATATCAGCCCTATTGAGCCTCATCAGTGTGAAACAGTTTCTGGACCAATGCAGTTAATACAAACAAGAGCACAATTTCAGTTGAAGATGAGACTCAAGAGGGCTGATATCAATCTGAAACTGGCCTTTAGTACAATGCTATAATCTACCTGAAGATGTTGAAGCGGCACCTTAATTTAAACCTTCTTGGGTAGGATGAAGGTCTACAGCGATGATGATCAAAGGATGCAATGTTTGATTTCTACATAACCACCATGTTCTGCCTAAAGAGAACAACCCTTGAAACGAGAGTGTGCCCACATAAATGGAAATGTAGTACTATGCTACCATCTACCCTGAAGATGCTGTGGTTAAAACCTGTTTTGGTAGGGTGAAGGTCTACAGTGTTGATGAGCAAAATAAGCATTATCATCTGCCTATAACCCTGACATTCACAGGCAATTTCAAATCAACTGCAATATGTGGTTGGGAATCTGAGAAAGAAACATATGACTTTAGGCCATATCATACAGACACTCAGACAGGAAAAGATAGTCATTCTATAGCACCCAAAATTAGTAACCCAATAAACAAAAAGAGAAAAAGGGAAACACACAATGACTACATTTGCATGCTAATATCCCGATGCAGTGCCAAGAGCAATAAACTAAAACCACAGACATAAATCTTTATTAATCAGAAAATAATTATAAAATGTTCCAAATTCCATTAGATATAAAATTGATTGGATTTGCTAATTAGCTGTAGTAAATTCTATTCTAAATTCCAAATAAAAAAAATGGATATTACAGACACAACTTTAAATATATTACAAACTAACATAGATTTTCTACAATTTAATGCTGAATAAATATTTGTTTTTTTACACATTTTATAAGAATCCGGTGTTTTAACTGTCAAGCCAATGGAATTAAAAAGGCCTTTGGCATGGAAGGAATCCTACGGGAAAGCTTTCATTGGGGTTTTTTTTTAAACAAAGTTCCAATTTTATATTTAAATTCTGTCACTGTTGTTACTTTAATTATTGAAAGGAATGTTTTAAATTGATTTCAATTATGAATTTAAACGTTCCATTGAGTTGAAATGGAAACAGAAGACCAAGTTCTTGTGCAAGTAAATTGGGCCGTTGTACTGCCGAAAATCCTTTGGTAAACAAAAACATTCCTGGGGATAAATTAAGCATTTTTGTTCAAGAAGTGTCATCATAGGAATAATTGTTTCATCCCTGAAATTTGCACAATTTCCAGATTGACCAAATTGCTCTGTTCCTTTCAATGACTGAAGGTTCAGTGATTATGGGGCAAATTCACTAAGCGCCGAAGCGCCGAACGCTAGCGTTACTTCGCTAGCGTTTGGCATTTTCGTTACTGCGCAAATTCACTAACGAACGCTGGCGTAGTTTCGCTAGTGTTACTTCGCACCCTTACGCCTGGCGAAGTTTCGCTAGCGACATAACTACGCAAATTCACTAACACACGCAGTGTACTGAACGCTACCTTTTACGCTAGACTTCCTTCGCCACCTCAGACCTGGTGAAGCGCAATAGAGTAGATAGGGATTGTTTCAAAAAAAGTCAAAATTTTTTCTAAGTCCCAAAAAATGCTGGCGTGTTTTCTACATTATGGGTGATAGACTGAAAAAGATTGAAACATTTTTTGGGGCTCCCCTCCTTCCCCCCTACATTTCCTGACTCATGGCAACTTACCTAGACAGTGGGCACATGTGTAGGGCAAAATAAAATTTTATTTGATGTTTGAAGCTTTTCTAGCCATCTGTAGTGCTGATACGTATTCCTCCATTGAAATTTGAATTTGGCGCCGTATGCAAATTAGCCATCGCCAGCGTAACTTCGCTTTACTTAGCGAATCAACGCTAGCGCAACTTCGCAACCTTACGCTACCCCTGAGCGCAACTACGAATCTTAGTGAATTTGCTCCTATGAATCTACAGTTTGCTGAATATACCTGTGATTCTGAGGGATAGTGCACTTTTGGAAAGAAAAATTGGTTATGTTAGACACATAAAGAGTATGTGGCCCCATTGTGAGCAAACAGCAGTGACATAAGCAACTGTCAGAAAATATCAGGTCAGGCCGGTGGGGCTGCTGCTTAGGGCACAATAGGAAGCAGAGATTGAATGTGAGGATTACAAGGAATCGGAATGCGCTTCTAAGCAGCGGCATCTAAGTAATAGTGGAAGTCAGATAAGGCCAAAAGCAAAATTGATAATCTCTATTACCCGCAACAGTGATGTTGTCCAGTTTATAAATGATTCAATACTAAAAATGTCTGCTGGGCTAATGCAGTCCATAGCTCAGGGAAGTGCATCTGTAATTGCAAGCTCCGTGGCACTATGAGAGGTTCATGAGCACTGTGCCCAAACAAGTGTCATTACTTCACCATGACACCTCCTCCCCCTGGTTATATCAGGTGCAGTTCAGCTCTGCTGCTCCTATGTTAGTGTATGGGGCTCTTCCAAGAATGCATGAAATGCTCCAATGTAATATGTGACGGATACTGTTTTAATGTTATAAAGATGTGGCTTTGCAAACACCATCAGCACCATCATCAAAAAAGGGTCTCCCTGATTCCTTCCAGCTGTTCTTCAGCAACATCTCTTCTAATGAAAGGAGGAATGGATTTTATAATAAGCTTGTGTCCTTTATATTTGCAGCTATGATTGTTCTACTTGACAAGTCTGTCTAGTTCCAAGAAACTTCTTATTTTATGATTAAGGTCTAGCAATGTAAAGGTTCTCATGCAGTGATTGGCCACAGTTTGGTCTTGACAGCTGAATATTTTAAAGTTCTGATTACCTACAGGTTGTCCCTTGCACGGCTCACTTTAAAACTGGTTCCACTTTGGACACAGAGAGCAAAAATGGGGCCCCCAATGAATTATGTAGAAAATCAACTGCAAATCATCGGACATTTATCAGGATTTCACGAACAATGTTGCATTGGCAAGGTATTGTATGGATGACCTGCGGAAGAGCTTTTGCAACAGTCCATACAAACCAAAACCAGCCAAAACACCAAGTGATCAGAAGGGAAGTCTAGGGACACATATGATGAAATCCCTATGGCTTGGGAAATCCACTACTTGTCTAAGATTCCCTCTATTATCTGAGGAACTCCCAGCACCTGTGGCATACACCCCATGGCAAGATAACTTTCCCTACTGGCCCAGGAGGGTTATGGCCATTTACTGTTAAGGATTAATATAGTTACCGGGAGCATATGACTTTTTCTCTTTGGCCTCCATCTGCTGGACAGGGTGGATGCTGCTAGGGAGCCAGGCAACAAGACCCCAGTAAGAAGTGTTACCTAAAGGAATTACCCCTTTATTGGAAGTTGAGAAGCAGGGGCTCCATGACAGTTTTAGCTCAAAAGGATTGATAGACTGGCGGCACTAAAGGGTCTCCACAGTGGTGCCAGTGTATTCTGCTCATATAATGAATATTGCTGCAAGCAATCTACTTCATCTGATACAAAGTGCTGCATAAGTACTACTGCTTGTGTATCCAATAAACATCTGGTTAAGAACCTTCAGCTTCTGCATAGTTTTATAACACCACTTCTTTTCTCCACACAAGGTTGCAAGGACCCAGTGCAAAGAGGGTATGACTGCAATCCTGCTCTATGTCAGCTCAACTAGAGACCTAGTCCTGGGCCAAGATAAGGAAACAGAAGGAAAGTCTCAGAAGATACACAGAGGCTGAGCAACACTGTCATGATCGGCACCCAGAATCCAGAACCATTGCTAGGCTCCCTGGTCTCGGCTCTTTCTTCTGCCTTTAAGGCCGCCTTTCACCTCGGGAGGAGACCTTGGCTAATTGGATGCCGCCAGGTCTTATTAAGAGAGTAGCCAAGCTAAGGGTTCTGGACGAGCAGAGGGGCATGATCATTAGCAAAGTCTTATGGGCAAAAGGTCACAATTCAAGGAGCAGGCAGAAAGCGTAGTCAATACCAGGCCGGGTCGGTGCAGGTGGACCACCTTTGGCCAATGTCTAAGAATGACAACAAAATATCAGTCAACAAGTATCTACAGGGTAGTATCACCATTAAAGTTGTCTCCATCTCCATTAGATTCTCAGCTAGATTATAATAAAAGGATTCTGTTATAGCATAAGTCTATATGTTGCCTGGAGAGGACATGGGGGATTAAAGCACTTGGGCAACCCCACTCTATACTGTATCTCCGAACTAGTAAACAGCATATCGGTTTAATTAACTTACTAAGTATGAACCTCTAATAAAAAAAGGCTTGCAAGCATTGGAGAGATGGGGAGATTCCAAATGATCAGCGTCTATTTAATCCAATTATAAACTGTAAATAACAGCTGCACTTGTCTCCTAATTAATTTGCATTTTATATCACATGCAAACAGAAATTATTAGAGGGATAATTGAATTTAAACTGTCAGGAAACTCTGGCTGAAGGTGTTTGTGCTGAGCTTTAGACATTAATTATGCCCTGATTTTGCCATTTTACCTCTCGTCAGTAAAACACATCCAGTGCTTCGCGCATTATGCAAATGTGATTCACTAAAGGATTAAGCAGAAATTTCACCACCGACCTTTCGTGATCTCGGCAAAAGCTTGTCTGAATTCCATTTTCATTAAAGGCTCTTAAAATTAGAGATTAATGGGAGAAAGCTATAAACATACGCTGTGTAGAAACCCCCAATTCCCTGCTTTATGCTCGACCAATATGCAAAAAAATCACTCTTGAGAGATAAACAATTATTGAAGGAAATTGTGGTTTTCATCTAAATGTATGATTATTAAGGGCGTATGTGTGAAGTCCATCACAGAGGATTTACTGAAAGAGTATTTCCTTTCATACAGGAACCAACTGTTATAGAGATATTTCCATTATTTATGAGAAAGTTCATTCTCTAGGGATCTGAGTTTAAAAACTAATAATAAATAATGTTTTTGTATTTAAGAGACATTTTTGAATAAAAATACATCAAAGACTATCTAGCAAGTCGCACAAGTATCTTTCTATTAGAAGGGAACTTTTTTTTTGCAAATTTATTGAATCGAGGGTCGGGGAGGGGGGAGCAGGAAAAGAGACAGTCACAAATCTATACATCTTAACATCTTATACTTACAATATCATTTATTTAAACCTGTTTTATAGTTTACTGAAAGAGGGCTTTATGGATTAATCTTAAGAAGTTTGTCTTTAAATTGACTTTTATGGGCCAATTTACTAACAATCGTATTTCCATATTTTCCACTAATCTCTAAAAATTTGTGGTTTTCTTCTTAATTTTTTTAAAAGCTCAAACAATTCGAGATTTATTAACTATAAAAACCACAAACACCTGTAAAACAGGTAAAAGTTGTCGAGGTCTTATAGAATCAACGGGAACTGCGCTGATCCTGTTGAAGTGGTTTTAATCAGTTTGGACTTTCAGATTCTCTTTTCACTAGGAATTGTCTGAAAAACAGGTTTGAGAGGTATTCATATTTTTTGATCGTTCAGAGTTATTTTCCGTTCATACCTTTTCATTTGGATCTTTTAATAGGTTCATGGTTTTAGAGAAAGTGAGTTTAGTCGTGGTTTCAAAAACCTCTTTAAACTCCTAAAATCCAACCTCTAATAAATAGTCCTCTTAATATCATGCAGAAAGTGATATTCTGAGAAAATTTACATTTTATTTGAATTATTTAGCTTTTTGTTCAGCTGCTCTCCAGTTTGGAGTTTTGCCAGCTTTCTGGTTGTTAGGGTCCAGTGGTTTGAAAAGAGATTGGAAGATGATTAGGAGCGGTCTGTATAGAAAAACAAGTAATACAAAGTAATAACAATAAAATTGTAGAGCAGGGCAAACGTTTTGATGGGGTCAATAAACTCCATTTGAAAGCTGGAAAGGAGCAGAAGAGGAGAACAAATAGTTCAGTACAAATAAAACATGAAGACCAAATGAAAAGTTGTTATTGGCTTGCCCATTTTATAACCTACTAAAAGTGAAGTGGGAAGTGAACTACCCATTTAAGCTGTTACACCCCAGAATGTAGGCAACTATGGGAAATGTTTTCTCCAAAATCTTTATTTACAGTAAAAAAAATAAAGTACATGGGCCAATAAATGCTGACGACTCATTCCATCTGCACCATTAAGCAGAATATCTCACCGGGATGAGGATTGGCACATTGATGTAGTCCTCTCCCAACAGTCTGCATTGGCAGCAGTTATGGTCCATATGATTTGTTTGCCCGAGTGCCAAACACACACAGCAGCCCTAAATTGCCCAAATTAAGGTGGACATATCAGAGAAAGATCTGCTCGTTTGTTGACCTCACCAGTCAAACAGAACTTTACATGTATATCCACCTTATGGGTAATTCCCCATATAGCATATTTTATAGTTAACTCACACCCTAAGCCCCTAGGATCCAACAAGAATTTGATTTTGTCTGTGTCTCAAGCAGATTTACTAAATTTTTCAAAATGTTTGAACTCAATGTTTTTCCTGACCAAAAAACTCATACCTGAAAAATTCCACCTTGTTAAATCACATGAAAAAACTTGACTTTACTAAAATAACATTCTTCTATTGAATTTGAATGTGTGTTTTTAACAGGTTGTATTTTGTTTTTCAAGGAAAAAGAAGAAGAAGGGTAGGAGAGAAGATGGGATCCAGAAGAAGGGTAAGAGAGAAGGTGGGATCCAGGGGACAATGGAGGAGAAAAAGGGTGTTGGTTATAGTTTATTTTGTAAAGTATTATTTTGGATTCAGATATTAAAACATTCAGTGTCCATTGAATGCACAATGCAACATTTAGATTTGGATAGTATATTTATATCATCTTAATAAATCCCCACTTTTGATGTTTACGTCAATGGGAGAGGTCCAGGGATCAATTTGGAGTTGTTTGCAGCCTTCCTGACATTCAAGTTTTTTTCGGAGAAAAAACTCATATAAAGTTTTCAAAAAATCAAATCAAATTTGATTTGAGTTTTCGGGTCGATTTAATTCACCCAAGTTTAAAAAAATTTGATTTTATTAATACATTTCAATTTGGTCGAATTTGAATTTATGGGAGTTTAGAGGAGTTTTTAAAAACTCACACGAATTTGAAATTCAAACTGTGATAAATGTGCCTCTTGGTTTCATTTTCAAGGGAAATAGCAAAAATTGAAAACTGCACCCTGAAGTTGCTAAAACAGGCTTCTACAATTACTTGAGCTACTATATAATGAGAATAAAAATCGTGCTAACATTTTAAGGGGCCAATTAATTAACTTCGAGTGAAGGATTTGAATTAAAAAAACTTCGAATTTTGAATTGTTTTTTGGGCTACTTCATCATCATCATCATCATCATCATTTATTTATATAGCGCTGTCAAGATACGCAGTGCTTTACTTCGACCATCGAATGGGCTACTTCGACCTTCGACTACGACTTTGACTTTGAATCGAAGGATTCGAACTTAAAATCGTTCGACTATTCGACCATTCGATAGTCGAAGTACTGTCTCTTTAAGAAAAAACTTCAACCCCCTAGTTTGCCACCTAAAAGCTACCGAACCCAATGTTAGCCTATGGAGAAGGTCCCCATAGGCTTGGCTAAGTTTTTTTGGTCGAAGGATAATCCTTCAATCGTTGGATTCAAATCCTTCGAATCATTCGATTCAAGGGATTTAATCATTCAATCGAAGGATTATTCCTTCGATCGTTCGATCGCAGTTTTTGCGCAAAATCCTTCGACTTCGATATTCGAAGTCGAAGGATTTTCATTCCCAGTCGAATATCGAGGGTTAATTAACCCTCGATATTCGACCCTTGATGAATTTGCCCCTAAGTGTATCCCAATAAAACAGAGATGCAATTGCTCTATTCTTCTAAATAAAGAAGAGCCGGGGTTTCAAGTTCAAGTAAAAAGTTACTATTTCTCTTTTTTGAAACCAATTCAAAAAAATGTTGTAAAATGTTGATGATTTTATTTTCCACTCAATTTTGCCAAAATCTCATTTTCTTCCCTTATTTTCCAACAATTAAGCCAGATGGCTTCATTGGTTCGGTCCCTTAGTTTTGTATAAGGTCTGGGTTGTGGCCACGGTGGTGGGATTAAGGCATCGGCACAGTACGCAAGGTATTGGTCAGTCTGGGACTGGATAGAATATCCCTTTAATTAAAAGTTGCATCTCAAATCATCAAAGCTGAACTAAATCTCTGCAGAAAAGAGTTGGCTGAGGCAGCCCAGAGCTCCTCGCTGATCAGTTCTTATATATTGCAGCTCAAACCCTTACAGGCACAAATGTAATGGGAAAATGGTGTTGTTTGTGACCTATGTGACCTATCATTCCAACTATTTTATATCATGTACTTTAGCAGTCATACCCACCTCTGCCATTATAAATCAGTTATGCCAGTTACCGCTCTGGCACTTTTATTTTTATAATACATCTTAATAATTTGCACTGCGGATCAATTATACCGGCTATTAGAAGGATAATTCATCTCTCTTTCTGCTGTCTAACGTAGCGCTGAGTCGGCAAAAATCATGCAAAAGTTTAAGGGATGTGGCTGATGAACGAGAGACACTAATTGTTAATCTGGTTTTTATGGGATTGTGCATTCATTAACATTTTCCGTGCCCCAAAATTAGAAAAATTTGAAGCCTTTGGCTTTTCAGGCCTTTCTTAATGTGGGTATCACAACAGTGACTTGTAGGGATAGGGTGGGATGCCTTGGCATCCAAAGCGAGTGGAAAAAATTGTTGTGCGTCAAAAAAATTTGTTGCGAAGTCAGCAATAGACTTCAATGCATTTTGGCGAATTTTCATCATTTTGGGAATTTTTGTCAAAGCAAAACTGGTCAGATTCGCCCATCACTATCCACAAACCATCAAAATATTTTATTTTGAGAAAAGCAAAGGAGGGGTGTGGGTCTGGCCCAGTTAGTAGTGTCCAGTTACTCTTAGAAAAAAGTCCTGCTGGGAAGGTGCTTGCTTTACAACAGAGGCCCATTAAAGTTACTTTATTTTATACAAAAATATATAAAAGTATATATCACACTTTACTGTACAGTACTTGAAGAAGTGTGGCTAAATTCCATCATCCAAACTGAATCTGTGTAGTCCCCAAGGAGGAAAGGATGGATCCAATTTCTTTGAGGTTAGGTTTTGATGGAGTTGGCTTATGGAAGACCTTCTGGTTGATAAAATGAATGTAAGATTAAGGGGCAGATGCATCAAGGGTCGAATAGCGAGGATTAATTAACCCTCGATATTCGACTGGGAATGAAAATCCTTCGACTTCGAATATCAAAGTCGAAGGATTTTGCGCAAATACTTTGATCGAAGGAATAATCATTCGAAGGATTTTAATCCAACGATCGAAGGATTATCCTTCGACCAAAAAAACGTAGCCAAGCCTATGGGGACCTTTCCCATAGGCTAACATTGGGTTCGGTAGCTTTTAGGTGGCGAACTAGGGGGTCGAAGTTTTTTCTTAAAGAGACAGTACTTCGACTATCGAATGGTCGAATAGTCGAACGATTTTTAGTTTGAATCCTTTGATTCGAAGTCGAAGTCGTAGTCGGAGGTCGAAGTAGCCCATTCGATGGTCGAAGTAGCCAAAAAAACACTTCAAAATTCAAATTTTTTTTTCTTCTATTCCTTCACTAGAAGTTAATGAATTGGCCCCTCGGTTTAGGAGTGTTTTTGGAACATCATGTGTCAACTAGGATCATGTGACTCCATTAGTATAATATCAGACTGAGAATTGTGTGTATCAGTCTGCCCAACTGCCTATCTGGAACATGGTGATAGGGTTAGTGGATAAAACAGAGCATTAATATCCACAAGAGCATCATATCCATTCTATTTGTTAGACCTATGCTATGGACAAAGATGGGTAGACAATATGAATGGGTTTAAATCAGTAATATAGTGGAATTAATGTAGATACAGATGGGTAGAGACAGGCCCTCTATCTTGGATTTTACCATTACTTTGGTTCTTTTGGGTAGTACCTATTCTGGATGATTCAAGCAGCTCAAAAGTTGTTTCCATTTAACCACAAGAGCATCGATGAGGATTGGGTTCATCCTACAAGTGATCAGTTGGGCTGAGGTCAGTGCAGTCAGCTCCTCTGTGCCCATAACAAACTAATTCTGTATGGACTAGCATCATTGTGCCGAAACGGAAAGGACTAGTGATGGGCGAATTTGCGCCGTTTCGCAGAAAAATTAGTGAATTCCGTGCAAAATTTGCGAAACGGTGAAAAATTTGCGAAACGGCACCGGCGTTTTTGACGCCGGCGTCCGTTTTTTCGAAAAAAAAAATTTTGACGCCGGCGAATAAATTTGCCCATCACTAGAAAGGACCTTCCCTAACCTGTTGCAATAAGTAGGAAGTACAGACCTGTAACAAATGCAATTTACATGGTGCCAAATGTCCTTCTATGCCATCAAACACATTCAGGTGCCCATGTTATTGGAATAAAGATACAAAATCAGCCTTTGGTTGAGGGGAAATACCTGAAAGTGTAAATGACAAGTTGACCTAAACATGTAATTTTTGCATCTTCTAGACTGCAGTTAACTAAACAACTTTGCAAATGTTTTTTTCAGTTTTATGTATTCATTTATAGGTTGCTGACCACAGCACACACAGAGAGGAGATAGCTGCCAAGCGAAACATTACATTATTTATAGAAAGAAAGCAACAAAAACGGAACTAATCAAGAGCAGCAGAAACATTTTACACTATCTATTCCCTGCTAAAATGTGACTTGAATTTTAAAGTCCCCCTTTTTTAACAAATTCAGGAACACGCATTTAATCTGCGCGACTAAACTGCTAATACGAGTTAAGATTTGGGAATTCCGTGCTTCCTAGGCTCTGAGTAGTGGCATTGCATTTATTCACAGCGAATTTCCGCATTCCACCATCGGCAGATTTTTTCGTGCGACAAAAATTCTCGAACAAAAAAAAACTCCAATTCACTTCAATGCTTTTGGTGTGGGAAAATACTTGAGAAAAAATGCCCCTTGACTTTAACCCAATTGGAGTGGAAAATAATATCAACCACAGAGTCGAATGTATTTTGCTGCAAAAAAGTTGCAGCGACAAAACAGACGCCCATAGACTTAAATGCGTCTCACTAATTTTTCACAGTTTAGCAAATTTTTCGGCAGCTTTGTAAATTTGTCGGCGAATCGAAATGGGGCACATTTACTCATCACTAGATCTAAGAGCTTGGCTTGTGGCAAACCAGATATTTACACAAACCCCATGGGAACAGGACTTACTTGGCTGTTACTGTATGTCATTTTCATTCCTACTGATGAGAACAAAATTAACATGTGATTTGGGCTAAATCAAGGAGATTTGTATAAAGAATATAAATTGTATAAATTCTGATCTATTGTTCCGGGTCCTTTGCGTAACTGAACCAATATGTTCGCCTTAGTCCAATATAGTCCTTGGGTCACCGGCTGCCACTTCTACACTCTCGTCCTATCGCTGACGCGTTTCGTTGAATGGCTTCATCCAAATGAGCGATAGTCTTGCTTCCAAATGATCGCTTCTTTTACCCACCATATTCAAAGTCCAAAAAACTTTATTGTCCACAGAAAAAGCATCTATCCTTTGCAAAGAAACATTCCATAAACTTTGTTGCACCAATCACTGTTAATCTGTTAAGAAAGCCCTAAGATTAAAGTCAATATTAAGGTCGTGGGGGGATAGTGTTTTAAGCTTAAGGATCCACCAACTTTCTTTGCGTAGAGTGTTGTTCACAATATCGCCCCCTTCCAGTCTTTTTTAACCCTTTCAATCCCTAACCATTTTAGACCCATTTTTATCGGCCCATGTATGGCACCTTAAGGTGAACATATTGGACGGTTCAGTTACACTAAGGACTCGGAACAATAGACCCGAATGCCACATTGGTTTTAAAGCGATTTTATTGGAGGAATGCTTGTGAGTGCAATTTTGAATTATTTATTAAAGTTTTTATAACGCTTCCACACATGTTACTTCCTTTTAACCCACTAAAGTACTAAGAAGAAAGCGGACTGAGACACTCAAATTCCATATGCCTGTATCAACTTACTTCTTGTAAGTATAAACATCTGCCAGACACACTAGGATCGGAGTGTGGGCTCCTGTGCAACTATAACTCTAACATCATGGGTGTCAAAACATAAATATATAAATAAGGACTATAGCCAAAAACACCTCTAGCACCACTTAAGTTACGGACTTTTACACTGGTTAAATATTAACTCCTGATGGTGGTGCATGATTTTTAAGCATAATTATCCACATGCGGGTATATTCAACAGAAATATCATAATTTACTTTGAAATACTGCACTATATATATTTTATTTGTTTTACTTCCCCCTCAAAACCTTTTTTGAGGAATACAGCAATCTCTTGTGGAAATTATCTCTTATCAGGGTCTCGGTATCCCTGAGCCCACACAGGGCATCACCACCCATGTGTTTTCTACATAGTTGAGCTCACAAAGCTTGGAGTCCCGTACCCCAAGCCACTGAGGGCCACTCAAATTCCTTAAGCCCTACATCTTAGCTGCTGTCCTGCACTTCTAACTGGAATGAAATCAGGAAGTAGACTTATTAAGCATATGGTTGTTCAGCTATAAGAAGAAGTTATGCAACAGTGACACCTTCTGGCCAAACCAGGAATCTGCCCGGCCACACAACATTAGGGACAAAGACTCACTCCCCCCTCCCTTATCCAATTTAGGTCCAACATTTAGCTGGCCAAGCAGGGGATTTCCTATCATGCAGTACTTTTAGGATCATAGGGGAACTTAACCCTATTATTAGGAAAGTGGATAGGGTAATCTGTAGTCCGGATCGCTACAACCGAACAGCTTGCTGTCTACCTGGTGCCAGGGTTCGGCATGTGGTTGATCGGATAGACAAATTATTGGGTGGGGCTGGTCACGACCCAACAGTCTTAGTGCATATCGGTACTAATGACAAAATAAATGGTAGATGGAAGACCTTAAAGAGTGATTTCAGGGATCTAGGCTCTAAGATCAGGGAAAGGTCTTCCAATGTCATCTTTCTGAAATTTTGCCTGTGCCACGTGCAAGTTTAGGAAAACAGCGGGAGTTTAGGGAGCTAAATGCGTGGCTCAAGTCTTGGTGTAGGAAGGAAGGGTTTGGGTTCCTAGAGCACTGGGCTGATTTATCGTTGGGGTACAACCTATACAGTCATGATGGTTTGCACCTCAATGGAAGGGGGTCCACGGTGCTGGGAGAAAGAATGGCTAAGAGGTTGGAGGAGTTTTTAAACTAGGCAAGGGGGGGGTGAGATAAAGAATTATGGGGGAACTAGGGTAGACGGGGCAGTGGGGTTAGTAAGGGGTCATGGGGGAGGAGTGAGGGGGGCATACAGTTTACCAGTTAAGGAGGTCCCTCTGTTACAAGGAATACAGAATAATACTAACTTTACATATAATTCTCCACTAAGTAATGCAAATTTCAAAAGTGAAAGTAGTAACCTCCGCTATATTCTGCAAATGCACGGAGTTTGTCAGGCAAAATGGGAGACCTAGAATTAATTGCTCTAAACATGATGATATAATTGGTATCACTGAGACCTGGTGGGATGAAACATGTGACTGGATTGTGAATTTAAATGGTTACACCCTTTTTAGGAGGGACAGAGGGATTAAATAGCGGGTGGAGGCGTGTGTTTGTATGTAAAGCCTGAATTAAAGCCATGCGCTAAAGAAATAACAATAGCTGCCACTGGTGAGGGTGTAGAATCCCTCTGGGTAGAGATATTGACTGGGCAAAAGGTAACAAAGAGAATTCTCATTAGTGTATGTTATAAACCACCTGGTATAAGTGTCGAGTATGAAGCCCAGCTACTCTTGCAGATACAAGCGGCTTCACAACTAGGTCAAGTTGTTGCTATGGGTGACTTCAATTATCCAGACATTGACTGGGGTAATGGGGTTGCTAAGACAGAAAAAGCTGGTAGGTTTGTAAATATGCTGAATGACAACTTTTTATTCCAGCTCGTTCAAGAACCTACTAGGAATAACTCTCTTTTGTACCTGTAATAACTAATAATACTGAACTCATCTCTAACATTTGTGTGGGTGAGGGGCATTTAGGGAATAGTGATCATAACATGGTCTCCTTTGAGATTCTGTTGCAGAAGCAATTCTATAAGGGACGAACTAAAACACTAAATTTCAGACGTGCAAACTTTGACAGTATAAGGGCATCTCTGCAACATATTAAGTGGGAAATGCTTTTCACAGGGTTAAACACAGAACAAAAATGGGAAGTCTTTAAAATGCTGCTTAATAAATATACTTGTCAGTATATTCCACTTGTAAGCAAGGAACATCGTTGCAAAGCAAAACCTTTTTGGTTCAATAGAAGCGTTGGTGTTGAGGTGGGTAAGAAAAGACCTGCTTTTAAGGCTTTCAAGTTAGCTGGTACAGCCGAAACATTTATAAGGTACAAGGAGGCCAATAAATCATGCAAAGAAGCTATAAGGCAAGCTAAAATTGCTATAGAAAAGGATATTGCAGCAAGCAGTAAAAAAAATCCAAAATTATTTTTTAAATATGTTAATAGTAAAAAAATGAAGCAGAAAGGGGTGGGACCCTTACTATCAGAGGGGGGTCAGCTGGTTGATGAAAACAAAATAAAAGCGCAGATTCTGAATTCATATTTTTCATCTGTCTACACAAAATGAGGATCCAGTTAATGAAGGTTTCTTTTTTAATAGTACCAATTCCAGTAATACAACTAATGATGCATGGTTCACACATGAGGAAATTCAAAAGAGACTAGAACATGTTAAGATTAACAAAGGTCCAGGGCCAGATGGTGTTCATCCCAGGGTAATTAGCGAGTTTAGCTCTGTGATTGCCAAACCTCTTTACTTAATTTTTCAGGATTCATTGAGATCTGGCATAGTGCCGAGAGACTGGCGAATTGCTAATGTGGTGCCTCTATTCAAAAAAGGATCCCGTTCTCAGCCTCAAAACTATAGGCCAGTTAGTCTGACGTCAGTGGTAGGAAAGCTTTTTGAGGGGTTAATAAAGGATAAGATACTGGACTGTATAGCAAATCATAATACTATGAGTTTGTGCCAGCATGGTTTTATGTGTAATAGATCTTGTCAGACTAACTTAATTTCTTTTTATGAGAATGTAAGTAGAGACCTCGATTCTGGGATGGCAGTGGATGTGATTTACTTAGACTTTGCTAAAGCATTTGATACAGTGTCACACAAAAGGTTACTGGTTAAATGAAGGAATGTTGGCCTGGAACATAGTATTTGTACCTGGATAGAGAACTGGCTAAAAGATAGACTACAAAGAGTGGTGGTAAATGGAACATTTTCTAATTGGACCAGTGTTGTTAGTGGAGTACCGCAGGGCTCTGTACTAGGTCCCTTGCTTTTCAACTTGTTTATTAATGACCTGGAGGTGGCCATTGAAAGTACTGTTTCTATTTTTGCAGATGAGACTAAATTGTGCAGAACTATAGGTTCCATGCAGGATGCTGACACTTTGCACAGTGATTTGTCTAAACTGGAAAACTGGGCAGCAAACTGGAAAATGAGGTTCAATGTTGATAAATGCAGGTTATGCACTTTGGCAAAAATAATATAAATGCAAGTTCTACACTAAATGGCAATGTGTTGGGAGTTTCCTTAAATGAGAAGGATCTTGGGGTCTTTGTAAATAACACGTTGTCTAATTCTGGGCAGTGTCATTCTGTGGCTACTAAAGCAAATAAAGTTCTTGTATAAAAAAGGGCATTAACTCAAGGGATGAAACATAATTCTGCCTCTTTATAGGTCCCTGGTGAGGCCTCATCTGGAGTATGGGGGCAGTTTTGGACTCCAGTCCTTAAGAGGGATATAAATGAGCTGGAGAGAGTGCAGAGACTAAGTGCAACTAAACTGGTTAGAGGGAGGGAAGAGTTAAATTATGAGGGGAGACTGACAAGGTTGGGGTTGTTTTCTCTGGAAAAAAGGCGCTTGTGAGGGGACATGATTAGACTTTACAAGTACATTAGAGGACATTATAGACAAATAGCAGGGGACCTTTTTACCCATAAAGAGAATCACGTACCAGAGGCCTCCCCTTCAGACTAGAGGAAAAGAACTTTCATTTAAAGGAACAGAGTAGGGGGTTCATCACAGTGAGGACAGTGAGGTTGGGGAATGCACTGCCGGGTGATGATTCAGTTAATGACTATAAGAGGGACTTGGATGATTTCTTGGACAGACATAATACAAAGGCTATTGTGATACTAAACTCTATAGTTAGTATAGATATGGGTATATAGAATTTATGTGACAGTAGGGAGGGGTGTGTGTATGGGGCTGGGTTTTCATTTGGAGGGGTTGAGCTTGATGGACTTTGTCTTTTTTCAACCCAATTTAACTATGTAACTAACTATTTAAGTATGGGTCCCTACATTTGTTTGCTTTTGAATCTGAACTAAATGCTTAAGATCAATTGCAAACTCAATGAATGTTTATGTCCCATCTGGCCCCCCTTATAGTCACTGACTAACTCAGAGTTAGAAAAAGCAGGAAGCAGTGTTCTGGCTATTATGTTACACATCCACTCATTCCAGCCTTTATACATTACATTTTTAGCTAACTAACTATATGAGAAACATTTTTTATTTAGCACAGCCTGTCTATTTACCCAGTTTTTATTTTTATACTGAACTGTTCCTTTAAATAAAGCATAAAACTACTGGAACTGAACAATGGATCCCTGTTGCCCCCTCCCTCTTGTTATAACTATCACAGTCACGAAGATGTTGCACCAGTCGATGGTACAAAATGCACCAATGAATTATTTATACAGAACATTTCAGTAATCAGTTCCTGTGTATGTGTTTACTTTTGCTTCCCTGACACCCAGATAAACACCCCAAGAGCTTATCCCTGTGTACAGACAAATCTTCAGGGCATTACAGAGCAGCCGAGTATTAGCAGCCAACTGAATAAACATTGTTTACATCGGCAGGTTTTGCCTGAAAATGCTTCGTTAAACTGAAGAGCAATTAATATTGTCATCTTATATAGTCATGGAACACAACTAGTACATTTATTAGACTGGATTGTACTGTCATAGCTGCCTCATCAGCACTCAATCATTATATTAATATTACATATTCCCTGTATTATTCCCTCATAGTCACTCATAAACAGCATGCATGCTTAGTTATAGTGGGAACTCTGAGTATCACTTATGTATTATAAGGGATAATGTACCCCCTACTGTAAATGATAAGGATATTAGAAGTCACTGAGGGGTTGTTCTGTGACCATATAAAGGCACAAGGCTGCAGGCTGAGTTATACAGGGAACTCTGAGTATCACTCATGTATTATAAGGGATAATGTACCCCCTACTGTAAATGATAAGGATATTAGAAGTCACTGAGGGGTTGTTCTGTGACCATATAAAGGCACAAGGCTACAGGCTGAGTTATACAGGGAACTCTGAGTATCACTCATGTATTATAAGGGATAATGTACCCCCTACTGTAAATGATAAGGATATTAGAAGTCACTGAGGGGTTGGTCTGTGACCATATAAAGGCACAAGGCTGCAGGCTGAGTTATGCAGGGAACTCTGAGTATCACTCATGTATTATAAGGGATAATGTACCCCCTACTGTAAATGATAAGGATATTAGAAGTCACTGAGGGGTTGTTCTGTGACCATATAAAGACACAAGGCTGCAGGCTGAGTTATACAGGGAACTCTGAGTATCACTCATGTATTATAAGGGATAATGTACCCCCTACTGTAAATGATAAGGATATTAGAAGTCACTGAGGGGTTGGTCTGTGACCATATAAAGGCACAAGGCTGCAGACTAAGTTATACAGGGAACTCTGAGTATCACTCATGTATTATAAGGGATAATGTACCCCCTACTGTAAATGATAAGGATATTAGAAGTCACTGAGAGGTTGTTCTGTGACCATATAAAGACACAAGGCTGCAGGCTGAGTTATATAGGGAACTCTGAGTATCACTCATGTATTATAAGGGATACTGTACCCCCTACTGTCAATGATAAGTCACTGAGAGGTTCTGTGATTTCTATATACAGTATATAAAAGTCATGCCTATAGTCATAAGCCAACCAGCATATTAATTATTAGATAGTGATACATTGCATTGATTTCAGTGAAAGGATAACTACAGAGCTTTATAGATCCATAATTTATTTTACCAACTATTCCAAATTTATTTAAAAAAAACATTACACATGCCGTAGTAAATATGCCCCTTACAAGTCATTTGATGAAAAGCAATTGCTCACTATTTTCTCATGTCAAATCTAATTGAACATTCCTAATCTAATCAGCGACAGTAATGCTTTAACTGAAGCAAACTCATGAAGTCATTGGTGTTCAACTGTAACCCCAAAGCTTGAGCATCAGAGATGTGTAATATAACAAACACAGAACACTATATATATATATATATTATATATTAACATACATGGATTAGTTAATATGAACCCACCACTGATTCCTTCTCATTCCCATCACTGAGGAGCATCTTAAATCAGTGGGTTTCCAGGGGACCAACTTTCTTAACGCAAATATTTATTTTCAGCTATAAAAACACTCCCCCGTGTCATAAAGTTACAGGGATGGGCTGTTATAGAACATCTTTATTTTATGATACAGCACAATGACAAATTATTTAAAGTTGACCTTTAATTTGCAGATATCAGGGTTTTTTTTCAGTCATTTCATTAAAGGCTCTTGTAATCAGGGAGGAATATTTTATCAATGCCAACGTGGCTTACACAATGTCTTGGAAGTAATTGTCTTGGAGACAATGATTAATGAGATTCTGTACCGGCATAACGTTCCTGCTCATAATCTTCTTTCTTTTCTCATCAGCCCATAAGGTTCTCCTCTATGTCTCTGATCCCAAGGGGCCACTTACTCTAAAATAATTGTAGCAATGAAAAAAAAAAAAAGGCTGCAGTTGGGGAAATTCAAAAGGAATCTAATTGAAGTTGCACGTATTTCATTAACTTGTTGATGCAAACATTTGGTGACAAAATATGTCTGACTGCCTCCCATAATTAGCTGGCTTTATATTAACGAAGGTAAGAGGCACTTTTCTACAGATTGCCTGGCCCTAATCACTGCTCTCCTGAGCCAGAGGAACATCATATCCATTTTTTTTGTGTTATGATACATTTGTTTAACCTGAAAAAGTCATTAGAGGGAAAACTGTATTGCCAGAGAAAAATGTATTATTTGCATGTGCTGTCTGGGAGCTTTGTGTTGATCATTTGACATGTATATTTATTCCCCCGTTTATTTTTGGGTTGTTTTGATGTTGCTGTGCCAAATGTTGTCAGACAAAAGATGGCGTGATATGTATCTAAATGAAATCCAGAGATATAGAATCTATGGTTGTGACATAATGATGCTCTTGTCTCTGGACCATTGATGTCACACAATGGTATAAATTACACAAAAAGATACTTTAGTAGAAACTTACAACATATACAAAATGTTACAGGAAATCACTTAGCAAAGATAAGAGAGTAGGGACTTATTTTCCTTGTTCTGTGAAAACAAAACAGTGGAAGACAATAAAGTGGGAACTTCTTCTTACTTTGGGAATCAAAAAGGTGGAAGACAAGAGAGTAGGGACTTCTTCTAGCTCTAGAAATCAAAAAAAGTGGTAGACAAGATGGTAGAGACTTTTTCTAGCTCTGGGAACCAAAAAGGTAAAAGGCAAGAATGAAAGGACTTATTCTTGCTCTGGGGACCAAAAACATAGAAGACAAGAGGGAAGGGAACTCTGATTGCTCTGGGGACCAATTGGGTATAGAGCAAGAGGGAAGGAACTTATTCTTGCTCTGGAAAACCAAAAATGTAGAAGAAAAGAGGAAAGGGATGTCTGATTGCTCTGGGGGCCAATTGGGTAGAGGACAAGAGGGAAGGAACTTCTTGTTGCTCTGGAAACCAAAAAACTTAGAAGACTTTAGGGAAGGGATCTCTGATTGCTCTGGGGACCAATTGGGTAGAGACAAGAGGGAAGGAACTTCTTCTTGCTCTGGGAAACCAAAAACATAGAAGACAAGAGGGAAGGGATCTCTGATTGCTCTGGGGACCAATTGGGTATAGAGCAAGAGGGAAGGAACTTATTCTTGCTCTGGAAAACCAAAAATGTAGAAGACAAGAGGAAAGGGATGTCTGATTGCTTTGGGGACCAATTGGGTATAGAGCAAGAGGGAAGGAACTTATTCTTGCTCTGGAAAACCAAAAATGTAGAAGACAAGAGGAAAGGGATGTCTGATTGCTCTGGGGGCCAATTGGTTAGAGGACAAGAGGGAAGGAACTTCTTGTTGCTCTGGGAAACCAAAAAACTTAGAAGACTTTAGGGAAGGGATCTCTGATTGCTCTGGGGACCAATTGGGTAGAGACAAGAGGGAAGGAACTTCTTCTTGCTCTGTGAAACCAAAAACATAGAAGACAAGAAGGAAGGAGTCTCTGATTGCTCTGGGGACAAATTGGGTAGAGGACAAGAGGGAAGGAGCGTCTTCTTGCTCTTGGGTTCAAAAAGGTGAAAGACTGCACTCTTAATAATTATCTAGAGGAGAGGACCAACCTAAAGATAAGTTACCCCCCTGAAAGAACTCCTGGTTAAGCCTTTCCTTTAAAAAGTTTGGGAATCAGCGGTGCTGTAAAATTATGTAGCACACTTCATGTTTGTACCTGTAAGACTGATGGGTAATGTAGTCCCCTGTGCCTTCCACTACAGTACAGAGGAACTAGTTAATGCCCCAACCTGCAGGAAGGAAGGGATTTTCTCCAGCCAATGATAAGGGAGACAGTCTATGACCTGCCCCCATAACCAGGAACAGGAAGAGGATCCAGGAGGAACAGGAGGAGGAGGGACCAGCTAGCATGGAGAGGTGTGCTGGGAGATCTAGGGACTGGCAGTTTGTGTTCCACCTGCTGAGTGACTGCCCAGAGAGAGACAGAGACTTCTGTTAACCTGCAAGGGGAGAACACTGCAATGTGCAGCCTGCTTTGAATTATTTGCTGCTGTTCCCTGGAGGAAGTTTTGTTGTCAGGCACCCATTGTCATCCAGGAGTACAACAGTCAGCCATCTTGAGAAGGAGAAAGCCACAGTGTGGAGAGAAGCAAGGTTCCATCTCAACAATTAACCCTTGTTTTGCCAGTTTAAGGAACATTGAGAGTTATAATACAAGACATTATCCTGCTAGTCCATTGGAGGGTGAGACATATTGTGCAAGGAGAGCTGACAGCATTGTGGCACACTTCCAGCAGCACCAGAAGTTGAAGAAGGAATTGTCCAACTATTGTTCATTTTATAATCAATTCTTTCTTCCAGCTGCAGCTGTTTAATAAAGTCAGGCTGTTCCTGTTTCACTGCCATCTTGTGTGCCTGGTTACTGGGGCCTTGGGGTTTCACCGGGTTAAGGTAAGCAGACTCATATATACTACTGCCAACACCTAAGGGTGCACTACAATTATTTAAACTCATAAGGAAACATGCAGAGGAAACCATTTCTGGTGTTTTATCTACAGATATTATTGTACAGTTACAACTGCTAGTTAGTTGGCCAATCTGGTGCATTATGGACAGTTATACTGGTGGTATATGAGGCCATGAAATGAAATAAAAGACACAATTCAGTAAAGGACAGTTTGCCGCACCAGTGAACCATCCTCCATCTGTAATGGTTTCTAAAATGTTGGTTCCCAAGATCAACAGCTTGAAGACCTACCTCTACCTTGGAAAGAGCTGGGGAGTCCTCCCTTACCCTCAGCTCGGTTCTGGGAACAGTAAACATTGAGTTTGTGCACAAGAGACTACCTATCTAATATCTGACCAGACTTAGTCTACAAGCAGCAAAGAGAAACCTGGGGAAACTTACAGATAAATAACAAAATGCACAATCAACATAATTCTCATTTCAAGAAAAACCTGCTTTTTAAAAAAGTTTGCTAAGTGCCTCCAAACATCTCTTTAAATGTACGTTAATGCTTGAATTATCTCACTGGAACCTGCCCCCTACAAAGCTGGATTTAGTTCTTGCCTGTCTCACATTTATACTTTCTGGCTTGGTGCTGAGATGGGCTCACTGCTTTCTGTCAATACAAAGTACTTGTTTCACTTAATAAGGGATAGAGAGGTTCTTAGGGAGACTCCCCGGCTTCTATTTATGAAACTGTTGCAGTAGAGAAAGTACTTTTGTGAAGCAGGATCGCCACCTGCTGGTAAACACAAAGTATTAAAGACAAAACATAAAGAGCAATGGCGGCTTTCATGTTCTTAAAGACTAAACATAGAAACATGCGTCTTGTAAAAGGGTAAGTGAGGGTAACATATTTTCACAGCTTACATATTCTTATATAACTGTTCTTGATAAAATAAAATTGTATTTAAACTGGTCATTAGTGTCCCTTAAACATTGCTGCAGTGGCAGTAGTCTGTGTTACTGAAAGGGCAAGATAATTTCCATTTGTCTTAACAACCCCTCTCTACATAAAGATGTGTCAATAGAACTAAATGCGGAAACGTACTTTGTCTTTTTACTTTGTGTTAACAGCAGATGGGTTGGAGGTGGAGGCCCATGACTTTTTAGCTTATGCTGCAGAACTAGGAGGATACGGAAGAGAATAAAATGCACAGCAAAATCCGATGAAATGCCAGACAATTAGAAATTTAATTAGTGAGCTAAAAGCATCTGACAAAAAACAAACATATGGTGAGGGGCATCCCTATGTGTCTGTGTGGGTGTTTCCAAGAATTTTAATTTTAAATTTGTCTCTCTGGGAAGTCTTTAATAATCCGTCTAGTGGGGTTCAAAGTAGAAAGTGACAGTATATCAAACAGTTCCCTACGCCGAAGAAGTGATACAAATGCAATAACAAGTGCTACAACAAAGAATTAAATGAAAAACATTTGTATTTAAGTTAAGACTCTGCTGCTGTAAACTCATTGCCATTCTTAAATTACTTATTTGGAAAACCATGCAGAACATATTTTCTGAGAGCTTTACCAGCTTCCTATGGGATACCTTTATAACTCTTTGCCCTTGTAACATCCAATGGAATGGAAGGGTGGAGATAGCTACAAAGATCCAAGAACATATAAATTCATGTAATGACAATATCCATAGATTTGTGAAACTTGACAGATTATTTAAGTCATATCTATTCTAATTGCTCTAAAAAAATACTTTTAGCGCCGTTTTACCAAAGAAAAAAGTGAATAAAGTCTGTTACAGTGAATTGCAAAGGTTGCATCTCTATCAATTGAGCCATAGCTTGACTTGATGTTGGGTCTTCTGGAGGGATCTCTAGCTGTGCCGTGAGATACCCACAAAGGAGTATTTAGGAAAGTCAACCTTCAGCATCTTCCTCACATACTCACCATGAATGTGTACCGGTTCCTCCAGGCCTTATGAAGTGGAAGAGTTTTTGGCAAGTAGGACAATTATTCAGCAGACAACCTAAAGTATGGAAACACAGTGTCGGACTAGGTCACCTAGGACCTAGAGAACCTGACATCCAGGGCACACACAATAATTAGAAGGAGACAGTGCCCCATTGTATCAAGTTTTCATATGGAAATAGGAAATAACTGGAAATCTCTATCTGGAGATCCTCTGGTTAGTGATGAGTGAGTCTGTCCCATTTTGCTTGTGTGAAAAAAAATGAGTGACTTGGTGGAAAAATTAGCAAAATTATGAAAATTCACAAAATTATCGTATAGCCGAGGTACCTAATTTTACCTCCAAAAACTGGGAAAGCTTATTGACTTGAGTATAAGCCTAGGGTGAGAAATGCAGCAGCTTCTGGTAAGTTTCAATCAAAAAATTGAGGGTTTCTGCTCCCATTGGAGGTGCCGGCGTCTCGTTTTTGGATGCCGGCGACCATTCTTGGATGCCGGCGAATATTCTTGGAGGCTATTCTTGGATGCCGGCGACTATTCTTGGACGCCGGCGACTATTCTTAGGCGCCGGCGACTAGTCTTATACGCCAGCGACCGTTTTTGCGCTTGACCCGAGTATAAGCCGAGGTAGAGTTTTTCAGCATATTTTGGGGGCTGAAAAACTCGGCTTATACTCGAGTATATACGGTACCATTTTTTACAGTGGCTTTTATCTATGCAAAATACATTGCAGGCAATAAGCTTTTTTTTGTGAATGCTTTTTGGTCCGAAAAATGTATTGGGGTCAATGGCATTTTCCAGGGTGAAAATTTTTCAGCAAATTTCTTTCACAGTTTTGGAAAATATTAACCAAAGGCGAAATGTGGCATTCTGCTGGGAACCCATGAATGGTGGAATATTTCTTGCATTATGTCTTAAACTTTTAAATGATCGTAGACTCCCCACAACCAATGGGGGCCATTCATTATGTGGAGAGTCCAAAAAAATAGGCACGAAAAGCAGATGGTACTGTCTTCTTTGACAGCAAAATATTTATGGGCATGGGCAAGGAAGGCATGAATGAATCCTCCTCCACCCATTCCATGACTTGTGCTTCATTCAGACATACAAATTAAGGAGCATTGGAGGATGCAGGGCCCCTGTACCTGGCTGGAAGTAAAGTCAGGGCTCCCTTGATGCACATGAGGTGTAGACCACCTATAGAACTTTTAAGCCCCCTTAATGGGACATTGGTGGAGCATGGCTGTCCAGTTGCACATGTCTATCTCCTGTGTCAGTCAGGATGCACAGAAACCCCAGAGGACACAATACTCTCCAGAGTCCGATATTTAACTCTTAAATTAGGGCACTGAAAATCCAAAGGCATGGAGGGTGCAAGCGGAATATAAATAGAAGAAGCCCAAAGTCCCATCTCAGCAAGCAGACACTGTATGAAACATTACTTCATTTTTCTTGTTCTTTCATTTTCTTGTTCCATAAATATTTACACGCTGTCTGCTTTAGTCCTGAACATTAACATTCATTATGACAAAGCTTTAGCAAACCTGTAACGAGCTTGAGGAATTAAATACCGTCTCTGAGAACAAACTTTGAAATTAGAAAAAAAAGAGTATTCAGACGAGACATCATTTGGGCGACTTTAATATCCTGTGTCTTTCATTTCGGTATCATCGCAGGTGTTTTATAAGTGATAAGGAACAATTATGCCCCCATAAAGTGTCACTCTGCATGCATCAAGGTTGCAGCTGAGAGTGTATTGAGTGGCCGCTCTGTTGGGGAGAGGAGTTAAGGATTCAGGTCTCAATATGTCATGTTTAAAATAAGCAAAATGAAATCAAAGAAAGGAAAAGGAATGCATTTGCAAGATCTTTATATATAACATGTACCACAACCCCCCAAAATGCTGATACACTTACACATGCTCATGCCCCTGTTTGTTTTATGCTAATTTTGGGTTCCAATCTTTTCATTTTTGCACATTATTCAGCCTTTCATCCTCACAGTTTAGTAGAAGGGTCTTCCATGTTGAGCCATTGATGCTTTGGTGTGAGTAATTGTGATCTAAAGCAGTAATCCCCAACCAGTGGCTCATGAGCAACATTTTGATCACCGTCCCCTTCAATGTTGCTCCCAGTGGCCTCATAACAGGACTGGTTTAATTATTGGTTTGGAGGCAAGTTTTGTTGCATAAAAACCAAGTGTAGTGCCAAACAGAGCCTCCTGTAGTCTGCCAGTCCACTTTGGGGTTACCAATAGTCAGGGCCGCCATCAGGGGGGGACAGGGGGGACAAGCGTACCGGGCCCGGGCATGAAGGGGGGCCCGGCAGCGCTGCATTTTTTTGAAGATCCGGGCCACCCTTACGAGCGCCCGAGCCGTACGTCTTGCCTCTTCAGTGCCGAATGCGGAAGTGCCGAAAAGCCGAAGCCGATGCGACGAAAAGACCCGAAGTCACGGAAAAAGCCGAAGTCACGAAGCGCCGAAAAGACCCGAAGTCACGAAAACAGCCGAAGCCGAAGTCCTGAAGCAGCGCAAAGACCCGAAGTCACGAAAACAGCCGAAGCCGAAGTCCTGAAGCGGTGAAAAGACCCGAAGTCACGAAAACAGCCGAAGCCGAAGTCCTGAAGCGGTGAAAAGACCCGAAGTCACGAAAGGAGGCGAAGTTGAAGTACTGAAGCCATGAGTTCAATTCTACTGAACACCAGTTTGTGTTTTTTTTTTTTTTAATCCCCTGGCCACCAATGTATTATTTTAATATTCTATAGGCCCCTGCCACCAATCTTTTTTTTAAAACTTTTGTTTTTGGGGCCCCAATTTTTTTTTTAACTCGTAAGGGGCCCCTTGCCACCATTGTTTTTTTTTGGTTTTTTTTTTAAAAAAAAAAATTAATTTTCTTTTTGGTGGCCCCAAATTTTTTTAACTTGTAAGGGGGCCCCTGCCACCATTTTTTTTTTTTTCAAAAAAAATTTTTTTTCTCCAAATTTTTTTTTTGGGGCCCCAATTTGTTTTTAACTTATAAGGGGGCCCCTGCCGCCAATGTTTTTTTTTTTTTTCAAAAAAAAAATAATTTTTTTTCAAATTTTTTTTTGGGGCCCCAATTTGTTTTTAACTTATAAGGGGGCCCCTGCCGCCAATGTTTTTTTTTTTTTTCAAAAAAAAATTAATTTTTTTTCAAATTTTTTTTTGGGGCCCCAATTTGTTTTTAACTTAGAAGGGGGCCCCTGCCACCAATGTTTGTTTATTTTTTAGTTTTTTTTACATTTTTTTTTGTTGGGGCCCCAAGTTTTTTTTAACAGGGGGCCCCTGCCACCAATGTTTTTTTAAAAAAAAAAATTTAATTTTTTTTTTTTTGGGGCCCCAATTTTTTTTATAAGGGGGCCCTGACCATCAATAGCTTTTTACAACTTGTGTGGGGGGGGGGGTTACTTTTTTAGCGCTGATGTCTGTGTGGTCTTTTAACTGCGATGTGGGCGGGATATGGGGCGGAGCTTGGTCGTCAGTGTGGGCGGGGCCCAGGGGGCCCCAAAAATTTTGTTGTACGGGGCCCCGTGATTTCTAATGGCGGCCCTGCCAATAGTCAATCACAGCCCTTATTTTGCACCCCAGAGACTTTTTTCATGCTTGTGTTGCTTCCCAACCCTTTTTACATTTGAATGTGTCTCACAGATGGTATAAAGAGGTTGGGGACTCCTGTTGTAAAGCCTAGAACCTGACTCCATGCCTCAGCCCACCTGCAGGACACTCTGTTTGGGAATAACCTGTCTCCAAGTCAGATGAGCATTTGCTTTGATAGAACAATATCAAAGGGGTTGGTGGCAACTTTTTGCTTGTGAGTCACTGGTTGGAGATGACTGGTCCAAGCCAAAGGCTAGCTGGGAGGGCAACCATGACAGATGACACTGACAATGACCTCTCAAAGGTAAAATAACATTTAATGAATTGTTATGCCAGAGAAAGAAAGGAGGCTGGAAAGTAAGTGATTGGCTAATGATTACATTAGGCAATTGTGTGGGTTGATATTTCTCTTGTTGCTTTCCTTGCCCCATAATCATCTTGTGAGTGAGTTATTAGAGGACTATTTATCAAAATTCTAATTGTGAATTTTTTTGCATTTCCTTCCAATTTCGAATAAACTTGATTTACAAAACTAGAATGTTTATTTATTTATTAGAAAATCTGAATAGAAAAAAAATAAATCCATAAAATATAGCATGCATTTCTATTCTACTCATCTTTTTCAATGGGTATACAAATTTTTCAAAAATATTCAAAACATTTGAAAATCTTAAACTGAAAAAATAGCTAAAATGTTGTCTTATACAACTCCCATTGACTTCTACTTGCACTTGAATGGTTTTAGAATCAGAAGTTTTGCATTCAAGTTTTATTTAGCTTAAGTGTTTGAAACACTAATATGAATCTATGAAATGCAGTGCAAATTCAAACTTTGGTAAATCAGCCCTTTAGTGTGGTTTTAAAAATTTACTGGCAGAGACCATTTCTGAATATGAAAGCTGGGTGGTAGATGGACAGAAAAAATAATGATGCCTTAGAAATGGAGGCCTGTTTCTCATTATAGTGGATTTAGAGGTTTTTGAAACTCAGTTTCTATAAAACCATGAATGCTAAGAAATGTATTAAAAAGTTCTGAATTTTAAAAACAATAATGAAAAAAGTGCTGAACAATTAAAAAAATACCAATTCCTCTAAAACTTCTAACCATTCATGTTTTTTGGACAATTCCTAGAGGCAAAAAAATGAGAAAGCCTCTAAAAGATAAAAGCGGAAGAGGACAACCAGCAACATGATGGACAGACTCAATCAAAACAACAATGAACACACCATTATGAAGCCTGAAGATCCAAACACTTCTCTTGATTGAACTTAATAATAGGGGAACTATCACTAAACATAATAGATGAGAGGAGAGTTTCTGAAAAGCAAATTAATGATGCTATGTTGAAAATATGACAGATTAGATCATAACACATTTCAGCCATAAAGCATAAGAGAATGCAATTTGATTTAAACCCCAGAGCATGTATCCCTTCTTTCTGTTGTTTCTATTAATTTTATGTAACAGGGTTAGGGTTTGCCTAAACCTTCCTTGGGTTACTATATACTGGTTTCAGAACCCGGGCAAGGGGTCCAACTCCCAACAACTCCTGGTAAGCACAATAAAATTGGGTTCTATATCTTCAGGTGGGTCCCTGCTTATGGGATGGAGGAAGGGATACCACTCTACAAAGAAATCTGTCTTTATAAAATAACCTTGGAACCTTGGAAGCCGGTGGTACTGCATGCATTATTTATCAAAATTCTAATTTGTAAATTTTTTTGCATTCTTTTTTTCAATTTTGAATAAACTAAAGTATTTTAAATAACTTTGGGAGCCAGTGATTCTTTAATACAAACTCTTTATTAAGCCTTTGGTACAAGATGCCAATCACGTCAATTATCACAGTGTGTGCTGAGGGTTACACTCAGGGGCACATTTATCAAGGGTTGAATTTCGAGGGTTAATAAACCCTCGAAATTCAACCCTCGGATTTAAATCCTTCAATCGAACGATAAAATCCTTTGAATCGAACAATTCGAACGATTGTAATCGATCGGTCAAAGGATTTTTCTTTGATCAAAATTTTTTTTAGCAGAGTCCTGGGGAAGGTCCCCATAGGCTAATATTGTACCTCGGTAGGTTTAAAGTGGCGAAGTATGAAGTCGAAGTATTTTTTAAAGAGACAATACTTCGACTATCGATGGTCGAATAGTCAAACGATTTTTACTTTGAACCGTTCAAATCATTAGTTTCGATCGAATTCAATCGAATTTAACCCATTTAATGGTCGAAATACCCAAAAAAATACTTCGAAATTCGAATGATTAAATGAGCTTCACTCGAGCTTAGTAAATGTGCCGCTCACAGTAGCAACAAGATGGCAGCAGGTCATATACATCTGATTAGTTATCTTCTCACACAGGGTAGTATTGCATGCATCTAGTGCACAATCCCCATTAAAGGCAAATCTCAGAACTGGTCCATCGCTCCAAGGATCTCTCTACCCCTGAGCATGACCACTTGATACCCTAACCTGGTGGCCTTGTCAGCGTAGGGTACTAACCCTTCACTAAACTCCTCAATGGAGCCTTAGCTGCTCCTTTTCTAATCCTGACTATCACTCCTATAGTTATCACTCCTATAGTGACCTATTACATTTTCTGACCTGATACTTGCTTGCTCCTATATTGAGGTCTACCTCCACCTCAGACCCTAGCAGCAACACCCACTCCCTTCAGCCAGTGGTTGCACTAGAAAGAGACAGAATACATGTGGGCATCCCTTTTATAACCTCTGGGGAACTACTCCCCCTCCCCTCTGGGAAAAGGGACCCAGCCTAGCTGGCCAACTAAATCCCTGGGGTATAGAAAAACCTTACTCTTTCATAAAATAGAATCATCTAGACATCTACTGGCCAGTCACTGAACTGCCAGCAGAATCCATTTATATAGGAAAAAGGAAACAACTTTCCTTCTAGAATTGAGGACCCAATCTAGCTGACCAGGGGACCAAAGGACCTAAAGGTTAATTAATTGACTTTAATACAATTGGACAAAATAGTCACGCTCGCTTCAAAATTGTTGCACCATGAAATTATTATGACGCCAATTGACTTCAATGCGGTTCGCGAATTTTTTGTCTATTCGCAAATGTTTCCTCGAAACGGCACAGATTCACCCATCACTACCTCCTACATTTATGTTAACTAAAAAACTTTATATTTGCCAATTTGCACTAGTTATTCTTGTGTATACCATGACCAGTCCTGAGTGACGTTTTATGTCTCTTTAAGAAAATTAGTAGCTGACATTTTAATTCTCCGTTTCCCTATGACTATGAGAGTCCAAGAAAGTGCATGAGTCGCTAATGACATTTAGTATTTGTCGCATTACAGTAACTCTGTGTTGCTTAATGAGCTATAATACACCTGATCGGTTTTTTTAGCCAGATCTTAAAAAATACGGATTTCTCCAATAAATTTATGGACGTACATGTCCTGAGATTCGTATGCCCACTAGATGCACTTTTCACATTAACATTATGGATACAGAATGCAGAAGCCATCTCTTCCGTTGCTTAAATTATTTACCAACCGTCAACTAAGAAAGATAATATAATTAGTCCTGAACTAGTGGAGCCCTCCCCAGGGGCCACACAGACTCCATCTTGCAATGCAGCAACTCTGAGTGATCACGGCAAAGAGAGCTACAGAAATAGGAATTCGGCCCGAGAATATTGCCGGCTCTTTGGCACAGGAAGAACATTTCACAGATAAATGGGGTTTTGGGGGTGTAACTAAAATGCTCTCTCTGAATATCCATGGCTTCATTAATAAACATCAAAAGAGCACAAAGAATGAAAAAAAAACAGAAGAATTATGATTTATTACAATTTATTTGGACATGAATGGGTCAGGGGTAGACAGGGCAGTTCAGGGTTTTTGGTTGTCCAACAAATTTCCAGATCAGTCATTAGGTGACCAACTGCTCAGAATTGCCCTCCCTTGATTCAATAGTAATCACCTAGACCAGTGGAGGGGTACACCCATGGTCGACTCTAGACTTTTTGTCTTCTACCTCCAGAGCTGAATTTGCCTGGGTGACAAATCACTCAGAGTCCCCTTTTTTAAAAAAAAATTTTAAAGGGCAACTATACCTTCTTGTTTATGGTTTCCAGTAATCTAACATAAAGGTAAATGAGATGTATCCTCTCATTTGGATATTTTTCCTCTTGGAAGACAGACTTTTTTTTTATTTCGTTGTTTCCTTCTTCACCTTTGCTGTAAGAAGAAACCCTTCAGTGCCGTGCCGGCAGTTGCGTGAGTCTGACAGGCTGCAGACATGATATCTCTGTTGCTCCTGGCACAATGGGGCCCCATATGTTCATGCAGAATGTTCATTGGATGGCACAGATGCCAGCCTTCCCCTCTATGTGTGCGGCATCACCTTTCCACATTTTAATTTACTGGAGCAACATCTGTTGGTTCCCTCAGTCTGACTGTTAAGGTCAAACTGCTCATGTAGTGCCAGGAGTGGGAGGCAATGTCAGTCTGATTATGAATGGAGACAGTATGGGGCACCAAGCCTTGCACTTGTCAAGCAGTTGCTGGCAGCCAATAACCTAGACATGAGCTTGTTACTTTATTATCCTGATGGCACTTTACAAAACTCCTACACAAAATACTCATAGAAAGTCTATTTGTGTGTCTACGTTTTTATCTCTCTGCCTCTATGTCTGTATTTTGTAGGATCTACAACAAGAAAGCCCTCTCCTCCTCATCTCCTCACTGTTGCCTCACCCCTGATCAACCAGTGGAATGAACGGGGGACATTAGGGTCTTTCTTCAAGCCAGGACTTAACCTGCCCAAACAGCTTTAGAAACTCCATGATAAATGCAAATTTTTAGTAAAAAAATTATAAAGTAAACAATAAAGGGTTGAGGAAGGTAGAGAAGACTTTAAACATAATAGAAGTAGACAACTGAGAAACTAGAGTCTAGTGACTATTTTACATTGTCCATTTCCCCTAGTCTTTCAGTTGTAGGATAAAAAACATTTGTACAATATCTACCAAGAGTCCAAAACATTATTAGTTTGCATTCATTTATATAGAGACAGTTTTTGTGTTTTCAGCAAACCTAGTGATGGTTTTCATCATTTCTGAAACGTTCAGTCATCTAATTCTGTGTCAGCAATGTCAAGTATTTCAAATACCATATGACAATAAAAAAAGAAGACCAACTGCAGATATCATTGTCTACATTGTCCAAAGTCTACTTCTATCCTGAACTTTCATTTGGCAGGGGAAAAAATGCATTTTTCTTGTTTATTTCATTTGCTGGGAGCGATTACATTCTTGTGTCCTAGTCTCACACTAAACTTGCATGAAAAGTTCCCTTAAAAGTAGTGATTTGTTAATTGCTTTGTGATTACATGTTCTCCACTGAGCAGCCCATTCCTATTGATCGGGAACTGCCACATTTGACATGTTCAAGAGCCGTTGACAGGTTAAATGCTTTCATACTGACTTAATGTTAGAGGTTCCACTGTAGGTTCAGCAGTGATTAGAATGCACATAACTCCTTGAAACATCTGAATAAATGTTCTGCTCTTTTCCCCCATCCAAATGATTTCATTCATTGCTACTGATTATAAAGGCAACTAAGTTTTAATAAAGGATAAGGCTAGAAACGATTGATGATACGTTGACTGCTTCAGCCTACAAGTAAAGTAGTTCAATGACAAGGAAGATCTCTGCCTCTGTAATTGTTCCATATTCTTCAAATATTGGTCATTACCAACCTGGTTGCTGGACATGCTCAGTACTGTACAGTCGTTAAAGTGGACCCGTCACCCAGACATAAAAATCTGTATAATAAAAGTCCTTTTTAAATTAAATATGAAAGTCAATTTCTTTTTTTTATTAAAGCATTCATAGCTGTTGTAAACGCATTTAAAAATATCAGTTGTCAATCAAATATTGCCTACCCCGCCTCTATGCCTAGGCATAGAGGCGGGGCAAACAATTACTTTCACTTTCCATTCAGCACTTCCTAGATGTCACTGCTCTCTCCACATTCCCCCAGCTCTCTTAACGATTTAATTGTGTAACCAGGGCATGGGGATGGACATTGGGTCCCAGTCCCCTGGTGCACAAACAAGATTCTGAGATGATACAAGACTTGTCTTAATAACAGTGTCCACAAAATGGCTCCTTCCTGGTTAATATAATTATGAGTTCCCAGACTGATGGAAACAATATTCAAATAATTTATACAGTGTAATTAAAGTTCATTTTGCTTGACTAACATGATAAAATAGGATTTGGAATAATTTTGTTTGGGTGACGGGTCCCCTTTAAAGTTAAACGTTTTCTGTTGGGGTCAGGGCTAAATCAGGGATGTCCTTTAGGCTTTTGCTTAAAATACTTTTTTCAACTTTCTTTAGGGTGAAGCATTGGAAGGTGTCCACATTTCATCCAGTACTGGTAGACTGTGCAGATGATTTGAAGATTGTTTTGTATTTAAATGTTTTTATGTGATTTCCCTGAACAAAAACAAGCAAAATGTTAACAAATGTACAAAGTTGTACTATGAGGCATAACAAAACAGTTTGTTGGGACTCCAGACACTGAAGAAAAATACAATAGCGACGCCACGTAATCAAAAGAAAATAAATAAAAGAAAAATAAACTTATACTAAATCTAGCAACTTAACAACCTAACAATACTCAGTGAATATTAAACATATATCATAAATGATACAATCATATAGGAAGAAATGCAAAATAATTAGAAAACTAAATTTAATAAACAGATTCACTAAAGGACGAAGTGGCTAATGCTAGAGACAATTCCCCAGCATTACCATCCGCAGGGACATCGCCTATTCACTAACAGGCACAGGCATCAATTTGCTAGTGAATGAGAACGTCGCTAGCGTTCGTTCGCACTCTATCGCCAGGAGACTTTTCGCTCTGGCGAATGGTCGTTAACCCGCAAATTCAGTAAAGTGTGGATTATACTGAACGTTACCTCTTTTGCCAGATTTGACTTCCCCACCGCAGACCAGTCAAAGTGCTAAAAAGCAGCGAGATCTTCTTCAATCTTCTATCACTTACATCATATCCTGTGAGCCGAAAATGCATTAAAGTTCAAAAACCGCTGGCGACTTTTCCTTTTAAGCGGGATTGCCTGCAATAGTCCTAACAAACTTTTTTGGGTAACCAGTTTTCTCCAGACATTTTATAACATATGGAACATTAATTTTACAGTGGGCTCATGTGTAGGGCATTATATTAACTCTCTTGTCTTTATTAAGGTTCCCTGGACATTTTTAATAAAAAGTGGTAACTTCAAGCATTTGCACCAACATTTATAATAAAGACGTCCATACAACTTTAAATTACCCGCCCTATGCAAATTGACCTAAACCCAAGATCACTAGCTATTTTTGCTAGGCACAAACGAACACCAGTGCATCTTCGCTATGAAATGCTCGCCTTGCCAAAGTAACACTAGCAAAAAGTCGCCAGCGTTTGGTGCCTAGGATGAAACCTTGCAAATTAGTGAATTTGTGTAGTCATCGTGCATTTGCGCCTGGCGAGTGGTGCGAGGTGTGTGAAGCTAATGCTAGTGAAAATGTGCCTGTTAGTGAATCTACCCCATCGGTCCAACTATTACTGGTTAGTTTATATCTGTAGCAAGTCAAGGACACGTGATTTAAGGCTAGAATAAATTTGATCCCAGAATATTGACCAAGTTTCTGTAAATATTCATTTGTGAAGGGGATCAGTTGATTTAATCCTTAGTGCTTCTTGCCAGTAGAGGTTATTTAAAAGAGACTGGATATCTATAAATGAGGGAGAGGTTTCAGACAACAATTTAAGAACAATAATTTCTTAACAAAAAAATTTGGCTAGAAAGTAGTTTATTTAGGTCTTTAGGTTGCCCCTTCAGATCAAGTCCTAAAGATTCCAGACGGAGTAGTAAAACTGTTGGACTTCATTTAATATGAAGCTTCTGCTTGAGGTTCAAAAACCTCTCCAAAGCTAACCAAACCCTTCATACTTAATGACAACTCCAAAGATAGTGAAAGTCTACCTCTAGGGGAAATTTACTCTCTAAACCTTAATAAAAGAGTTGTTATATTGCCCTACACATGAGCCCAGTGTATACTTTATGTGCCATATGTTATGAAGAATACGAAGAAGATGTAAGTTCAAGTTAATAGTCAAGGGCTCTGCATCAGCATTTAGAACTATGCTTCCAAGTTCCTTTTTTTTTTCATTTTTGACAAGTGTTTGTCATAAAGCAGCAATACAATTTGTTGGATTTCATTTCAGCTCTCAATATTTTCCCAGCCATCTAATTGGGGATCACTACTTTTCAAGGCAGAACACGAGTTCCTGGAGCATTCTGACAGTCTCCAGTTGTTTTTAAACTAATTTTAAATAAGTATTGATAATATTTCTTTATTTTGGAAAGCATCACAATTTGTAAATACATTATGTTAAATCTCTTTAGACTTTTCACTGCACTGGATAATCATATTTAGCATAATTAGACTGGAGTTCATTTTTTTCTTTGTGACAGGACTACCGGTGTTCAGGGTACATTGATATATAGTGAATAAAGTACCCCCTTATGTAAAATATAAGGATATTATAAGTTACCGAGGAGTTTCATGACCATATAAAAACACGAGGTCGAAGGCCGAGTGTTTTTATACAGGTCAGGAAACTCCGAGTTAACTTCTAATATCCTCATATTTTGCAACTGGGGGTACTTTATTTATTATAATACACAAGTTTCGGTGAGTCATGTGACAGAAATGACATCAGAACTCACCATTTATAACTGATGACATCAGAACTCACCGTTTATAAGGATATAATTTACAAGATATTCATGGCTTTTGTGTATTATATATATATATATATATTGTGAGCTTCCGGTAGCGAAACCCTAGGCCCCGGCACAGATTTCAGCACATAAATGGAGACTGACCACCTTAAAGAGTTCAAATTGCCGCTTTGCTGGCTTTTATTTGCAAGAAACACAAAATCTTCAGCCCACTGGCTTCACATGGGGAATCACATATGCTTCACATCATAGCAATAACAGTCCCACTTCACACCCTCACTGGGGTTCACCTTACTCACAGGTGAGTTTAGCCCTCAATGGCTTTCAGCAGACTACAAATCCCAGAATCCTCTCTGGGCACACTTGAGACACTCTTGTCTCCTGGGAGTGGTTTCTCTGGTCCTCTCTCCAGCTCAGGGGAATCACTCTTGTTCCCTGGTGCTCACAAGCACATGTAGCCCCTCACCCTCCTTCACTCCAGAAGGTCTCTATCAGGAAGCAGCAGCTCTGAGGTGTTGCTCCACACCTACTTTTAACTATCCTTAATTAACACTAACTGCCTTTAGCTTGGCAGCTGCAAAACCCTTACATGGAGCAAGGGATGGAAGCCCACCCTGCTCTCTTCCATCCACTCCAGGGACCCTTAATCCAGCTTTTACCAAGCTGGTGCAGAATTAAGCAGCATTACATGCTGCAGCAACACAGTTTTCCCTGGAGTTTTGATTTCACCAGCTTAATGCTTAATATCTTACAATATATATATATATATATATATATATATTTATCCATAGGAACAACCTCTGTAATCAAATATCTGCAGTCTTGTGAGAGGATTTGTTGTAGATTTTTTGTCACATTATGAAAAATTAGTTTTATTTTTACCTGTCAACATCTATAATCCAGCCTAAAGCAAACCAATAGAATTAAAAATGTTACAGTTTAAGGAGAAACACAAGGACTCAAGTGTAGTGGTCAAAGGCATCAGGTCTTTCCTTTGATTTATTTACTAATATATCAAATATTAGTATTGGTAATGTATTATAAAGATTGTAAATGTATTAATTTTTATATTATTTTCACTTGTTAGATGATGGAGAAACTCAGTCTAGCCAGTCATGAATGACATGACCATCTGAGGGCATTGTTAAGGCTTATCGAGCAGGTCAGCCTGATGCTGGTGTACAAGAGCTGAATGGTGTTCTGGAGCTAATATATATGGCCCTGTTCTTCAGAGACAATTTATCATTTCTACTCTACCTTCCACTCTTCCTTCAATAGCGATGAAAGACCGATCTGATTACCCTAATGAGATTGGAGCGGGGCATGAAGTTGATGACAATCAACTCATAACTATTGCTAGTAGTAAGTTCTAAGATAGTTTAATGAAGTTAAAGTTTTTGCTTGCTATGCTGTTCATAAATGTGGGATAAAGTTGTCCAAGTGAAGATTGTAGAGGGGTAGAAGGTGCTTACCTCCCTAGGTATTCCATGGACTTTTCTGACTATGCTTAATGCTCTCACCCATCAGGATTATTGCATGGAGCAATCTGATTGGCCAGGGGTGGAAGATCTTTCCAAGGGGATATTGAGAATCCTAGAATTCTGTTTGAGTACTGTGAGAACCTAATAGGGGTCATATTTGTTACCCAGAAAAAAGATGAACCACCATAAGTGATAACGGAATCCATGTTGTTCAACAGAAAGACTTTCGAGGAAACATGGAAAATGGAAGCTGCCATGTTTTGTTATAAGGAGATGCCCAGAGTTCAAACATTATGCAGACAGACAGATTTCCAGCCTGCCAATGAGTTGTCCACTACTGATGTGATCTCTACTCAGTTATCCCCTGAATGTACATAAGCCCCTTAGGTTGGATATTGGAAGAACTAAAAACCAGTGACCCATGTGTGAGGATCCTATAGGAGCAAGTCTCTGCACAAGAGCCTTAGTTCAAGAAAAAGCATTTTGCAGAAGGTAGCAATACCTCAGGGTTATAATTCTTGGCAAGGGAGTTTGAACCAAAAAACATGCCTTTTATCTTGCCCATCTAGGGCCACTGCCGGGTATTCAGGTTTGCAGCTTTCAGATGAAAAGGTAAGTTAGTTTAGAGTAGGTAGACCTAAAGAACCTAATGGGCAGCTTACAGGGTGTCTTTAACTCAAGAATTGATCCTCAACTGAAAGATTCTGATGTCAACTTGGAGGGATTTTTTTAAAATAAAAAATGGACTTCACTAGAATACTGTTATGGCAGGGAATTGAACAGGTTATTTTCAACATTATTTTTAAAAAAAATGGAAAAAGCAAGTTGTGATACAGCTGAGAATCAAATTTAAAATATATATTTTTGGATTTGCACTTTAATAGCTAAATGCCTAATATGTAAAGAACACACAATTTACCCAGTTTTTGCTTCTTTTTGTTAACAAAATCTGCAGAAAGGCTTTAAGTTCTGGATCAAAGCTTCATAGTTGAAATAATGAGTCTTTCAAACTGCAAAAGGGACTTTAAATTGACTTCGGTGCCCAGACAGAAAAATATTTAAAAAAAAATAACCTTCTTTCGTTCCACATTCATGGTACCCCCATGGGGCATTGTAGAGAAATCTGAAATCCACAACCCTCTTTTCTATATATCAGAAAGGCTCAATACTAGTAATGTAAAGCCAAACTGCTCTTCAGCTTTTCAGTACTTTCAGTATTTCCCTTAAAAATGTCATTTGCCTAGCTTCCATTTCTGAAATGCCGGAAAAGATGCATTTAATGAGAATTTGTCATGTATGAAAGGTTGACTGAATTATTGAGTTAAAAGCATTTTTTTGGAAAAAATTCAGCTTAATGTAAAAAAAGTATAATCTTTAAAGTACCATGTGTCATATTTTTAAAATAAAAAGAGAAATATAACTCATTTTACTTCTTTAGTAGTAAAGTTTATCTTAGAATTAACTTTTATTACAAGGATAAAAATTATATAATATAAAATGACAGTTTGCCTTTTGGTGGTAGAGCTGTGGTTTTTGAATAACTTCAGTTAATTTTATGTGTCTTTCTGATATGAAATTGAAAATGCCAGCTGGCTGGGGTCAGCGACACCTGACATCAAGAATTTTTTGAGTTTTCTCTTGTTTTTCTGCTGTCAGGATCATTCAAGATCAGCCTTGATGTGTTAGATACACCAGCAAAAAAATGTATTAATTAATTTGTTAAATTTGATAAACTGAATATTTATTTATTTGCAAGATCACATTTTGTTATGAATTTTTTCTACTATAGCATTAAAAAAGGTGGTAAGATTTTGTGAATAAAAAGGTCTGGAAAAAAACTTGATTTACAAAAATCATGGCAAAAATTTTTAGAAGATTAAAAAATCAACAACCAAGTTTCGGGGGGTTATTTATTAAATTCTGAATGTTGAAAACTTGAAAAATTCAAGTTTTTTTTACTGTAAAATCTCAAACCTGCCTAGGTCAATGGGAGAGGTCCCTATCCTATTTGGACATTTCTGTTGTCTGCGCTGGAATTAGTCCAAAAATCTGACTATTTCAGACTTTTCGGGCAAAAATAAAAAAAAAATTTTGAGAAAAATTGAGCAATTTGGGAAAAAACTTTGAAAAAATCATACAATTCGGATTTTTGCTCGATTTTATCCAGTTTGTCCCCAATTCAATTAAATTGTGTTTTTTAATAATAAATAAGGTCCATCATGGATTCTAGTTTGGTCTGACTTTTTGTTATGTAAATCGGATTTTGATAAATAACCCCCTAAATGTAGAAACAAATTGTGCAATTATATTATTATCATTGATTAACTTGGATTATTTTTATACTTGACAAAGTGTTTCTAAACTAAAATAAAATGTAGGGAAAAACAGAATATCACACACATTTCTATTGGCTTGGGCAAAAACCTATTTTTTATTAGTTTGATTAAGATTTTACAGAAGTCAAAGGAGAACCTTAATAAGAAAGTTTAGACCTAATGGAAATTAATCCTAAATGGCTTTTATTTAACCTTTATAGATATTTCATCATCTCCCTGTCTAGCTGTATTATTGTCTGTCACTGTTGATAACCATCCTACAAAAAAGTAAATTATCATTCAGGATCCTCGCTCCAGCCTTCACATGATGAAATCACATCTCTAATGGCAGAGATGTTTAATCTACTTTCCCACAATAAGAGTTTTTATTTTAAGCGACTAGTGCTGCCTGAATAAAGTTATATATTTCTTAATTTTAGTCTGTAGGATTTATCCTAGCAGGATGGTCCCAAATCAGTGTAAAAAGCTTGGCATTGTCTTAAACTGAAGCCTATAATTATAAAGTGGCAGTTCTAGTTTAGCAGATTTTCTATTGTTCTGGCTTAATGCCCTATAGTTGTTTTTTACATGGCCCCTTTTCCATTCCTTATCCTCACTGGGACCTTCTTCCAACCATCTTTAGACCCATATTAACTTCCTACTTTTTGGCCCAACATTTGATCATTGCTTACCAAATCTCACAAGAAGGTTCTAGATTTGAAAACATTTTTACAGCATTCACAATGTTATAGTTCCAAAATATATACTACTTTGTCACCTATAACCAACCCAAAGCTCAGGCTAGGAAGAGGTGGTGTAACTAGGTGTTACTGGGCCCCACAGCAAATCGATTTTAGGGCCCCCAACATAACCAGAGATTGTCCTTTTTTACCAATATATGTTGAAATGGCTCATTTTTTGGGGTCTCGTGGGCCCCTATACTTCCTGGGCCCCCCTGAAGTTGCAGTGTCTGCTTCCTCTGTAGTTACACCTCTGATAGGAAGAGTGACTAGATTCTGATCTAGGCATGCTCTTCTGTCAACCACCTTTGGCCTCAGTTAATCAAGTGCCACCATGTCTTACCGCACAAGAATCCAGAAACTCTCACAGCGGCAAGGGAGGGAAGCAAACAGTAAGGAGATGGCAGGGTCAGACTCGAGGACAGTGGCCCATTGGGGCTGCTTCCTTAGGTCCCCCCTCGACCCCCTGATGCCCATGGATGTGCCACATGTGTGCGCATGTGCATGTTTTTTTTTGCCGCTATTAGTTGTGCAGGGACACAGGGTTCGGACCCACAAGAGACGTGGCCCATTGGGTTTTTCCCCGTGTCCCGCTTGCCCAGTCCAACCCTGGGAGTCAGTAAGGATAGAACTACCTGTGACTTGAATACAACTGCAGAATTTTGAGACAAACTCAAAGTCAGGAACAAGCCAGATAGAATATTCAAAAGATGGAGCACCAGAGAGATCGACGTCCGTTTAAAAAGTGAAGTTTATTCCATCATAGTTAAAAATATTGCATGCCTCTACCGTCCCTTGGGCTGACACGTTTCATGGCTACCTGCCACTTCCTCAGAATGCGCTACTACTTCAATTCGTACGATTCTAATTTTCAATCGAAAACTGACCTATTCGGCCAAAAAAAAACCTTCAACTTAATTTTGGTTGGTCTTTTTGAATTCGAATTTCGAAGTTTTTCAAATTTGAAATTTGACCCTTGATAAATATGCCCCTACGTGTTCTCCACAAATCTTGCCAAATTTGGTCTTCAATGATTTATTTAGAACAGGAAGTAAGGACTTACACCAAGATTGGTCCAGGGAGGGGATGGCCCACCCCTCAACTGTGCAGTGGCTTAAAAGAAACTGAGGCTCCTTTTGTTCTGCCTGCATCCAGACACAACTTATGGGGTCTACAATGGCTTTTTCCTGCTAAACAGAATAGATTTGGTGCAGTTGGTTGGATGGCCAGTATGGTAGTCCTTCACTATGCCCCCTGTGTGCGCAAACAAAAGAAAACCTGGAAAATAATGAGTAGTTTAGGGATCGGTGTCCTTCACCCTGAAAGCCAATATTTATTTGTTTAGCAAATTCTACCCAAATGGAAGTCTCACATAACAAACCTGAAAGAAAGTATTTATTATTTTTGTTTGGAGCTGCAAAAATGTTGCTTTAAGATATTTTTTTGCACTGTTTATTGTTTTTTTTTTCTGTTGTCATTTCTCCTAGGAGGCCTGATGTTTTGGAGGGAATTTGCATTTCATCATCTGATGGTTGGCCTTTTGTTCAAATTCCTTGAAGCGCTACAGTGTCTTGTATAATTTATTTCCCTGCTGTATTTATAGTGCAAGAAATAAATAAATGTCACCGTTGTCTATAAAACAGCATTGTAACATGGTTTTTCTGAGCTATTTTTCTTTATTTTATATAAAACCGGATGGGAAAGGAAGAATATGGGGACTCGGTAAAACAAATAGCCATTAAAATAGTCAAAGAAAATCATTCTTGCCACTTTTTCTTTTTAGAATTCAACAACATTTATCTTCTGTAGAAAAAGTTCAAGTTTGCAATTTCAGGAGACTGAAATGCAACTGGTTTGGGAAACTCTTTAGATCTTTAGCTCATGTGAGAAGAATTTCCCACTTGGCATGGAATGTCCTCCCTTAAAGTGACCATGTGCCATTTGATGGTAGACCTAACAGGAGAAAGCAGAATCATTAACACACCAATAAAACATTAGCAGCCCTGGAAGGAGCCCAATTTATTAGTTGTCAAATTTGAGGTTTTACGCTTGACCGAGTTTTTCATTGCTTAAGACTTTTTATTTTTAAATCAAGTTGCAGAAAAAACTCAACAATAACAAAAATCGAGTTTACTTTAAACATTTTGATCAATGCTAATGGCAACAAAAACAGAATTCATTTTTTTTTAAATGTTTTTATGCAATGAGAAAAATAAAATAGCTCAAATGATGAAAATACACATTGTATAGCTATTACCCATGAGCTATTACCCATAACCCTTATACAGGGTTATGGATAATAGCCCATAGTACAAGTTGATCCAGGGACTGGTCCAATTGCCATTTTGGAGTCAGGAAGGAATTTTTCCCCCTCTGAGGCAAATCGGAGAGTAGTGATGGGCGAATTTATTCGGCAGGCGCGAATTTGCGGCGAATTTGCGCGTTTCGCCGCCAGCGAATAAATTCGCGTCAAAAACGGGCGCCGGCGTCAAAAACGGGCGCTGGCGTCGGAAAAACAGGCGCCGGCGTCAAAAACGAGACGGCGCAAATTTGCCCATCACTATTGGAGAGGCTTCAGATGGGTTTTTTGCCTTTCTTCTGGATCAACTGCCAGATAGGTAGTTAATATATAAAAAAAAAAAAAGTTGAACTCGATGGACGTGTCTTTTTTCAACCTTACTTACTATGTTACTATGTTATATCAGAGCCGAGGCAAGAGGTACTGGTGCCTTAGATACCCAGCCAACGGCCACAAAAGCACCCACCACTCACCTGCAGGCCACCCACACTCACCCTAACAGCAAATAGGAGTTATCTATGACTTATTCAAGACAACAGACTGATTCATTTGATATCTAGTGAAAACGGACGCTGGCGCCGTTCCTCAAATTTTTTCTAGTGACGGGCGAATTTATTCGGCAGGCGCAAATTTGCGGTGAATTCCCACGATTTGCCGCCGGCGAATAAATTTGCGAAACCGTTGCAAAAAAATGGGCACTGGCGTAAAAAAAAAAAACGGACGCCGCCGTCAAAAATTAGACGGCGGCACCGTTTCGCTAATTTTTTCTAGTGATAGGTGAATATATTTGGCCGGTGCAAAGTCGCAGTGAATTCCCGTGATTCGCGGCCGGTGCATTTCCGCCAGCGAATTCGTCAAAAATGAGACGCCGGCGCCATTTCGCAAATTTTTTGCTGTTTCGCAAATTTTGTGGGAAATTGCGGGAAGCCCATCACTAGTGATATCATTTTTCAGGAGGTTGGCACCCTAGGCATATGCCTCTTCTAACTGCCCTATAGCTCCAGACCTACAGTAGTTCCGATTGATTTCTATAGATACTTGGCAAATTATACTTGCGAAAAGTGGATAGCAAATATACAGTATAGGGGAAGCGCCATTTTGTAAATTACTGCGAGATATCAGCAAAGTGGCCATTTCGGATCGTTGAATTGCATAATAACATTTTAAAACAGTTTTTTTAATTAAGCATCACAATGTTATTGTTTTGTGAGATTCCAAACTGATTAAGTCAAAGCGGTTTCCCCATCTGTACTAGTTGGTATAATGCAGGTAAATGGCTGGGACAACGACAGTAGCACAGATGCTCATGTTGCATCACAAACCATTAAGTTGCTGGATGTTGAGATAATAATATTATCTTTTTTTTTATTTTTTTTTGAACTGCAACAATCAAGAGACTTTGCTTGAAAACATAATTCTAATTCTTAATCTGGAAGTCAAGAGAACATGTTTAAAAAAAATACTTTTTTACTGAAACTCAAATTAATCAATTTTTTTAAGTAAAACAAAGTTAACCAAACTCCCATCCACGAATTGAACTCATTTATCAATAATTCTTCTTGAAAAATTCTGAGGAAAAAAAGGGAAACTTGACTTTATCGAACTATCAGACAAAAACCCTGATTTTTATCAGATTATACCGAGCAGATCACAATGTCAAGAAACAACTTCAGGGATATCTGCCATTGACTTCTACATGACCTTGACTGGTCTGAGATGGAGTATTTTTCGGATTCAGATTTTTAGCAGCTTTGGGGTATTATAAATCTAAATAAAAATTCAAGTTTTCCCCTTTAAAAACTCAACCACAAAAATTTGAGCTTCCTTTTGTATTACAATATAGTGGTGTTTGCATTATCAAAATAAATGGAATTTATGCAATGTATGTATTTCTTGGATCCTGGCTAGAAACATGATTTCAATGGAGTCAACCCAAAGCACAATTTCTTGTGCTCTTATGAGTCTAGGGAGGTTGTGTGGACCCACAGGTGACTTAATTCCAATAAAGTAACTAATAACAACCAATCAGCAGTGAGCTCTCATCATCCATATTCAATGAGACCAATAAAAACCCTAATTGATGGATGGTTACCATGGGTTACAGGAGCCATGATTTTACCCTTCTTGCTTAGCTCAGTTTGATCCTGTATGCGGCTGTACCTATCTTTTTACTGATACAAAACACAACAGATATTATGCATATGTTTGTACAGAAATTTGTATAGAGATAAGCATGAGAGATTCCATACCTAGAAAGGAGGCATTCATTTTATTCCTCCATCTTCTCTATTTAAATTAAAATAAAACATATTAAAATATATTTGTTATATTTGTATAATTAGATTTATATTTATATCTAGTGATGTCCCAACTAATGGTTAAATACAAAACTCAAATCTTTTTCGTAGCATTTCCAGCAGTCTAGTCTGGATATGTCTTTTTCCGGTCCAGGTGTTGTACGTAGATTATTTGGATTATCGTATTAAACCCTCCAGTAATAAAGACACACAACGAGCAGTGAAGTGACTCATTCGGCAATCCCGTTATCTGAAAAGTGCAAGCCACTAAAATGTTCGTCTTCGTAGTCAAAACCAAATATAAGCTGTATTCAGATTTCTCATTCCGCTGCAGTAAAAGTTATTTGTAACTGGAAAATTAGAGTTCTTTTTTGAATTTCTATGGCTCCAGCTCTTTCATTTCCATGTAGGAAGCTCAGAAGTTTCTGCAACAGAAACATAGTCGGGAGTTGTTTATTGGATGTCCTATAAAAGGCTGAAGTTGGGCAAAAAGTCACATGAAGAGACTCATTTTTTTTTTAAGTGAACTTTGGGCGTGTTCTTTGCATTTGAAACAAGGTAGCATACCAAGAAACCAATGGTTTGGAGAAGATGGAAGCAGCAGGATTCTGACCTTCTAACCTCAGAGGCTTTAGAGATGAGAAACTAATCTTGGCTTGATTCACAGATTCATTCACCGAAACGATTTGGAAAATTTTTCAAAAGAGTGTAGCGCTCGCAATAGTCTTCCAGATGAAATTCTTCTGCTCTTTATTCAGTTCTTTGGGATTTTTAAGAGTTTATTCATCAATGGGTGAATTTTCACTTTCACCCATTGATAAATAGGTCTTTAAAAATCCCATAGATATGAATAGAGAGCAAAGGAATTTTACTCTGGAAGGCTGCAACGTTCATTCTTTTGTAAATGTGACCCAATGACTTTTTTCTTATCATTTGTTGTAACCTTGGACACCAGTGTTTTGCACTTGTCTTGCAACGGAATGTATCTAATGTCTGTTTAACCTTGTAAACCTTCAAAATGAGGATCTCACATCCAAACAAGACCTTCATAGCCCCTACAATACATAGCAAATAAAAAAACAGGTTTCTTCTGTATCATTTAATGTTATTGTTCTCCTGTAGATGAGAACATGATCTTGCCCTTTTTCTATGCTTAGGGGGATAAGACCCTATGTAGCCTGTAATCCCTCTATAACACCTTCCATAGGACCAGCTCTTGGGGAAAAAAAGAGTAGAGATGTTTGGCTGTGTTTGCCCTTATGGCCCAAGCTCTGAACTTATAATGTTCAATTTGCTCTTGGGATCTTTGCTTTGATCCATCTTGTTCCATCTACTGTTTCTACGTTGTAGATCCAATCTTGTGGGTGGGAAAGTAAACCCATTAGCTGTTGTCTTTGAGGAATAAAATAAGAGAATGACAGTGAGTGCTGAACTCTAATCATTTCCATTCATCCTCCCCATAACGGGTACCATTTATAACCCATTAATATAGCATATTCCATAGTAATTCATGAGAGAACAGGAGGGGTAATATTACATGTATGGCAGGGCGAAGGTGAATAAAAATGGGCACAATCCACCATGTTTTCTGCACTATGAGCCCTGTCCTGCACTTGTTGGAACTGTATTCATGAGGAGCAGGAAGGGGAGTCACTTAGGTGTCCAATCTGCCACCTCTTATTTGTGCCGTGTATCAGGGATTCAATCCGACAGTAGAGCCCAGATGACCAGGACTCATATACATCAGCAAGCACAGGGCAAACATGTTGCCTATACACATTTCAGCAATACTTAAAAGGTATACTTTATAAAGCATACTGCACAAAGAACCAAGGGAGTCCTGTAAATGACACCGACATGAGGAAAAATTACATCTAGGACTCATTTTGCATGTTGCACCAACTTATAGAACTGTCTTCCATCTAATGAGTTGGACTCTAATAAAAAATTCAGTGTTTCACAAACTGATCAACGATGCAATTCACAGCCCACTTTCTCTTTTTTTGGATAGACTCCCAATTAAATTGGCTCCCCAACAAGATTCTTCTGAAACATGCAGCCATCTTGCTTTACTTCTGAACCATTGAGATGGATGGGATTAGACAAGTTCAATTTAATTCAACTCCTTTGCTCATAGACAGAACCCGTGTTCTTTCCCTCCACATCCTTTTCTACTATAAATAAATAAGCCAATAAGTAATTGAATGCTGTAGAAAATGGTTGATCCTCAAAAAAATTCTTCTTTTTCTCCTATATCATATTTTTTATGTGTATGTTGTTCGAAAGTCCACTGGGCACAAGCCAGGAACCCGTGACACAGCTAATGCACAGGGAAATGTGCTGAGCTCCTGTTACCAATTTACATCTGTAATTTCTTGAACTCAAAGATGCAGAAAACAAGTGTCAAGTAAAAGGTTGGAGGCTTTTCCCATTGCACAGTTGTATTTGTGGCTTTTCTTTGTTCAGCACAATGTGGGACGTGACTTCCAACAGCTGAACGGACAGAAAGAAGTGATAAACTGTCACCAAACATCAAATGACATGGAAAGGATGGTGTGCAGAGGTCTGGCCAGTGGCTTCCACACAGGTATTAATTAAACATCAGCTTCCAAAGGGAGGTTAATGGGTTTTTCTATGCAACTTCTGAAGGTTGAGGGCTATGGTGCATGTGGCAATCTGATTTATGTAAATAAAAGGGAAACAGTCGGTAGCAGGTAGTGGCATTTTGCTGAGACCAAACAGAGTAGCATTAATACAAATGAGTATACTACAGGTTGACTTTTTGAAAATACAATTCTATGGACTTTCCATTGTATTTCCATTTTGTTAAAGGGATTCTGTTATGTTTTTTATGGGGTTGCTAATTCATTCTATAATGTAAACTTTTATTCTAGAACCAATGAGTTTATTTTTGTTTGTATTTGGTATTATTTGTGTGGAGCAAACCATCTCTAGTCATTGTGCCTGATCCCGTGCTTTCAAAAAGAGCCAACACTTCACAATGGAACTGTTTCTCCTGCTCAGTGTAATTGAGTCCTGGCCAGACTTGGGTGGTTTACTATTGAGTGCTATTCTCATATCTACCACTAGGTGTGGTATGAGAGTATTTTTAACAATGCAGGCATTAGTGTGTAGTTACCTGGTTCTGCTGATAGGCTGCTGGGAGTAAAGGGAGGGGTTGATATTATGCCAACTTGCAGTAAAGAGTGACTGAAATTTATCAAAACACAAGTCACATGGCTGAGAGCACCGGGGAAACTAAGAACGTGTTTAGCACCATGTCAAAATTACATAAAAAACTGATTTCAGTGCAGAATTCTGCCAGAGGAGCACTGTTAACTGATGCATTTTGTAAAAATCCTGTTTGCCCATGATGAATCCCTTTACATAACCTATTTGCAGAAATACACAATACACCTTAATTCCAATCACCATTATAAGTATAGCTTCAGTCCTAATTGGCCAGTTGACAGATGGTGAGTGCTATGCAGTAACCCGACATTCGATTCACTCTATACTTGACTCAAATTAGAGAAACACAGTATTGTATTCCTCTCAGGTTTAGAAAAGAATATGATGATGCCATTTAAATGATTTTTCCCAAAATTGCTTATCAATATCAGTGTAATTACACCGTCCCTATATTCCCTCCATTTGTAGCAGCATGGAGCTAATTATAAGGTAAAGTGTTTAGCTAACAAAAAGTTCCATTATCTTTACAAGAAGTGTTGGTTTATTAACAGGGGCTGTAAAGTGAAGCTCCCATCTGCCCCTTTAGTAATTACAGACACAGATAAAGGTTTGGGGGGGCTGTTATGCAACATTAGCATTAGAAGATTGTGGTGGTCGAACACTCCACAGAACCACATAAATAAAAATATATATAGATATATATACATACAGTACTGTAGTGTAAATACCTCTAATGTGTTCCATGAAATATTCATGATCTAAGCAGGTTTGTTGAGGTTCTTCATGTTTTTGTGAATAACAGGAAACTTTTCAACATATGTGTGAATAATAGATAATTATGCCCAAGTATTAGGAATGTGCCCAAAGAGTATAAAGGACCCAAAACAGTTCCTGGGAACAGAAAAGCAGACCTTGTTAATAGGAAATCAATGTTGACTAGGGATGTGTAGCTTGGCCTTAAACAAGCAGTGACCTGGGGGTTGACAACCAGTTGGGAGGGTGTGGGCCAACCATCGCAAGTTTGGGTTGGGTATAGGTCAGACTGGGGAAGTACACTCCTCCTCGGTTCCCTAACATTTCTTATTTTGGAACCAGAGGCATGCACAGTAGTAGTGTACAGAGTGAAAAGATATTGGTACTTGTTGGGTGTTGGTCCTACATTTTGTAGTTTAGGTTTGGCTGCGGGTTAAAGTTTTGTTGGTTAGAGTCAACTGTTGTGTTTTTCCTGACCCGCACATCACTTCTTTTGAGTCCCATCAATATTGTTAAGTTTTTAATGGCTGCATATCATTTATCCAATTGATGCCCAGCACAAGTTTCCTTCAATAGGAAGGAAAGAAGAAAGGAAAAAATGAAGGAAGAATTGCTAAGAGGTGTTGCTCCACAGTATATGAAGTTTGCCCATCTCTAGTTCAGGGTTATGTGATGGCCTGGTAGTGATTATGCATAAGGCAATGCCTCCTTGGATACTAAAACCCTTGTTAGCCTACAAGATACAAAAACTGTATATGTTGGACATACTGCTATAGTAATGAAGACTCCAAGGTATTATGTTATGCCTGACAATGGTGATGAGTTAGAATAACCAAGTATTGGCTGCAAAAAGGTAAAAGGCTTCCCCATTTCCATGAATGCTAATTGGTCTATAATAGAGAGCATCATGTTGCTCACCAACTCCTTGGATGCTTCCAGTGGCCTCAAAACAGGTGCTTATTTTTGAATTCCAGGCTAGTTTTGGTTGCAAAATAAAACTCATGTAGTCTGCCAATTGACATAGGGGCTACAAAATAGCCAATCACAGTCCTTATTTGGCACCCCAGGAACTTTTTGCATGTTTGTATTGCTCCCCAACTCTTTTTATGTTTGAACGTGGCTCATGGGTAAAAAAGTTTGGGGATCCCACCTAAGGCATTGTGCTCCAGAACATATCTGAAATCTAGAGGTCCCAATCATTCCAGATAACAGATTCCATAACAACAGTGGTTGCCAAACTCTCTTTTGAATTTAAGCCATAAAGAAAACCTCTTCCCCGAGACCCAAGAAGAGATCGAGCCATTTCCTTATCATTTAAGCTGAAATCATTGTATTTGTTAGTTGCAGCGACATGGTCTCTTTGTTATATTCTGTTGACACAAACCTATCGTTCTGTAACATCACCAAAACAACAACAACCCTTCTTTTTTATTTGCTGCAGACTTTTCCAATTTCAAAGATGATGAATGAACTATCAAGTGGGGGTACCATCTGTAGGCGTGAGATGCATTACATATTATGTTTGAAAGCAAATATATCAACCATAACTGTCAACTTCTTCTTAGAAACGCATTGCATTATTTCATGCCTCTGGCATCTTCTGTTATCCTCCAGTGTGCAAAATAGTTCAAAAGATACAAAAAAATGCAATAAATGACCAACATTTCTTTATTTTCAAATCTACAATGGTTCAGTGGGTTCAATCCATCAAAACGTGGCAAGCGACTGCCCTCTTGCAGACATTTCAACTCAACACACAGCCAAGCCCTACAGGAGAGCCGGCATCCTTTAATTCACCGTATTTATACAATCTCAGATCCGGCAAAATGACTGCACTCAGTGATGTCCATTCGGACTGGCTCAGAGGCACGATTCATCAAGTGTCTTTCCCAAGTCTCAAGTCTGAAGGACAAAATCAGATTCCTGAAAGAAGGTCAAAATGTTTCCATGAAGATTCTAGCAGAGTGGATAGCACACAGAGCATAGCAATCAGAACTTCTCCCTCTGCTCTGACTGAATATCTAAATCTATTTAAAGTCCAAAATAAAATTTAAGTTAAGAAAGTTTCTCAGAACAGGAAAGGAAGAACTTTTTTTAAAATGTAACCATTTTTTCTCCTTTTTGTACAACAATAAAGACTAAGCTAAAAGTTGAATAAAAATGTATCTTATGCCTTTTGTTCCTGAATGACCCTAGTGTCCCAATGTCCGTGTTTCCCAAAATTGAAGAAGGTTTAAAATATCAAAACTCAATTGCAGAAAATAAAAATGTGATTAAAAATGTGATAGCACCGTTATGACAAAACTGGAATTGGTCAAAGCTGTTCGCATTAATTCATAGGGGAAAAAAATCAAAACTCAGTTGTAACACAATCTCATTGTTCCATTTAATTTTTTACAAATGTGACTGAAGGAGCTCAAAAAATAAAAGACCCTGAAATTTGAGAATACACATCTCAATCACTTATATGGAAGCCTGCCATGTTTTAATTTTTGGGCTTTATCTCGATAAATAAAATCTAATTTGAAAAATGTATCATCCCGATTTTCTCAAATCACAGAAAAAAATGTATCCTCGCTTCAGTAAAGCTGGTCACAGAGGCCTTATTCCCCTGTTCAGTCCTATGAACAAAGATCATTGGCTCAAATGGAAACAGAGGGACTAAATTATTGGTTGACTGGGTCATTTGGGAGAGCCATAAAACCCATTCAGCCAATGGTTTTATACAAGTGTGATCAATGGAGGCAAAATATGAATTGTTAAATAGTTAATGTATAATTAGTTTTGCTGCTAGGTGGCAGTGAAATTTGTTGGTACTGAAGAGTGAATAAAGCAAACAGGAAAAGGAAATACAGTGGCCGTGATAGAGGAAGGGACAATAGTCTTTGTTAGGGAGAAAAAGGAAAACATTTGAATTGAAAAATTAGGTATTTTCTAGAGGTGAGAATAAAAGATACTTAGGGGTGTTCTTGCTCTTCAACCAATCCCTATTTCAGTAAGAAACTGAGAGCAGAGCAGGTAGTAAGAAGGGAATGTGAAGGCAAAAGGCACATTGTGTGGGAAAAAAGCAAGTGTCACAATCACCTGTGAGTAAACTACATCTCCCAGCATCCCCTGTAAGCCCCTTGCATCTGGCAGCCAAATGACTCCCACTGAGTTTGATGGAAACACTTGGGTTAAAGCTGTATCTCACTCAGCTGTAAATAAAATGCAAGATGATCCAGGTTTCCCAGCATCCCCTGTAAGCCTTACACCTGACAGTCAGACTATTCCAGCCACTTGTGATGTTGTGCCAGAAACTCCCCATGATGTCTGTGCAGCAAGGGAAAGTGCATTTGGGAAGGGAAAAGCTGCAGCTGTAAGTCAAACTGGCAGCTCTTGTGGTATGTGCAAAACAGCCCCCCAAGTCCCCTACTGCAGAGAGCCCCCGGGTGCCCTGTCCTGAGGATATTCCAACTATCATTAAGCAGCTGACACAAGCCTATAATGACAAAAAGAAGAAAGAGGCAGAAATTGTGGCACAACAAAAGCTGATCAGAGCTGCAAATAAGAACAAAAGATTAAAACTTGAGTTGGACATGATCACCCTTAAAGGGGAACTCTTTGAGGTGGAAGTGTCTATTGAGAGGCTACTGACTAAAGCGGGGCCCTGGAGGGAGCGTTTTGAAAATATGAGCAGATTTGAAAAGATGCAAAAGTCTCTCAAGGAGCAGGTTCCCTATCGCACCCGGAAGCCCAGCACTACCAGCTGTTCTGCCTCATCTGATACAGAAGGGGAATTTAAAAAGCCTGAAGTCCCAAACAGGAGTTTGAAGAAAGCGACACCGAAAGGCAGAGGAAGTGAGACCATCAACTGGCAGCATATGGCGTTTGATGTAAAGGATGTTGACGAACAAGAAAAGCAAGGCATTAAAAAGTGTCCCCAAGTTACATAGTTACATAGCCACATAGTTAAATTGGGTTGAAAAAAGACAAAATCCATCAAGTTCAACCCCTCCAAATGAAAACCCAGCCCCATACACACACCCCTCTCTACTTTTAATTAAATTCTATATACCCATATCTATACTAACTATAGAGTTTAGTATCACAATAGCCTTTGATATTATGTCTGTCCAATAAATCATCCAAGTCCCTCTTATAGTCATTAACTGAATCATCACCCGGCAGTGCATTCCCCAACCTCACTGTCCTCACTGTGATGAACCCCCTACTCTGTTCCTTTAAATGAAACTTCTTTTCCTCTAGTCTGAAGGGGAGGCCTCTGGTACGTGATTCTCTTTATGGGTAAAAAGGTCCCCTGCTATTTGTCTATAATGTCCTCTAATGTACTTGTAAAGTCTAATCATGTCCCCTCACAAGCGCCTTTTTTCCAGAGAAAACAACCCCAACCGTGTCAGTCTCCCTCATAATTTAACTCTTCCCTCCCTCTAACCAGTTTAGTTGCACTTAGTCTCTGCACTCTCTCCAGCTCATTTATATCCCTCTTAAGGACTGGAGTCCAAAACTGCCCCCATACTCCAGATGAGGCCTCACCAGGGACCTATAAAGAGAATTATGTTTCATCCCTTGAGTTAATGCCCTTTTTTATACAAGAACTTTATTTGCTTTAGTAGCCACAGAATGACACTGCCCAGAATTAGACAACGTGTTATCTACAAAGACCCCAAGATCCTTCTCATTTAAGGAAACTCCCAACACACTGCCATTTAGTGTATAACTTGCATTTATATTATTTTTGCCAAAGTACATAACCTGCATTTATCAACATTGAACCTCATTTTCCAGTTTGCTGCCCAGTTTTCCAACTTAGACAAATCACTGTGCAAAGTGGCAGCATCCTGCATGGAACCTATAGTCCTGCACAATTTAGTATCATCTGTGACCCAGAAGAGCTTCAGCCTAACTCAGGAAGAATTTCCTCCATTGTCACCAGGAGTGAGACAACAAGAACCATCACAGAGCCAGAGGCCACAAGAGGATGTCATTCCAGCAATGGAAATATCGTCCAATCAGTCAGCTGCGAGTGGCGTGTCTGTAGCGGTGCTTGGAGAAACGAGTGCTCACAGTGACCCAGTGGTGATGGGCGCACAAGAGGTGTTGGTGTTGGGTAATAAAGAGTTTGGAAATACTGGGCATAAAAAAGCAGAACAGAGAAGGCCAAAAATCTACAAGCTACATTTTCTGGGGACCCTAGAGCTTCATCTTCTGGGATGGACCCTAGGCCTTCATCTTCTGGGGTGGACCCCAAATCATCAGGAAGGTTTTGTGAGAGAGGGAGATTATTCCCTGCAGGTGAAGGGCCTTCCTTTGGTGTTCAGGCATTTAGTAGGAAAAACGGTGTCAAGTTGATGTGGGATGCCTCAAACAGAACCTACATTATTAGGAGACTGCTAGAAGGCTCAGCTAAATTGAAAGCTAGTACTGACCTGGAGGTCTGTATTGTACAATCTGCTACAGAATGGGATGTGAGTTTCAAAATCCCACAGGGGTTAGATGCTTTTTGGCGGCTTTTTGAGACCCTAAAAACACAGCCAGAATGGCAGAATTTTGATGCCATGCCAATATCTAAGCCAGAGATAAAAAAAAACATCACCATCATTAATAAAAATGAAGGGGTCCCTGTGGATGATGTGCTCACATGGCTGAAGCTTCACTGCACAGTCCTCTCCCCTTTAGCCCGTGTACTTGAAGATGATGTGTGGACAGGGGGCTGGAAAACTGAGGTCAAGCTCAGGGTGGTTAACAATGTCCCCCAACATTTGCCCAACTTTTTCATAGGCAAAGAAAAGTGCATCTGCTTCTATGCTGGCCAGGCCAAAAAGTGCTTTAAATGTGGGTCACTTAATCACCTGGCCAGTTCCTGTGCTGTAGAGAAGTGTATCCTCTGTGGGAAAATCGGCCATACAAAGAGATTCTGTAAGGACATAAAGTGTAACCTGTGTGGTTATATAGGGCATCTTCACCGCTTGTGCCCTATGGCCTCTCATAATAAAAATAAGAATAATCTGGTAGTGGAAAATCAGGTAGTGCAGGAAGAAGACCAACTGTTGATAGAGGCTGTTCATGAGATAGAAAACCAGCAGAGAGAGGAACAACAGCAAAGGCACGAGGGCACAAAACCTAACCAACTCCAACAGAGAGAGAGAAAGAGAGACGAGAGGATCAGGATGGTACAGGAAGGTACAACATCAGAGAGGGCAGACTCCTACTCACAAGGAGGTAGATCAGAGATCACCACCACAGCCATGCCCATCAAGCACCATAAAAAGGCCTCTCATAAACCATGATAGGCCCCATAATCTCCCCAGATCCCAACCCACAGACACATCCTCCAGGTACAGTAAGTCCCAAACCTACCCAATGCATCAGTGAGACTCCTGTATCCATGTCAGACGAATCCCCCTACAAAAAGAAGAAAAAGAAAGGAAAACTTAAACATACTCTGCAAGAATCACAGTGAGGGAAGAACACTGGCAAGTAGTTACAGGCTCTAGTAAAGCAAAAAAGACCCATGGGTCATGTGCTTTAGTCCAGAGACATTCAATCGCTATTCCCAACTACAAAACATGATTCAGATGAGGATGACTTTTGGGGGTCAAAGATGGAGAGGGAAGAATTTCAGAGAATAGATCATGAGATCTCTCTGGAGCAGATGGAGGCACAGCAGTCAGATGCTAGGGACCAGGAGATAACCCCCAAAGGTAGTGGAAGCATCTCTGTGGTTCAGCCCATTTCAGCCTCTTTGCCTCACAAACTAGATAGGGCTGGGCTTGTTCCTAGTGTAGATCTGACCATAGAGACAGTCCACCTTGGAGATGAGGATCCTATACCTGCAGGGGTCCAAGTTAAAAGATTTGGAGAAGGGATATGTGATGGTGAAAGTTATGGGAAGAAGGCCAAAAAGAAAACAACATACTGGCTACACAACCACTTAGAATTTACACATCTAATGTGTGCAGCATCCGTTCCCCAAAGGCCAGGTTTTTGGCTTTTTCTAGTCTCTCATCATCTGATGGAGACATATTTTTCCTTCAGGAGACTCGACTGACTACAAGGCCTGACCTTCAGAGGGCAGCTTCAGAGTGGCACCATGGGCCCTCATTCTGGTCAATAGCAGCTGAGCCATGTGTTGGTGTGGGGGTGCTGTTTAGATCTGAATTGAATATTGTTGTACATTGACTTGTGGAAATCCAGGTAGGCAGGTGTCTCCTTCTTGACATCACAGCCAGAGGCAGGAAGATGTACCTTTTTAATATCTATGGGCCACAATTTTGCCAAGAAAGAAGTGCACTGCTGTCTGATATGAGACAGTATCTCCACACTTCCCTTCCAGTGTTTCTGGCTGGAGATTTCAATCAGGTATTAAGGCCACAAGAGAGGAACTAGAGTAAATAACTCAGAAGGCTTCCTTAACTGTATCATCCAGCAGGCAGACCTAGTGGATGTTGCTATCTGCAATGGTCGTGTTGGCAGGCACACTTACCTTTGTGCAGGGAGGTCCAGTCATCTTGATATGGCCTTTGTTAAGAAGGGGGGGTCTTTCACTGATGTGCATGAGCAGCCTGTGGAATACTCTGACCACTTTGCAGTTTCTTTCCTGTGTGGGGCTTCTTCCATCCCGAGTAGGGGGAGAGGGCTGTGGAGGCTTAGCACCAGTATCCTGGCAGAGGAGTCATCAAAGCATATCTTTAGGATGCGTCTTCAAAGTGAGATTGATAGGGTTGACTTTTATGACTCTGTGTCATCGTGGTGGGAGGATGCCAAGGAGTCATTCCGAACTCTCTTCAGAAAGCTATCTATACGTAGGGAGGGAGAGAAATACAAAAGATACCTGTCCCTACGAAAGAAGTTGGAGTCCTGTATTTCGGACGGGGTGGATGGGTCAAGACCTTTAAAGATGAGTTGGCCCCGGTCCTCGTGGAGGTCTTTAGAGACAGCATGGTGGAGGCCATCTTGCCCCCCTCCATGAGGGTTTCTTCTTTGATCCTGCTTTCAAAAGGTAAGGACTCAGAGCATATTGAGAACTGGAGGCCTATTGCCCTTCTTAATAATGATAGGAAGATTCTCGCAAGGGTATTTTTTGACAGACTTATTCAGTTCTCAGGCACGTTGTTGTCAGGTTTTCCATTCGGCACGGATAAAGGGCGAAGCATCTTTGAGGCTCTTCTTACTATCAGGGAGACCTTAGAAGTATACAAAGCTCAGAGCAAGGGCTGCTACATTGTCTCTTTGGATCATCAGTACATGTGGTCTACTTTGGCAAAGTACGGCATCCCGGGCAAATTTATCCAATGGCTGGCAGTTTTGTATGAAGGGGCCGTAAGCTTCACACTTGTCAATGGTTGGAGGGGAGATGATTTCAATGTAGAGTCTGGTGTGTGACAGGGTTGCCCCTTAAGTCCACTCTTGTACGTATTTGCCATAGACCCATTCCTGCGTAGTCTAGAGAGTTGTGGCTTGAGGGGTATATCGGTCCCCAAATGCCAGACATTGACATCCCTCGTCTACGCGGACGATGTGACAGTTGTGGTATCCAGTCGGGAGGACAGGAGGCTGCTTAATGAAACCATCAAAAGTTACTCTGAGGCCTCTGGGTCGATGATTAACCGTGACAAGTCGGAGGCTTTTTGGACGTTGAACGGTGAGACTGACTTCCAGCTCTCTGAATTTTCAACTGCCCCATCCCACATAAAGATCCTGGGGATAAAGTTTGGGAGGGAAGACAATTGCAGGCTAAATTGGGATAAGAAACTGGATGCCAGAACAGCAATGGAAGGGATGTAGGCTGGCCTACAGGGAAAGGGTGAAGTTCATCAAGGCCTACCTGGTCCCTCTGTTTTTGTTTGTAGCGTACGAGTATCCATTGCCAGAATCTCTCTACACCAGGGTCCAAAGTCTGTTTTTCCAGTTGCTCTGGGGACACAGGCTGAATCCAGTCAAAAGGGGGATAACATACCTGCAGCGGAAGGAGGGTGGTTTGGGCATGTTGTGCCCAGTGGCTTTCTTTGGGTCACTTTTCCTGAAGTTTAACTTTGGGGGTTTGGCCCAAGGAAATGATTCCCTGTGGGAAGTCTGTATCAGAAACTGGGTATCGCCTTTTGTAGGGACATGGTTTCAAGGCGGTAGAATGAAGAGATTTCGGATAGTACAGGGATCCCTCCCATCACACCTAGTTCTCGCTCTGAGGATTCTGAAGAGGTGGGATGTCAGGGTGGGTGAGCTGGCCACATCTTCCCAGAAGGCAGTTGTATCACAGGGTGATCAGGGACTATTTTGCTGTTCCTCTTGCTTTGAGAAACTGTGTGGGTGACATCCTTCAGGAAAGCCTTCGCTATCTTAATGGCAAGAGACTACCCCCTAAGTTCTTTGACAACTGTTGGCTTTCACTCCAAGGGAAACTCTATGTCCGAGGCAACTTAAATTATCTTAGTATTGGCAGCAAAAATTGCCCCTGGGAGTATAAAGAGGAAGAGACCCAGGATCACTTTCTGGTCAGTTGCCCTGTGACTAGAGACGTGTATGGTCAGTTAGCCGCAGCTCTTAAAGTTCCCACCCTAAACAACTTGACCTATACAGAGTCAGCCTATGGGGTTTCTGTCAGGCAACATCTACTGGACCGTGAGACCCTTTACATTATCATTGCCTGCACACGGTACCAGATCTGGCAGCATAGGTGTAGGAGATCCTTTGGCTATTCTGGTGCTACTCCTGATAACATTGTTAGGGCAACTCTGGCTCAGTTGAGTTTCCTGAAGGAAAATGAGATAAGAAGGTCTGTGGCTAATGAAAAGCGATGGCGATGAGTGCACCTTCCTCCGTAAACTTGCATCTTGTTATACGCTGTATGGAAACTGTTGTATAGTTATATATATTGTCTCCCACACTCTGATACTGCTCTCCTTTTATCCTCAGGGTGATGGCAGAGATATTGCACAGCACAATGTACGAGCAGAGATATGTCCTGAGATTGTTCTTCATGTATTTCTGGAAGGGTGGGGGAGTTTAGTTTATTGTTTTTGTGTTGGGGTGGTACAAAGGCCATATGGACAAAAACAAGACTTTGCAAGTTTGGCCTTGTGAATTGGTGGTTTGGACTATTGCCTATGGACAGAGGGATGGACTCTGCGGGCATGAGGGTGTATGGGTGGGTTTGTTGCTTTTTTGATTTTCTGATATGTTAACGTTTTGAATTAATGTAAGTGTATTTTTATAATAAAAATCTCTATATATTAGGTAACTATCTAGTGCTACCAATCCCTATTTCTGTAGGGAAATGAGAGAGAGCAGACAGTAACCCTTCCAACACTTTCCTCTTGTCTCTAAATATTAGGTACCTATCTAGTGCTACCAATCCCTATTTCTGTAGGGAAATGAGAGAGAGCAGACAGTAACCCTTCCAGCACTTTCCTCTTGTCTCTATATATTAGGTACCTATCTAGTGTTACCAATCCCTATTTCTGTAGGGAAATGAGAGCAGAGCAGACAGTAATAATAACCTATATAAATAATTTTAATTTTAATAATCACCCTAAAACTGTTCTGCTCAGACAACAAAAACGAAAGCCACAGTGACAAGCAGTACCTGTTGTTGGATAATAATAATTAGGTTTATAATGTAACATTTTCGTGTTGGTATATATAATTATATGATGTGTGTGTCACTGACATAGAGTATAATTATATATAATCAATTTATGTCTAACTAACCATGGAATATCTCCCATAAGACAAATCTAGACTTTTATTTTCCTCCATTCCTTCTGCGATTTTCTGCTGTTCTGCTTATAAAATATGTTTTTCAGAAAAAAGTCAATAATGACAAAAAAGTTTCAAGAGGCCATGGATCACCTTGCATTTTCGTCTAACGGTGTTTTATTTCCTGCTATAAACAATATCAAATCGTCGTTATGCACCAGTAACTCACCATCAATGGGAGGTTATATGGGATTGAGCGTTTTTGTTTGGCAAGGATTGAAAATCTCTTTTATAGACATTTCATAAATAATAATCAAGAAGAGACATCTTCCCAAAGGCCAGGCGTCACCGCCGACAAAAATCCCCATTATTCAGCTTCTCAGTTCCATCAGCGATCTATCACTCCTCTGTGTCATCATCTCTGATTCCATGATTGCCCCTTTATCACCGGAGCTTGTGCATTCGGCTGCTTTTCCCATCGCAGATCTCATCTAAATCAAATAATTGTTTAGCAGGGAATGAAGATCCATAGTCTCAGTGAAGGCAAAGAAATTGTTCTAACAGGGTGTACAAGATTATTAGAGGCAATTTTAACATTCTAATTCTAATTTATACTGGTTGTCAGACCTTTTTGTTTCAAGCCCATGTTCAGCACAATCAGACTTCTGCACACCACCTTCTTGTGCTCTTCAATCCCCTGCTGCTCCAAGATCAATATAGGCCACAAAAGAAGAGGAGAAGACAAGTTAAATTCTCTGTGGAATATAGACCTTCATCATTTATTTATAAGGAAGGGTTATAATAATAAATTAAGTATACTGAAAGCCCACTGAAAATCCTGTGTTCCATCTCCCCTTCTTTTATGAATGATTAAGATCCAGCTAGTGCAGGGCCAAGCCATGCAGGTGTCCTAGGGAGCCTCTTTATCCAACTCTGCTAATGCCCGATGTGGGTGCACTGGATTAAGGCTCAGGTAGTGCTGGGGCAGAGAAGGACCGGACTGTTATGAATGGTGTCCCAAACCCAGAACAAATGTCAAGGTCCCGGCCCTTGGTTTACCCTTCTGCCTATAACCTCTGCCTTTCACTTCAAGAGTAGCCCTCCACTACTCGTTTGCCACCAGGTCTTATAGTGAGAGGAGTAATGGGCAGGCAAGGGAACCAAACATGAACTAGAGGAACAGAGAATAAGGAATGTGTTCAGGGACAGACTGAGTCAATACCAATCAGGCAGAGCAGTACCAAATCAGGAGACAAGAGCATAGTCAAGGTCACAGGTTGGGTCAATAGCACCAATATCGCAGTACAGTAACAGGATCCAAGAGAGTAATAAATAAACAGGCAAAGGTCAGGACAGGCAGCAAACTAGGAATGTTCAGGGACAGTCAAAATCAGGAAGAACAAGATCACTAGAAATCACACCCAGGGCACCCATCTATATTGGGCAAAGTATGTTTGGAAGAGATCCGTTTAAATATTTGAAACTCACGCCAAACACAATGACGTCAGATGCAATGGTCGCGCCAAAACCTGGAAGCTGCACAATTGCGTATCATTTGCACATTAGCGCACCAGAAGGAGGAAGTGGCGAGCGAAAATTTGCGAAAAATCTACCAAGACAACAAAAAAAATTGTTGCGCGTCACAATAGTCGCGTGCATAAAATTTTTTGTGCATAAAAATTATTCGGAAGCCCATTGACTTTAATGCATTTGGACAAAATAGTAGCATGTATAAAAATGGTTGCTTGTGTCAAAATTGTTGTGCGTCAAAATTATTGTGATGCCCATTGACTTAAATGCGTTTCATGAATTTTTCGTTGTTTTGTGAATTTGCAAAAGTTCTGCGAAATGCTACAGAGTCTCCCATCACTTATAGGAAACAGTATGGTTTGATGAAGGAAACAGTGGTACAGTCTCTGCTTGGAGAAGGGTTCTTAATGGGGCTCAGCAGGGGCCACTTTTAATTAACTTGTCCATTATTGACTTAGGGGAAGATAATGTACTTGAAGATGCCAGTATTATTTATGTGAAAAGGTATCTCAATACCTCCAAATTTTTTATTATTATTATTTTTTTTCTACTATTAAACACACACATTTGACATTTGATACTGATTTTGTTTCCTTGGGAAAAGTGGTATTTAAGGATTAAGGGAAAGCGTATTTGTTTTGGCTTTTGGTTACGGGAGGAGGAATTCATATTTCATACACATTTTCTTAAAAAACATTTGTAAGTGAAAGATATAAATTAGGAAAACAACGCAAAAGATGGCTATGGGACTGGAAAGGGGTGACAGGTTATTTTTATTTTACAGAAGAAATTGAGCAGAAATAGATTTTTTCTCAGAATGCTCGGCTTCTGGGGTCACACAGCGGAACTGGGCATTTAGGCTTCATTGATAGGAACTACACAGTCCCTAATCTCCAATTGTGTTTCTTGATACTTGTACAAATGCACAGGGAAAGAGAACTTTGGTTAGGGATAGCAGTTCTAAAACTTGAGGAGGAGGAAGGTTAAGTACTCTAAATATGGCTTGGCATCACCCTAGATCTAAGACCAGGGAGTAGTGCAACCAGTTGCAGCAACATATTTCACATCTCTGTACAAAAGATGGATGCATACATCAATAGTACAGATTTCATCCAAGCATTGGCCAATACAAGTCTTTTAGTCGCTACCATCTTACCAAGCTTTAATTGAACTACAGATGTTCTCTTGCCTCTTGCAAGAGTTAAGTCATCTTTTATCAATAAAGCCTCCTCCATCTGAAATGACTTCTCCATCATGACTTTAAGCTATTGGATCTCCTTCATTACAACGTGTAGGCGTGCCTCATCCATAGTGAGGGCCTGGCAGATTTACATGCAACCAAGGTCATGCTCGGATTTGGGAGATGGTTAGATTCTAACACAACAAACCTAAGCTATTGAGTGTCCTTCATGAGCCAGGGCACCCATCATGGTTAAGCTTTAATACTCATATCGTACTTAGTAAGTATGAAATGAGTATTAGAGCTAACCCATGATGGCTGCCCTGGCTCACCCTTATTCGTTTAGCAACTGTTACTGAACAGTACTAATGGGGGGGATTACATTAACCTTGCCATAAGCCATATGGAGGTGTACCCGTGATGGTGGTATTCAATCCAGCCCTGTAGTTCCACATACTTTGAGTTTGCATATTATATACTCCTATGACAAAATTGTAGGTTCTTGAACTCTCTGCTGTTGACTTGCCCTTAAACCTATTTATTCGCAGAACTTTAGTTTCTAAGCAAAGAATGTTAATAATGCTGTAATGACAAATAATCCAATGTAGAGTTCCAGACGACAAGCGAGAAAAAATGCTGTTTTGCTTTTATCAGTATTTTCTTCTAGAAAATGAGAGCGGAGTCGTGTGTTGCTGGAATCCACTTTCCTATTGATTGTGCAGAAACAGTAATGAAATTATTGCAAGCCTAATAAGACTGAGCATTGGAGAGAACCTGATTTGATGCAATTAGCTTGTGTATAACATTCCTCGTGACCTTCTGATATGAAATTACCATTGGGTAAATGAAGGGAACAGAATCACACACTCTGCTGCATCCGATACTCTTACAGAAACTAGTAAAGAATATTGCACAAAGGCCTGACTTCAGATTCCGTAAGAGATCTTATATACAGTATATACCAGAAGAGTGTCAGGGCCCAAAGGCTCAGTTTGCAGTTGCAGAGCAAGGAGGAAACTGGTAGCTTCAAAACACAGTTTGTGGTACAAAAGGGGTCAAGAAGAAGAGAGTCATCACTCCAGGCAAAAAGTCAATTCAGGTTCTTAGTCAGGATACAGGCCGAAGTCAAGATCAGGAGTTCAATAACAATATATCGCACCCAGGAACACAACAACGTTGAACCTATAATTGGGCAATGACTGTAGGCTTCTGGTGTCCTTTTATAGTTGAATTCATGCCAAAACGTGCGTGATGACGTCATGCGTCATGCGCTGATGTTGCGCATTGACGCTGCAGGTTTTGACGCTGGCCTTGTGACGTTTAATGCTGGCATCATGACACTGCATCTGAATTGATGCGCTGGCGTCCAACGACCACGTGGTTCCCCGTGGGGGCAGCCATCTTGGATGGCTTGCTGCCGTGGAAGGACGCACCGGGCAGTGCTCCTTAGAAAGAGCTTCCATAAAGCCTATTAAGGGTCACAATCACCTAGACAGATATGGACCCATACGTCATCTTCACGTGATTAAAATACCAGTTAAACAATTTAACATATAAACAACCATAAGACAAACATCCAAGTAACCGTTATTGCCCCATGTGCAAAACTTCATACTGCATGATCTGTTGGTTGGAATCTGCCTGCCTATTCTTATTCTAGAGACTCAAATTTAGAGACTGGTACTAGAAAGTGTTGATGAGTGTCACTCATAGGATCCCCTTCTGCTCATCCTAAAATCCTAGCAGTTTTGGGTTCCTATAAAGAGGTGTGTTCCCCAGTGGCAGCCTGAGAGCTTCATTCTGCTCCCTTAACATTGTTCTTCTACCCTATATACCAGGCCCTTGTGACTCCTCGGGTCCTTTGTGTACTTGGTTATGCTCTATGCAGTGCTCCCAGAAGATCTTCTGGTATCCAACCTGGTCAGTCTTGCCATACCAAAAGAGGTCACTCTAGGCCAGTGATCCCCAACCAGTGGCTCATGACCAACATGTTGCTCTCCACTCCCATTGATGTTGCTCCAGGTGGCATAGTATGTGTCCATCTTGAAATTTTTGGCTTAAATTCAAGTTTTGGAGGCATGAAAACACAGGTCTACTCAACAAGAGCCTTCTGCAGGCTAGCAGTCCATATGGGGCATCATATTCCATATTTGGCACCCCCAAGGAACTTTTTCTTGCTTGTGTGGCTTCTCAATGGTGTTTACATTGGAGTGTGGCTCACATGTAAAAAAGGTTGAGGACTGCTCTAGGCAACATATTAGCTTCCTGGTCTGGGTATAGCACAAAGTATATTTTAAATTCATTCTAGTCCAAAACTGGCCTTAAAAAAGGTCTTGAAAAGTTTCCTCTTCAGAAATATATTCCTAATATTTATGATTCTACCAAAGATGATGTGTACAATTATTGTACCTTCATCTCCACAAAGATAGATCTTTGTGGAGATATTGTAACCTATTAGAATATAATATTTGAACTATTTGTCTGTTCCATTGCACCTCTAATTTTCCTCACTGTTCCTCACCAGCTGTGTTTTTGATACCTATCTTGTTCTTCTTTATTGATTAGTAAGAACCATCCAGAACTTGAGCTCTGGTATCCATTTTCACCTTGTGTTCTTCAGACAGCAGTACTTACTCTTTGGATGGTTAAGTGGAGTTCACACAGCTAACACTTTAAAGTCAAATTGATCCTGTAGAGTCGTTCTTCATAAAAAAGCCATCCACGCAGACTATTAGAGGCAGAAATAATATATCCTTGTTTCCAGCCCTACGTGAAACCTATTTTTTTTCTTCAATAACGCTTGTGCTTTGGAATGATTTCTCTTTTAATCTGCAAGCCATTCTTCAATCTCCTATGCCAAGCAGACTCTCATACAATTAGGCAACAGGGAATATGGATTTGTGAATACATTTCCAGAAATGGACTAATATTGAGTCAGCAAGTTATCATTGTTTCTGCAAATATAATTTCCTCTGAAAGCTCTTGGAGTCTCCGACGTAGTCTGCAAAGCAAAGTATTTCTGCAGATAGCAGTGACATTAACTCTCTGTGCAACATGGTGTAGTGCAAAGAAAAATATGACGTTTTCTGGAATGAAGTGAAACTATAAAATATTCTTTCATTGATAGCTACACTTTCATACAGTAGCCTACAGGCATTTATTTATAGACTCTGGGCTAGGCCTGTTTCCTGTAGACAATGATCAACAAACTCGGGGCCTGCTCTGTTTATCATAAACAAATGAACAACAAAATGTTGTCAGGGTTTTTGTTTACAGACGTTCGGCTCCATGTCTTTCTTACAGTTACCAAAACTCTGGACCAGGAGTTTCACACCAAAAAAACAACACAGACACTGAAGTTGAAGTATATGGAAAATATTGGGAGGGATCACCAGTTTGTCCTGATTGGTCCCTAATGTACAGGTGGAGTTAGCCTGTTTAGGTTGTGAAGTTTGATTGGTGCAGTATACCCAAGAAATAAGCTTGCACAGGACTGCTCAGGAGAATCTCACTGAAGACTTTGAAGGACCTGGACAAGTGATCTTGCATGGAAGGTAATTAGAACCAGGGGCCCAGAAATTCTAGTTGCGTGCAAGAAATGCAGCTCTTCGGTAAACTTCGCCTCCTAAACGAAGCTAAGTATTAAGTGTTTAACTGACAAACAATACTTTCATATAAAACCAATTGGCCAACATAAGGTGCTACTATGTTCATAACCCCATAAAGCAAAATGGTAAAAAGTTTGATAACCTGACTCCGGTATCAGCATTTACTGTATAGAAGAAGCTCCATGGAGTGAACAGGGAAGCTGTGGAATGGACAGAGTAATAAATAAGAATTAAACAGGGCAGAAGTTGGGCTGGTAGATTTAGTAGATTTGACCTTTAAGGAGGGAGGAACATTTTATCTTTGGAACATCACCACCACAACTTCTTGAGATAAAATAGTGTAGGTGGTTTACCTGGGTTGAAGTTATATAGTCACAGCATGTTGTTGTTGTGTTATAATTAGGATGGTAAGTATTGAGGTTCTGATAGAAAGGTGTCCTACATAAAAAGTTTTGGTCAGCAGATTGGTTGAGCCACAGTGGGTTTAATTGTGCAGCTGCAAATGTGGTTATGGGCCTTCAAGATTTATAAAGTTGTAAATTTGCTAATTGCTGTTCATATGTTTATGATTGTACTATTATATACAATGATTTCTTCTTTTTTTTTTTTTTTTCAGCCTTTTAATCCAAATCTGTATTTGGTGGTAGAGATTCCCCCATGGGGCTTAGGTAACTTTGGAGGCGCAAGGCAGGGAAAGGGTGGTAGGGTTATAGATTGTTGGGTGGTCCCAGTTATGTGTCAATTCATTATCTATTGTTCATGAGAATCTAAAATGGTTTGATAAATGGAGAAAACATACAACCACTTGAAAGCCTTTAGCATTTCATAAATCTCCACCTGAATCCCCAGATTTCTCTTTGTCCAGAGAAAGACCATCTTGGAAACTAATCAGAAAACAGCAAAGTTGCTTTTACCATCTCTTATCTTCTTTCTAAAGCAAGGAGAGAAAATTGCTCCTAAATGTTTTGCCCTTTGAACACTTTATAGAAAAATACAAAATAAAAATTCGAGCAGCCTCTTCCGAGTGACTGCGCATTCATTCAGACTTAGCAGCTGGAAACCATCACTGAGGTTTTGTGTTTTTATTCATTAGGGAGGATAATTTGAATAAACATTGTTTGTTATAGAATGGTGATTGTTAGGAATTAAATTGGAAATGATAAAGGTTTCGGAATGTGCTCGATACAAAGCCAAACACTGTTCTATTAATACAGATGCCACTACCAACACCGAAGAGGACAAGGTGATTGTGTATTATTGTCAATCTCCTGAAGAGAAGCCCAAACGCTTACGTAAAGCCTGAAATGACTCATGGGAGAAGAATCTGAATATGTTGGATCATTCTACAGCTTTTATTCCAGATACCGTAACATGGAGAATTTGGCACACACAGAGCAAGGCTGGTTTATTCATTTTCAAATTCAAGCTTCTTTTAAAGTCATTTGCAAAAATCTATATTTTATTTTGTAACGCTAACTCGTTTCGCGAATTATACGGCGAATTTTCCGGCGAAACGGTGCAAATTCGCCCATCACTATTTATAAAGAACTCAAATAGGATTTTTTTTACATTTCAAAATCATTTTATAACTTAAAATTGCTTGAATGTTGAAACTACACCTCCCACTGATGTCTACAGAGGTTCGCCACGTTTTATCTGATGAATATTTTTAAGATTTTCTGACTAATTCATCTTGAAAATTCAAGTTCCAAGAAATGACATTGTGGTTTTTGCCATGATTTTCTTAGGTTTTAATACTACCAATCTGTTTTTTTTTTTTTGGTGAGGAAACTTGTAAACCATGGCTTTCAACCTAATAAATCTTCAAATAGAAATAAAGTTTTCAGATCCTAACAGTATATTACTCAACTACACAAAACTTTGTACAGTGGATATGAGGTTTCTTTAGTCGGCCATGTTTGGAAATTAAATTCCAAAATGCAACCTATCTTCAAGTGTATCGTGTATAAACAGGTGAAGATGTGGAAAAGATCTTCTTCACTTCCTGAAGCCCAATAATCCATAGACTGGGGGTCCCCAACCAATTTTACATAACAGACACATTCAAATGAAAAAAGAGTTGGGGAGCAACACAAGCATGAAAATGTTCTGGGGAGATGCCAAATACTGTATGTGCTGTGATTGGCCATTTGGTAGCTCCTATATGAATTAGGGAGCTACTGGAGACTATGTTTGGCAGTACACCTGGTTTTTATGCAACCAAAACATGCCTGGAATTCAAATATAAGCACCTGCTTTGAGGCCATGGGGGGTAATATTCAAGGGTTGGTGAGAAACATGTTGCTCATGAGCCTCCTGTAGGGGATCACAGCCATAAAGGAACAGAGAGTAGCAGGGAATAACAATGCTAGGAGGGCTGCCAATGTTCCCCTAGGTAGTGATTGGCTGGGGGTGGGACTTATGATATAGGGGCTTAAGGGCAGACCCAAAAATTACCTGGCCTGTTGGCTTAGACCAGGTGAAGGACCAGGAGCAGCAACTGCATGCCTGGCCTCGCTACTGATGTGCTTGGAGAGGTGGTTTTAGCTAAAGTTGGCAAGGGATGCCTATGAGCCCTGGAGTGAATGGAATGAGTAGAGGGCAAGGTAACTTGGTAACCGGGTTAACCAGGGATGTAGGGAGGAGGTTGACTGCCTCAGCTGGAGACTTTGAGAGGAAGCAGGAATCAGACTTTGAGAGGAAGCAGTAATCCTCCCTCTATGGGAGGATATTGACATTGCTGTTTTTAGGCATGCATGCTGTTTTGATCCCTTGGGTTGTTGCCCAAACAAAGGGAACAAAATAAAGGTGACCATACCATGTGTAAGTGTCTATCTAGTGGCCATATGCACTACTCATTCAAATCCTGGTGAGTAGTGATGAGTGAATGTGCCCAGTTTCACTTTGCTGAAACATTTGTAAAATGGCTGAAAGATTTGCTAAAAGGTAAAACATTGGCAAGACCTATTGAAGTAGATGCGAATGGGTTTTTTAATGCTTTTTATTGGCACATTGTTTTTTTGCTGCAAATTTTTTTGCAGCAAATTTTTTTGCTGCAGTTTTGCATAAAAATTCTCCAATGGGGAAAGGTGGAATTTTAGAGCGAATCCATACATGGCTAAAATATCCCTACTGGTGAGCGCGAGGCCACTTCTAGGGACACACAAGGAAACTATTACCACTTTCTACGGATCTCTCGCTAGCACTTACTCTGCCCACAGAACTATTTAACAAAGGAGAAAACTTCCGTAACCTTGGAACTTTCTAAGTCAATTCCTTTTAGCCCTGCTGCAGTGTCGCTTTATAGCCCCGCCGCCTGAGATGCGTTTGGAATGCAGACGTTCCGGAAAAAAAAGTGAAAAGAAATGAAATCATCATTTTCTCTATGCCTAGTAAAATAATATTTCCCTTTCTTTCCCAGCGACCGCTCGGAGAGCCGTAAAACTTGCTTCAGGTTCCACTCTCTGTAATGAAGGTTAGAAGAAATCCCCATGAAATATAGAAGAGGCTATTTTCCAGATGAATGGCTTCTATACATTGGCAGCAATTAATCTCCCGGTGCTTAGTCTCTGACCTCTCTTCTGATGGTTGGACGCGGTTCTTAGTGAGTATCCAAATCTCTGCTCTGATAGCTTCTCCTTTATCCAATAACTTCCTTGTTAGGTTTTTATGACTCCAGTCATCGTCATTCTGCTCAGTGTGCGGCTCCGAGTCCCGGCTGCGCATTCTCATATCCCATTCTCCGGCAATCTCTCAAACTCGCACTTAATTACTTATCTTCTGCCATCAGCACCTCCATGTGATGAATTGTCTGGGTTCCTGGTGCACGGCGGCACTGCGCAACCATTTTTTTATTAGGGCAAAATTAAATTCTTCTTTGCAAATAATTTTGTTTTCCAGCAGATGAAACAGCGTGACAAGAGTCAGGGGGGAAAAGGCTTGGCTGATCAATCAGACTTTAATTGATACGATATTAAATATTAAAGCTTTTAGCACGTCTTCATTTAAAAGGACTGCGTTCCCATTAAACAAGTTCATCATTGAGGTCTATCACCATTTGCCTATATATAGATTAAAATGAGGACTTTATTGTATTAGGGAGATTATTCTTTCAAAAAGTATTTCTCTGCAGAAATAGGGATTGGTAGCACTAGATACAATAGGTACCTAATATATATATAGAATTTTTTTTATTTAAAAGATCACTTTGCATTAAATAATCATTATTTCATAAGCAGTTTACAAATCATACAACAAAACAAAAATAACCAAAAATCCCACAATCCCACCCATACACCCTCCATCACACCCTCCAGAGTCCATCCCTCTGTCCATTGGCATCTTTTTTATGAAACACACCAAATCAAAGGCCAGTTTGCAAAGTCTTTGATTGTCCATACGGCCTTCCTTCCAACACCACCAACCCAAATGAGACCTGATATATATATAGAAATTTTTTATTTAAAAGATCACTTTACATTAATCAATTCAATTCAATCAATTCATAAACAGTTCACAAATCATACAATAAAACAAAAATAACCAAAAATCCCACAAACCCACCCCCTCCAGCCCGCAGAGTCCATCCCTCTGTCTATTGGCAACTTTTCCATCAAACACATTAAACCAAAGGCCAGTTTGAAAAGTCTTGGATTGTCCATATGGCCTTCCTTCCCCCACCACCAACCCAAATGAGACCTAATATATATAGAGACAGAGACAAGAGGAAAGCGTTGGAATTGTTGGATTTTAGTTCCTTTAGTGCATTCAAATAATGTAATACAAATAAAAACTATTTATTTCAGCATATTACATTTGCAAAGTTAACTTTCAGATTTTAGATTCTAAGGGGTTTTCCCACTTTCTGTGGATCCTGTATGTCTTTTGATGGGTAATTGTCTGGTTGGAAAGATCTTATTGTATTTCTCTAGGGGGTATAACTGGTAACAGTAGAATAAAGGAGTATAATAAGCAAATTATAGGTGCTACAAACAGCTGCGACTCTTTGGATTTGGCACTTAACAAAACAGTTAATCCCAGCAATGTCCTAATGAAGTTTCATTTTATTAACTCTAATGAGGAGGCTAATGAGAGTGCTGGCTCGGCTCCAGGGCCCCCAGCCTCTTCATGCAAAGAATTTCCCAATATTTTTGCACATTACAAATGGTCGCTCCATATCAATACAAGGTCCGTATCTGCTTGACAATGAGTTTCTAATCTCTCCAATTGTTTATTATTTTTTGTTTTTTAATCTACGTCAGCTCCTCTTGTCACCAGGAATAGTCTGTCATCACTCGTCAGATGCTGGAGATGCCCTTGTTTCTCTTTGGAATTAATAAGGGAAAAATATGAGGACACAAACCTTTTCCTCTGACCTTGGAACAAAAATAAGTAGCTTCTTCTTTATTTTTCTATAAGCAAATACTGAAAGATTCAGGGGACTATGGTCGAGATTTTTGAGAGGAAAAACTTGAATTACTGAAACTCGAATACTCCATCTCAAACCTGTCATGTAGAAGTCAATGTCCCTTTTGCAACTGGAAGATGTTTCTTCAAATTATGATCTGAGATGGTTTTCGTACAATAATCTGAAAAAGTCGAGGTTATCGGATTACAATTCGAAAAAGTTGTGCAATAGGACTGTCAAACGCAAAAAAGTTGTATGATTGGACTGTGTGATTCTAATTGTCGCACAATTTTACCAAGACTTTTTCCACACCGACTTTTTCAACCAGATTTTTTGATAAATTAGGTAAATTCTTGGATGGGAGTAAAAATTATTTCCTTTTTCTGTATAATAATAAAACAGTAGCTTGTACTTGATCCCAACTAAGATATAACTAATCCTTATTGGAAGCAAAACCAGCCTTTTGGGTTTATTTCATGTTTTCATGATTTTCTGGTAGACGTTGGCTAGGGCGAGCCAATGCCAGCAATGAAGATTGTCCACAGACAGAATTCACTGCCTGCAGATCCTCTTGCCTTTTCAATTTTGGCGCCAAATATATATATATATATATATATATATATATATATATATATATATATATATATATATATATATATTAGGAAATCCCACCCTATGTGCAACTACAAACCTTATTTATTAACCAATTCCCATGATATGGTTCCTCACTTATTTAATGCAGTGGTTCCCAAACTGTGGCTCCATAGCTGGAGGCTGAAGACCAGTTCAGGTGAGATGTAGACAGTGTGCCTGTTTGCTCTTCTAGATAGTCCCATCCTGAAGCTGGGAAGAGATGTAGGGTGAGATTTGAGATGAACACTTATTTGCTGTATTAATTAGTCTTGAAATTGTGGAATATTGATATGGGCCAAGGAGGGATCCTGAACTAATGTTGCACCTCAGTGTAAGGCTTGAAGAATCATTGCTCAATGTGACATTATGATGTTCCCATCACAGCAGGGTCCATGAGTGCCAGGCTGAACCTATTGTCCATTGCAGTCTTGCTTCATCGCAATGATCGAGTGGGACTTCCACATTTATTTTTGTTCTTGGGGAAGGGATCCTGATTGGGACTGTCTAAAAGGCAAAGTGATAAGGCCTGTGATATTCTACATACATTTATAGATAGACATGACATTGAAAGCTCTAACACTTATATTACCTTTCCTGCCCAAGCCAAGGGAAACAACATCTACTTCAGGGCATAGAACACTGCTCAGTCATTGGTTCATTGAGGTAATTGCTTAAGAATGACATTGTAAGATATTCAAAATAATAAAAATCCAATTTTGGGTAATCTTGATGAAGCTGTGTCCTTCTTCTTGGAGCAATGGCTCTTGCAACGACCTTGTGTAGAATGTGTGATGTGATATCTGTATTTACTGTTATTAACATCTAAAATGCATGTCATACAGCAAATGTTGTATGGATAAGAAAGAGACACAACTGTACAAACAAGTTGTGCATTTGTATTGTAAATAGCTAACTTGCATTGCCAGGGGGAAAAAAATTGAGAAAAAACACCTATTGATTTTAATGCAATTGAAGTGACAGAAACATAGAAAAAAAATCAGCCATTGACTTTAAAGTTGCATGGGTATAAAAAAGATGTCAATGTATTCCGCAACCTTTTGGTGAAGCCAAATGGGGCTGATTTGTTCATGGTTAAATCTTTGGAGAAAAGGTCACAATCTATTTTAGGAAGAGAAATAATTTGGATTTAAACTCACCAGGTTGAACAATAGGAGGATCTAGAGGGTCTTATTACGTCTATTGAGCTGAATGATATATAAGAACTTAAGTTAGAGAATATCATCAAAGCAAGAAAGAATGCCATAGACATCGAGGAATAAACCATCGAGAGACTACAAGAATATCATTTTTAAGGTTGTGTACATTGCATTTGCAATTTGTGTTGAATTTGTGGTCAGGATCTTCTGACTTTACAAGGAGGTATTCAGAAAGAAATATCCTTTTTGTTGATGAGCATTCATTTTCCAGAGACATGGATCCATTCATCTGTATGACATGCTTTAGGTTACTGGTTACTAATCTGCAGTCATTATAGAAACCAGGAAAGAAGTAGGAAGAGAGAATATTGAAGCAGATATCCACAGGGAGCGCTTAGTAAACATCTAGTAACCTGGGTTCCTATTAAAGTTTGTGTTTAGGGATGTAGCGAACTGCCGATTTGGTGTTCGCGAACGCCGTTCGCTAACACCGGCAAAAAATGCAGTTCGCGAACTTCGAACACCCGCTAAAATCGTTCGAATCGAACGATCGAAGGATTTTAATCGTTCGATCGAACGATTTTCATTCGAATCGAACGATCGAAGCATTCGATCGAATGCTTTTCATTCATTCGAATGCTTACAATCATTCGAACGAATGGAAATCGTTCGATTTTTAGCGGTCGAAGGAATTCGAATGGTCGAATGGTCGAACGATTTGTATTCGAATCGAACGCGAACTCAAAATGCGAACGTCGCGCGACGTTCGCGAACATTCGGCGGACGCGAACGGTCGAAGTTCGCGCGAACAAGTTCGCCGGCGAACAGTTCGCTACATCCCTATTTGTGTTTACTCTGGGAATAAAAACTCTGCATGTTAATGGGAACAGTATATAATGTTGCTGTTTCTAAAACACGTGAGCCCTTTCTTGTTCCTTGGAAAATTAACAAAGTATTCCAATTACATTTTTATTTCATAAATACACATAATTCATAATTTTTCCATGCACTAATTGGTATTGCTGGATTAAATAAATTAAAGTTACTCGTTTGCTTTGGTTTTTTTATTGAATATTTTAAAGAACAAAGTATACCAAAGATCAACAGGTCCTTTGTGATCACAGTCATCAACCAACACACAAATGAACATGACAAACCCATGAGTAGGGATGTAGCGAACTTGTTCGCGCGAACATCGGCTGTTCGCGTCCGCCGCAAGTTCGCGAAAGTCGCGCGACGTTCGCCAATAGGCGTTCGCGTCAAAATCGTTCGACCATTCGACCATTCGATCGCTAAAATCGAACGATTTTCGTTCGAATCGAACGATCGAAGCCATTGGATTGAATGAAATCATTCGATCGAATGGCTTCGATCATTCGATTCGAACGAAAATCGTTCGATCGAACGATTAAAATCCTTCGATCGTTCGAATCGAACGATTTTCGGATGTTCGAAGTTCGCGAACTGTTCGCATTTTTTGCCGGTGTTCGCGAACGGCGTTCGCGAACACATACTCGGCGGTTCGCTACATCCCTACCCATGAGGAACATACAATCATTACTGGTTTTCAAAGAAATGTTCTTTACTAAGTTAAACTCTCTGAAGCTGCAGAGATCAAATAGTTGTGCATTAAATGAACCCCCAATCCTTTGATTGTAACTCCATTTCAGGAAGAACATTACAGAATACCTAGAAATAATTGAAATCTTTGAAGAGGGAGTAGCCTCCGCATGGGTCACCAAGGTGCCTTCCAACCACATTCTTGATACCCAAGAAGGGTCATGTGAAAGGTCCAACCATCTCATTAAGGTACACAGCATGGCTTATTAGTATCTTAGAGAATCTTCATTAGAATCGAGGCTTACGTGCAATGGAAGGATATGAAACATCACAGAGGAAACCATTATATTCTCATCATTTATTACTTCAAATGATCTCTGACTGAACTCTTTAAGAAGCTGCCACCTATATCACCTTTATTCGGAATAATATGAAATTAAAAAATCATTATTGTTGAAAGAATTAGGCCAAATCTTTTATTATCACAGATTAAAGCAAAGCTGGTGCAGTGGATGGTGGTGTTGCCTGGAGTAACTGTGCAGATCTGGTGGAATCTACATTGCCATGACTTTTAGTTGTTGGCAGGTACAATACACTACAAAACACCACTTAAAAAATGTGTCATTCTGGTTTTCCGTAGAATGAATATTAAATTGCACAAAGAATTATAGCATTTCAATAGAAAGTCTTAAATTGCCTATAAAAGTAACATCATGCTGAAGCTCATGCAATTGAGCATTTTTATATAATTTCCAATATCATCTAGGACGTTTATCATTATGCAAGGCTTTACTTGAACAAGACACTAATGAGTTTCAGCGACTTGCAGATTTGAAGCCTCGCACCCTTAATGGCAACAAAGCGACATTTGTTTAAGTGCCCCAATTCTAGTTAATGAGTATATTTGAGAATTCTTACTGAGATTGTTAGTACATTCCATCAAATGTCCTTGATCACCTAAGAGATGTTCAAAGTTTCTATAATATCCATGTAAAATTTTGAGCTGACCTTAACTGTGTCACCTGATTTGCCTCCTGCCAAGGCTATAAACAGAACTTCCCAGGAACCTTAGCCATTATTTAGAAATTCTGAGGATTGTGGCCCGCAATGTCAAATAATGGTGTCATACATCACCAGTAGACATATCCATGTTAAAGTCCTTTACCTCAAAACAGAGGAACTACCGTATGGGTAGCCTTTTGAATCTTCTGCAAAGAGAAGGGTGAATGTAAACACAAAATCTGGAGGCAGACACCTCAGAGACAAGTACATTGGGGTTGAGGACCCAGTGAATGAGTCCATAGAGTACTGACTGCGAGTTGATCAGTCACTGGTGTTGTAGAATCAGTAAATAGAGATGATTTGTAAAGAAATCACTGAACCCAGCAGTACAGGAGAGGTATTGAGAGTGACCCCCTGAATTGATATCAATATCTGCTGAGGGGCATTCTATGTGCAAAGTAGTGATGTGCGGGCTGGACCTAAACCCAACTTCCACACAATCTTGGGTTTTGGCTGAACTTTACCATGTGGTCACCCTGCCCGTGACCTTACAATGTCCCTCTTCTGACTCCATTTGGTGCTTTATATAGGCTGTGTGCCACTCCTCTTCTGTGACATCAGAACGGGTTGGGCAGCTATGGGCCTATAAATACTAAGGCATGCCGGGTTAGGGTTGGGTGGGAATCGTGGGTTAGGGTAGTTTGCAGTTCAACTTTCTGTCAACCCACACATCACTAGTGCAAAGTGCTAACAAAGTGCATTACATGAGTTCCAGAATGAAACACATTACAGGAAAATGTGACCCCCCCCCCCATAATGAAACTTTTACTCTAGGAACATTGCCTTCAAGGCAAGATCTGTTTTCCTCAATGGATACTTTTACATTAATGGCAGTTTGAAGCAAGACATAACAATGGGAATTTTTACTGACTTCTTTTGCTATGGAAGCAGCTAACAGAACTAAAAATGTACATTCTAGTGATGTTGTTAATGCCAAAAATACTCACAATCACAAAAATGACCCACACTGAGATTTGTTAGGTGCCTCGACTGGATAGCGGCACAGTGATCCCAGCTCAGAATTTTACCCAAGCAAGCTCATTTGCATCAGTAAGAGAACATAATGACTTACTCAACTAAGCATACCCATGAGCTTAATTACTTTTTTCCAAATGAAAGACCTGAATTATTTCCTCCTACTGTGAGTCAATCACAGATTTTAAAAAATGCTGGGTTTTGTAGCTTTCAGAGCAATTATTCTGAAATATATCTTCCACCAGAGCCTTGAAGCATATCCCTACATGTCTAATCAATGTCATATCAGTTGTGGCAGTTACTTTTGGAGACTGTGACCAATAATGGCATTGAATATTGCAATCGGTACTTTGCACTCATGGTCACTTCTGTCATACTGGTTAAATGGAGATAAATGGTGGGAAATGGTGAATCATCTGAACCAAATATCTAGATAAAGTGTCCACCATCTGTAATTATGAACAAATCCTTCTGTATATGATGTTAGATGAGATTGGATCATAATTTATTGCTCTAGACAAGTATTCCTTGGCTGTTATGATGGAATGAGGATCCTATTTGAAACATGTTTGCGCTGCTGGCCATGATTACTACAATTTGGTGATTTTTTACCTTGTACTTGGCCCCAGGGCTAACTTGTTCCTCCTGTTAACAAGCACAAGTTCCTTTTTCTTCTAGCTTGCGTTCCTTAATCTTTTAGCTTGGTTTCCTCTGGCTTCTAGTTTGGCTTCCTTTGCTCCTTCTCTTTGAACTTTCCATCTGATGTTACCCTACACCTATGAATAGGATTGTTACTGGCTACTAGGGTGTCTCCGATTGGCAGAATAAGGTGAATAATTATTTTTAAAATTATTTAAAGAAATAAAAAAAAAAATGTTACATTTTCTACAACCATATTTTGATTTGAATTTCATATTTATGAAAATTCTCAGATGGGTTAATTGTTAACAAATATAAATAATGCAGGAATGTTAACAAAACAAGATAATGCAGAAAAAAAGACAATTAACATCAGAATGTTAATAAAAGAACAAATCTAGTCTCAATATAATTTGACAATAGCCAGCAGAGATTTAGGTTGTAGAGACATACAGTAAATAGAAAGTATAGAAAATTATTTTATAAAATTACAAATTAACAATAACAATTCAATAATTTAAGTTTGATTCATTACTATAAGCTTGGTTTTACTGTATGTGCAATAGATCTCACCAGACAAATATTATTGCCTTGGATGAGGACATGAGCAGGAACCTAGGCTCTAGGATGGCAGTGGATGTGATCTGCTCAGACTTTGCTAAAACATGTAATACAGTACCCCATAGAAGATTACTCATCAAAAGAAGGAATATTGGCCTGGAACATATTATTTGTACCTGGATAGAGAACTGGCTAAAAGACAGATTGCAAAGAGTGGTGGTAAATGGAATATTTTCTAATTGGACCAATGTTGTTAGGAGAGTACCACAGGGCTCTGTCCTAGCATAGATGTGAGATATACACCAAGGGGCAGATTTATCAAAGGTCGAAGTGAAAATTCGAATTAATTTTTTTTTAATTCAATTAAATTCGATTAATTCAAGCTAATTTTTGTGTACTTCGACTAGGGAATAGTCCAAATTAGATTCAAATTTGAAAAAAATTCCAAAAATTCGAAACTACTGTAATCATGTACTGTCTCTTTAAAAATTCAACTTCGACCATTTGCCATCTAAAACCTGCCGAATTGCTGTTTTAGCTTATGGGGGACCTCCTAGAAGCTATTTGAAATCAAAAGGTAGACTTTGAAAAAAATATATATATACATCCATGGGGAGTATTTAAAGTGGTTGAACATGGACGTTTGTCTGTATTCAACCCAAATTAACTATGTTCATATGTTTGTATTGGTTTCCTCTAGAAGAATTATTTAGGTGAGTGCTACTGGGGCAAGGACTGATGTGAGTAATGTATCATCTCTGTAAAGCACTGCAGAATATGTTGGCGCTATATCAAATAATGATAGTAAAATAATAATAATCAGGTCTCCTTTCATCTTGTTAAAGTGTCATCTATCAAGTTACCATAGACTGTGACCTTGAAACGGAAGTCAGAGATGAATCAGGCAGCGTCTCTAACAATGTCATTCTCGTAATGCCGCGTTGAACGTTCCTGCCTAACGAAACAAAAACCCTCAGGTAATTACAGAAAGTTATTCTGACCTTTTGAAAATCAAGTGTCAACAAAGCAATGTCGACCGTGAAACAAACCGTTATCACAACGGACATCTTTATGTAAAATTTCCAATGTAATTAGAACTGAAATTGAACAAAGAAAAGCCCATACATGATCCCTATTACTCGTGTCTGATAAAAAAAAAATCATATAACCTTGAGGAAGAGGGAAAAACACTTTTATCTTTGTGCAAAATACATAAAATCAATTCCTTCCACTTATTTGAATTCTGAACAGATTAGAAACAAGGGCTGATAAACAGAGCAGGGAAACATAGTAAACGAGGGGTGATATAATTACATTTTGTCAATGAAATGCTAATTAATTGTAAAGCAAGGAGAAATGAATGATGCCATGTTATAATAAGACTGTGTGGGACTGGGATGCTGCAGTGCCGGATTACCCGCTAGGCGCCCTAAGTGCCCTAAGGCCCATCTAGTGTTAGGGCCGGCAGCCCAGAAATCATTAAAGTTTATAAAGGGTGCAATGTGATCGGATCTGTGATTCGATTGCATCACTTACATCTGAAACCTAACTCCAATTCCTGCAATTAAATCCTCCTTGTTTCCAGGCTGCGTGCATCTGGGAAGAGAGTAAGTAGTGGGCAGCAAAACGAATAGCTAAACAACTGCAGGTCATATTATCGATTCGCTAATTTGAATTTCCCGCCCACACATTGGGTCCTGACTCCTGGGCTGCAGGCAAAGAATTTGCATGTTGGGCCATTCTGCTATGAGTTCTGGGGTATTTATACATGACATAATCTCTGTGCTATAATACATGGTATAATACATGAAATAATCTCTGTGCTATAATACATGGTATAATACATGAAATAATCTCTGTGCTATAATACATAATCTCTGTGCCATTCTGCTATGAGTTCTGGGGTATTTATACATAACATAATCTCTGTGCTATAATACATAGTATAATACATGAAATAATCTCTGTGCTATAATACATGGTATAATACATGAAATAATCTCTGTGCTATAATACATAGTATAATACATGAAATAAACTCTGTGCCATTCTGCTATGAGTTCTGGGGTATTTATACATAACATAATCTCTGTGCTATAATACATGGTATAATACATGAAATAATCTCTGTGCTATAATACATAGTAAAATACATGAAATAATCTCTGTGCTATAATACATGGTATAATACATGAAATAATCTCTGTGCTATAATACATGGTATAATACATGAAATAATCTCTGTGCTATAATGCATGGTATAATACATGAAATAATCTCTGTGCTATAATACATGGTATAATACATGAAATAATCTCTGTGCTATAATACATGGTATAATACATGAAATAATCTCTGTGCTATAATGCATGGTATAATACATGAAATAATCTCTGTGTTATAATACATGGTATAATACATGAAATAATCTCTGTGTTATAATACATGGTATAATACATGAAATAATCTCTGTGCCATTCTGCTATGAGTTCTGGGGTATTTATACATAACATAATCTCTGTGCTATAATACATGGTATAATACATGAAATAATCTCTGTGCTATAATACATAGTAAAATACATGAAATAATCTCTGTGCTATAATACATGGTATAATACATGAAATAATCTCTGTGCTATAATACATGGTATAATACATGAAATAATCTCTGTGCTATAATGCATGGTATAATACATGAAATAATCTCTGTGCTATAATACATGGTATAATACATGAAATAATCTCTGTGTTATAATACATGGTATAATACATGAAATAATCTCTGTGTTATAATACATGGTATAATACATGAAATAATCTCTGTGCCATTCTGCTATGAGTTCTGGGGTATTTATACATAACATAATCTCTGTGCTATAATACATAGTATAATACATGAAATAATCTCTGTGCTATAATACATGGTATAATACATGAAATAATCTCTGTGCTATAATACATAGTATAATACATGAAATAATCTCTGTGCTATAATACATGGTATAATACATGAAATAATCTCTGTGCTATAATACATAGTATAATACATGAAATAATCTCTGTGCCATTCTGCTATGAGTTCTGGGGTATTTATACATAACATAATCTCTGTGCTATAATACATAGTAAAATACATGAAATAATCTCTGTGCTATAATACATAGTAAAATACATGAAATAATCTCTGTGCTATAATACATGGTATAATACATGAAATAATCTCTGTGTTATAATACATGGTATAATACATGAAATAATCTCTGTGCTATAATACATAATCTCTGTGCCATTCTGCTATGAGTTCTGGGGTATTTATACATAACATAATCTCTGTGCTATAATACATAGTATAATACATGAAATAATCTCTGTGCTATAATACATGGTATAATACATGAAATAATCTCTGAGCTATAATAAATAGTATAATACATGAAATAATCTCTGTGCCATTCTGCTATGAGTTCTGGGGTATTTATACATAACATAATCTCTGTGCTATAATACATAGTATAATACATGAAATAATCTCTGTGCTATAATACATGGTATAATACATGAAATAATCTCTGTGCTATAATACATAGTAAAATACATGAAATAATCTCTGTGCTATAATACATGGTATAATACATGAAATAATCTCTGTGCTATAATACATGGTATAATACATGAAATAATCTCTGTGCTATAATGCATGGTATAATACATGAAATAATCTCTGTGCTATAATACATGGTATAATACATGAAATAATCTCTGTGTTATAATACATGGTATAATACATGAAATAATCTCTGTGTTATAATACATGGTATAATACATGAAATAATCTCTGTGCCATTCTGCTATGAGTTCTGGGGTATTTATACATAACATAATCTCTGTGCTATAATACATAGTATAATACATTAAATAATCTCTGTGCTATAATACATGGTATAATACATGAAATAATCTCTATGCTATAATACATAGTATAATACATGAAATCATCTCTGTGCTATAATACATGGTATAATACATGAAATAATCTCTGTGCTATAATACATAGTATAATACATGAAATAATCTCTGTGCCATTCTGCCATGAGTTCTGGGGTATTTATACATAACATAATCTCTGTGCTATAATACATAGTATAATACATGAAATAATCTCTGTGCTATAATACATAGTATAATACATGAAATAATCTCTGTGCCATTCTGCTATGAGTTCTGGGGTATTTATACATAACATAATCTCTGTGCTATAATACATAGTAAAATACATGAAATAATCTCTGTGCTATAATACATGGTATAATACATGAAATAATCTCTGTGCTATAATACATAGTAAAATACATGAAATAATCTCTGTGCTATAATACATAGTAAAATACATGAAATAATCTCTGTGTTATAATACATAGTATAATACATGAAATAATCTCTGTGTCATTCTGCTATGAGTTCTGGGGTATAATACATGGAATTTCCACTGTGCCATCTTGCTATGAGATCTGGGGTTATTATATATGGAATTGCCACTGCCTTCATTCTGCTAAGTATTTTATGAGTATTCCAAATAAAATAACCCTGCATGTATCAGTCACTTTGCCTGCGAATGATGTGATTTGTGCTTTAGAAAAAGCTGAAGCAGATACTTAGCTATCTATATATTCAGTAGGGACTGGTTTATCAAGCTGTATGTCCAAAAGTGGGTCTTTTGCCCCTAACCCCAGGTTTTACTCTGAAAATCTGGTAGCCTTAATCTGATAGGAACAGGAGGTGATTGCTGTCCCCCATGTTGCGCAGCACTTGTAATGGTGGAGGGCCCCAAAAGCATTACCCTGCCTAGAGCCCCCATCTGGTCTTAATCCGGCTCTAGATGCTGGGAGCAAATCTTTTAATCTGAGTTGTTTCTTAATGAATTACAAGAAAAGTGAAGCAATGACTTTTAGAAGGTGTCTGTGTTTTACCTTGATTTCAATTAACACAACTGAGAAACTGACCTCACAGTCATTTCTTCATAGTCATTTTTTTTTTTTTTTACATTTTTCTTATAGTTTTGTATATTGAGATCTTATACATTCTTCCGTAGCATGTACAATATGCAATCAGATGTAACATCCAGTACCAAAAGGGATAGAGAGAATTGCTACTAAGCAGAGCAATGGAAAAGCTCCAGTATAGGGAAAGGCAAGTTGGGATTGGTTACACTCATAAATATATAAGGGGGATATGATCACTATATATAAATATATAAGGGGATATGATCACTATATATAAATATATAAGGGGATATGATCACTATATATAAATATATAAGGGGATATGATCACTATATATAAATATATAAGGGGATATGATCACTATATATAAATATATGATGGGGATATGATCACTATATAAATATATAAGAGGATATGATCACTATATATAAATATATAAGGGGGATATGATCACTATATATAAATATATAAGGGGATATGATCACTATATATAAATATATAAGGGGGATATGATCACTATATATAAATATATAAGGGGATATGATCACTATATATAAATATATGATGGGGATATGATCACTATATATAAATATATGATGGGGATATGATCACTATATATAAATATATAAGGGGATATGATCACTATATAAATATATAAGAGGATATGATCACTATATATAAATATATAAGGGGGATATGATCACTATATATAAATATATAAGGGGATATGATCACTATATATAAATATATAAGGGGGATATGATCACTGTATATAAATATATAAGGGGATATGATCACTGTATATAAATATATGACAGGGATATGATCACTATATATAAATCTATAAGGGGGATATGATCACTATATATAAATCTATAAGGGGATATGATCACTATATATAAATATATAAGGGGGATATGATCACTATATATAAATCTATAAGGGGGATATGATCACTATATATAAATCTATAAGGGGATATGATCACTATATATAAATCTATAAGGGGGATATGATCACTATATATAAATATATAAGGGGGGATATGATCACTATATATATATATATATATATATATATATATATATATATATATATATATATATATATATATATATATATATATATATATATATATATTGTAGGATATGGGTGTCAAAAGGGCCCAATATTGTGTGTATTTTACCAGCATTAGGCTGGTGAAGTATAAACTCCAGGGAAAAGTCTGTGTGGCTGCAGCAAGTAATGCTGTTTAATTCTATTCTAGCTTAGGAAAAGCTGGATAGTGGGTCCCTGGAGTGAATGGAAGAGAGCAGGGTGGGCTTCCATTCCTTGATTCAGTAAGGGTTTTCAGCTGCCAAGCTAGAGGCAGTTAACTAATTAAGCTACAGGTGAGCTGTAGTTAAAAGGAGGTGTGGAGCAACATCTCAAGGCTTCTTCCCCTGGATATCTCCTGGAGCTGGAGGAGGGTGCGGGGCCATGTGAGGACCTTCTTGAGTTAAGGAAGGTGCCTGTGTGTAGCTGGGAAGGAGAGGGATTCCTTGCTGGCCTGTGTTTTAGAGAGAGCTCTAAAGGACTGGAGAGGAAAAGAGAAAACCCTCCCAGGAGACAAGTGTGTCTTGATTGTGCCCAGAGAGGATTCTGGGATTTGTGGTCCACCAAAAGCCAGTGAGGGCTAAGGAAACCGTGAGTTACAGTTAACACCTGTGAGGGTGTGAATTGGGACTGTTAATGCTAATGTGAAGTGAATGTTATCCCCAATGTGAAGCCAGTGGGCTGAAGATTTGTGTTTTTGGCAAATAAAAGTCAGCAAAGCTGCATTTAAACTTAAAGGCAGCGTCAGTCTCCATTCTCTGTGCTGAAAACTGTGCCGGTGCCTTGAGGTTTTGCTATATATATATATATATATATATATATATATATATATATATACATACATACATACATACATACATACATACATACATACATACATACATACATACATACAAAATAAACAGTAAGGGCCACCTGAACAGTTGTTTAAAATATACTCTCCCATATCAAATCATACCGTAGTGTTAATTAAAATAAATATTATTTCTAGAAGGGGGACTTTTCTTGTATAGTTTTCTATATTATTTCCCAGTGGAAGGAACAGTGTCAGTTACTTGATATGAACATGTGAATCGTGGGAGTTCAATGCGTTGGTTTCAGGCATTGAGAGAGTCGCCCGTTTCAGTATTTCCCTTTATTTTTTATTATGATGAGGCTTTTGTCACCCGCAGACACGTCGCCCCCCCCCCCTCGTCACCGCTCCCTGACAGGCCGAAGTAGGAAAAGATATTCATTAAATTCTAAATTTATCTTGTATAAATATTGTAAAGCTCTGTTTCATGTGACTTTCACACACACAGCGGCAATGAAATCGATATGAGCTTTCACTTGTCATGCCGGGGAATGGATTTGAATGTTAGCTCTACTGGGAAAAACACTGAAATGAAAAGCAGGATTTCTGTTAAAAAATATAAAAAAAATGTCATCCCCTTTCCTTCCCACTAGTGATGGGTGAATTTCTCCCTTATCGCTTTGCTGAAAAATTCAAGAATTTCCCGTGAAATTTGGAGAAACAGCAAAACTCGAATTTTGCCATCGGAGTCAATTTTAACGTTCGCATCAACTTCACCGCCAGGATTAAAGTCAACGGTTGTCTGAATAGTGTTGATACGCAATGGTTTCGACACAAGCAAATTTTTGGATGTGCATTCAAATTATTATTTAATTTTCACGGGAGTTTCACCAATTTATTTACCGGTGGGGAAACACAGAAATTCCCTGCAAATTCCCACCAGCCGAATTTATTTGCCCATCAGTATTTCCCACCTCCGGCCTCTGTATCATCATCATCATCATCACTTATCAATAAAGCACCAACAAGATACTCAGTGCTTTACCTTATTTATAACAAACAGGGAATACATGTTGGATAACAAACAAGGATTACAGATACAATAGAATTAGAGGACCCTACAAATTAGAGTTTACAAAGTAAAGGTTAGGGTACAATTGAGACATTAGGATTTTAGAAACAATTTTGTGATTTATGATACAGCAATGATTGATTAATTAAGGTACATTGAATAAGCTTCAAGTGGGTCTTTAAGGAGCGCTTGAAAGTTTGGAAAGAAGGAGAAAGTCTGACAGCTGGAGGCAGAGAGTTCCAGAGAAAAGCAGAAGCCTGAGAGAAGTCTTGTAGGTGAGAATGGGCAGAAGTGATGAGAGGAGAAGCGAGGTGAAGATCTGAAGCAGAGAGAAGGTTGTATTTGGAGATCAGAGATGAAATATAGGGAGGGGTTTCATTATTAAGGGCCTTGAATGTGAGTGTAAGTAATTTGAATTTGATTCTAGAGGAGATTGGGAGCCAGTGAAGGGACATACATATGGGAGCAGCTGATGTTGAGCGGCGAGATAGATGAATGAGTCTAGCGGCCACATTTAGGACAGTCTGTATATTTGTATATTTCTTGCCTGGAGCCTGGAAATCATGAACAGACACAATGGATTTAATTGTTAGCTCTACTTGGAAAAACATTGCAACGGAAAGCAGATTTCTTTCAAAACATATTTTAAAAAAAATGTCATCCCCCTTTCCTTCCCACCAGTGATGGGAAAATTTCTCCCGTTTCGCTTCACTGAAAGATTCAAGAATTTCCCACGAAATTTGAGAAACGCCAACAAATTTGCAAAACTTGATTTATGACGTCACGTCAATTTTGAGGTTTGTGCCAACTTTTACGCCGGGATTAAAGTGTTGGCGTGCAAAAGTTTTGGCACGAGCAACTTTTCAGACAAGTGTCCAAATCTTTTTTACATTTTCACAGGAGTGTTGTGAATTTATTCACCGGCGGGGAAACGTGGAAATTCACCGCAAATTGGCGGCAGCCAAATTTATTTGCCCATCACTGCTACCCACCTCCGGATCCAGCAGCTCTATAAAAGTAATGATCCTTGCCCTCAGCAGCTCCCCATTTTGTAACTCGTTGGGCCTCTTTTGTGAGTCAATCGCACTGCACATGCTCAGTGGGCTCAGTATTAGAAATGATCATTTTATTTTCAGTTTTTTAATTTATCCAATTACTTTTGAGCCCTTGAAATGAAGTGATGGTGTTAAAAAAAAAAAGGCTTTAGTTCCTCACATTTTTATACAATCTTTTTGTTCAACCTACTGAATTAAAGCTGAAAGTCTGCAGTTCAACTGCATCTGAGTTGTTTCATTTAAACTTCATTGTGGTCATGTACAGAACCAAAATTAGAAAAAAGTTGTCTCTGTCCAAATATTTATGGACCTAACGGTATATACTTGTAAGGGGACGGAAAAGTTTCAATTAAACTCTGGGGTAATCTCTCTCTTTGGCCACTAGATAGAGGCAGAGATTAGTGCAAAAAAGATAGTTGGAATTATAATACAGGGGCCCTTAAAGTGGTGGGTAGAAACAATTTAAAAAACCCAGATAGTGTTGCAGTCCCAGTGCAAAGTACCCAGAAAATCACGTGCCCTGGGCTGAGCCCATTTAAGGGATGTGAGAGTGCTGAGTGGAGTCCTGGGAGGCACTGGAGGCCAATAGTAACCACATAAAGCAAATAAAGTTCTTGTATAAAAAAGGGCATTAACTCAAGGGATGAAACATAATTGTGTCTCTTTATAGGTCCCTGGTGAGGCCTCATCTGGAGTATGGGGGCAGTTTTGGACTCCAGTCCTTAAGAGGGATATAAATGAGCTGGAGAGAGTGCAGAGACTAAGTGCAACTAAACTGGTTAGAGGGAGGGAAGAGTTAAATTATGAGGGGAGACTGACAAGGTTGGGGTTGTTTTCTCTGGGGGAAAAAAGGCGCTTGTGAGGGGACATGATTAGACTTTACAAGTACATTAGAGGACATTATAGACAAATAGCAGGGGACCTTTTTACCCATAAAGAGAATCACGTACCAGAGGCCTCCCCTTCAGACTAGAGGAAAAGAAGTTTCATTTAAAGGAACAGAGTAGGGGGTTCATCACAGTGAGGACAGTGAGGTTGGGGAATGCACTGCCGGGTGATGATTCAGTTAATGACTATAAGAGGGACTTGGATGATTTCTTGGACAGACATAATACAAAGGCTATTGTGATACTAAACTCTATAGTTAGTATAGATATGGGTATATATCATTTATGTGACAGTAGGGAGGGGTGTGTGTATGGATACTGGGTTTTTATTTGGTGGTGTTAAACTTGGTGGACTTAACATTATAGGGACATCTTAGCCACCCTCCCTATTATATTTTATTGCGATGTAACTATTTGTAAAATCTCAGTATAAATCACAGGGCACAAAGGTGGAGTAGGAGGAGATTAATCTGAAACTGAAGGTGGGTGAAAGGCAAAGATAAATATTGGATTTTGCAGCATCTATTGGAGATTTGGTGGAAAACAATAACTACAACTATTTCACCATATTCTTTACCCCGATTAAATTTTTTCCAAAAAGTCCATCGTAGTCATGGCCACCAGGGGAGTTGTGCCTGGTGCAGTTCTGGCTGATGCATTAAGAGTATTGCAGTTGTACTAGCTCTTTGACACAGTAGAGCTGACAATTCTCTAGGTCCAGCATCTAGGTCCGCCATACAGTGTATAAGTGATATGGGTGCCCTATTGTTTACATGTAACTGAACTACAGCAATTGACATGGGCACTGTAGGAACCCTAAAGCAACCAGCTGGTTTCGGAGGAGGTGGGAAGTCCAGTGTTTCCCTACAGCTCCAGCAGAACAGGAGACATAAAGGACTGAGTGGCACTGAGCACAACTATACAGAAGTGCAAAGAGCATTTAATGGGGCCACTTGTAGCTGGCAGGCACCCATTACAGTGAGAGTCATAGGAAGGGGCTTTAGTGCAAGAAGTAGGCATGGTACACAGCATTCTGATGAACCAGGGTAGACTTATATTGGGCACCTTCTTCCAGGTGTAGGTTACAGACTGGGGCTCTCGTTGCAGACTTAAGGATATTAGTTACACTTCTCCAAAGGTTCTCTACAATCCTCACACTCACACAGCGTCCACCTCCTGAACCTCCAGTTATTAGCTGTTAGGGGGCTTTTTCATCCTAAAGAGTTTTCCCCACTCTCCTTTCTGGTGTCCAGCATACATTGCCCAAGCTTCTCGCTAGCTGTCTCACTACAGCTCCCATGGGATCGCTCTAACCTACACCTTAACTGGCTCACAATCGCTGGGGGCTCTAACCCAACTCATAGGGACTCACTCCTAGAGTGAGTTCAGAACCCTCTACTACACAATTACTAGTCATAAGGATACCGCCTCCCACCTGATCTGGCCGCAATGGCTTTTGGTTCTAGTAGTGATGGGCAAATAAATTCCCCAGGCATAGATTAGCAGCAAATTTGCACATTTCACCATTCCTGAATAAATTTGCAAAACTGCCACGAAAATTACCGTAACAAAATAAAATTGGTGCGTCAAAATTATTTTGATGCCTGTTGACTTCAATGCGTTTTGAGAATTTTCCGCAGTTTCATGTTTTTTTGCCATTTTGCGCATTTTTTGGTGAACCGAAACAGGACAGATTTGCCCATCACTAGTTCCTAGGCCAATAAAGGAAGTGCCTGGTTACTGCACTTCCCTATATAGGCTTCTCTAGGGGAATTCTCCTTCAGGATACTCATAAGGGTTGACTCCACCTGCTGGCTGAACGGTTATATTGCCCTTACTATTTACAAAGGAAATAGATTTTTATTTCACCTCCTTACAAACTCCCTTTGATGCAAATATCTTTAATGAATGGGATTTTTCACACAACTGACGAAGTGAAGTTTACACAACTGCAACAATGCTAGAGAAAATAAATGACCCCTAACTTCAAGTAACAAGGTCAGATAAAGGGATAAATGGAGGTGTACAACAGGTGTCAAACAACTGGCAATAATCAGCACACCACCAGAACTCACAGAAAATTTAAAGGGACTGAGGTGGAAAACACCAATGCAGGACATGTGGGTCGATATACGAGGGTTTAATCTGCGATAAGAACCCAACAGGTGGGACTTTGGTATGATTCCTAGAAGGACACTGGGCACTGTAGACTCTCCCTGTGTTTTATAGGTTCCACAGATGAAAACTTTGCTAAAAGGTTCATTCATTGTAGATGTGCTGCTTATCAAACATTATTCTCTGTCATTGGTTAATAATCTGTCTGGTTTTTGAGCAATGCCTATCACCTGCACTGACCTTTGGCTGGATACAGACATAACCTTCTGGTCACCTGTGGGAAATCAAAACACTGAGGTTCACCACAGAAAATCATAGTCCAAAAAAGTGTATCATTTAGTAATGCCCAGGTCAACATGTGTCTGACTATAAGCCACCCTCTTCCAACATGGCCCTACTGGACCCACCATGCTGTCTTTACTTATATACCTGTGTCTATCGTATACATCTGTGACATACAGGAGGGAGTGGAGCAGGTACAACTACTGTATATAACTGAAAGATGGGCTGGGGCATGCTTATGTTGTGAGTGGGTAGGGCTGTTGCAATGTCAAAGTCAGGCCCAACACCCACTAAAAATATGTTTCACAGCCCAAACCTGTCCAGTCCATGGGTATGAAGCCAACCCATGAAACATTCATGTCAGTGAACTCTTCTGGGCACCTCTGGAATGATCTATAAGTTATTCTCCATTTGGGACAATACTGCAGTTAGGGAACCTTATTCTTGTAATAAAAACAACAAATAAATACTGTAGGCCCAAACGTCTAAAAGATGTTGATAGAAAATATATAGATATATACTGTACAAGAAGTACTTTGAAAAAGCACAAGTGAGTCAGTGTAGGAATAACCTGAACTATTATTGTATGAAGTGTAACAAAATAACGGAGATGTAGGTCCTGATCCTGCATTCGTGAAAGAGATAAGTGTATCTCACACAGAGAGGAGAAAGCAGAATAGACCAGGAATGAATAGGAGATGCAAGGTACAATCAAAAGACTCCCACTGAGATGATCACCCACTGATAAACATAAGCAAGAGTGAGTCGCAAATATTCATGAAAATGAAAAGTGTTGGAATTTGCTCAGATTCTCAGTTTTACTCATTGTTGGATAATGGATCCAATGTCCAAGGTCCAAGGACCCCATTGTGGGAATACACTGGACCATGGTTATATAGGTTCTAGTGTGTAACCCTATTGTTTATCAGCTGAAAGTTAGGTGCCTACATATAAGGAGTAGTAAGTACTAGTAAAGAGTATATATAGTGTTATATAGGTTCTAGTCACTAGATAACACTGTTAGGTAGGGGGGTTAATCTGAGAAGGTTCCAGAGCAGTTTTCCCTCTACGTCTGAGGGAATGTTCCTAGAAAGGCTATATAAGGGTGAAGAAGAGTGAATGGCACCATGGATTCTGTTGCTTTCCGTCTCAGTGAGGTACAGTACCATAAGGAATCACTAGTTAGGGTAGATAATGATAGGCTAGCTTCATAGAGATCACTGTAGGTGGTGAGAGATAATGGTAGACCAGTTAGTTGAGCAGTTTAGGCTCCACGAGGAGTAAGGAAGGGTGAGAGCTCAGGCGATACCTTGCCAGATAGGGACCCAGAAATGGAGGGATCTAGTTTAAGAAAGGTCTAGTACATTGATGCAAGGCTGATAACTGTGCTTGCCCTTTGGTCAGGATACAGCCCTTGGCCTGAAAGAAGAAGGTGCAGTGCACAACTACAAGTCCCCTCTGTATGTGATGGTGGTGCTTTCCCTAAAGGTTTAATTTAGTGTGTGATTACTATAAAAGTTTCTGGATACATTGTTACACACCTTGTACTCTGTGCCTGGGAGAATGTTGTAGGTTCAGCTTCAGGTGTCTTATATTGTGCTTGAATCTGAATAAATGGAGCAAATTTATCAACACAGATGCTAAACTGCACCAATACAATTGTTTATAGCAACCAATCAGACTGTTGTTTTCATTCTATTACTTGTTGTAAACCAACACAAACCAGTTGCTATGGGTACAGTCACTGGTGAGATTTAGCAAGTTAATGACCCTTTTAACTACTCTACTGTATGCCGTGCATGAATATAACTAGAAGTCACATGCATTTATATGAAACTTGCATTTTGCTATAGAAATCCTATATTTGGTGCTTTTAATTTCTGAAGCATACAGTATATTTTCCATTTCTTATTAGACATTATTTGATAATAATAAAAAAACCTCCCCACCATGGAGAGAAGTTGATTGTGGGTCACAGAGCTGTTACACGGGGGCTACGTTGTGCCTCTAATGGCTCTTCTGTGCAGCTGAGAGACACAATGGTATAAAATGCTTTTTTATAGTTTTTATCTACAAGCCATTACTCTCTTCTCAGCCAAGAAACAGATGATTCTCACTTGTGTCCTTGGGAGAAAGTTTTTGTGATCTGACAAAATAAACTCAAGTTGGAGAAAATATAAACACTGGCTCTTTATCTGAATCCCAGTTACATCCCAGTTCCTTCTCAGTGAATATTCTACCCGGAAGGTTGAAGCAAGTTTTTAACCCAGAATGCATCATACTGTCTATTATTTTAACATATTATCAAAGGGGTTCTCAGTAACTAATAGATATTTGCAAAATAAATTCATATTGGAAAGACGGGTCCACATTCGTTTATCGAAAGTTGAACATCAAAATTCGAATTATAAAATAACTTGTTGAATGTTGAAAATACCACCCCATTAAAATTTACATTTTCAAAGTATTTCTTTGGTTAAAAAAAATGTGAAAAATTTGTGTTAAAGTTTAAACTCTGTTTGCAAAATATTTGTGGATTTTTTTCCCCCAAGATTTTCTTAAACCGTGGCAAAAACTCAGTTTCAGGTTTTAATAGATTTCAATACATTTGAATAAATCTGCAATAGCGTATGCAAGAGAATGGACCAATGAGAATGCTGTGGACCAGCCATCTTGTTGTTATCTGAAATTGTTTTGAACTTGTCTGTTTAGTTGTTGAGAAATAGGAAAATTACACAAAATGCACTGACGTCAATGGGGGGCTTTTATTATACATTTTTTTCTCTCTTCAAATGCATTGTAAATAAAATAAAATCTTCCATATTGAAACAAATGTTGCTCTGAAGGCATTTGTTGTGCCTGAAATATTGAATATTGGATTGGAGAACAATCAACTTATCTACAGAACAATTACGTACAGAAATTGGTGTATATAATTGCCTTGTTGGCAGAATATCATTGGTAAAACCAGTGGCAATTACCCCGTTCTTTTGCAATAACACGTTTCATTCAGCCAAACTCACACCTGTTTCCTAAATCTCCATTTAATGATGATTTCCAACTCTTGACAGGCACTCTTTGACGTGGATTGGAAATTCCTCTTGTGATTGGTCAACTTTGACTGATATGGAAATGAAGGAGACTTGGTGGGTTGTGCTCTCCCTATGGTATTACGGAATGGAGGCAATGTCAAATTGTCATAGAGTCTAGGCAAAGGGCTATGTTGTTGACAGGCAGTCTTTGATGTGGATTGGAAGGTCCTCTTGTGATTGGTCAACTTTGACTGATATGGAAATGAAGGAGACTTGGTGGGTTGTTCTCTCCCTATGATATTACGGGATAGTGGCAATGTCATATTGTCATAGAGCCTACGCAAAGGGCTTCGTTGTTTATCTGGATTGGAAAGTCCTCTTGTGATTGGTCAACTTTGACTGATATGGGAAAGAAGGAGACTTGGTGGGTTGTTCTCTCCCTATGGTATTATGGGATAGCGGCGATGTCAAATTGTCATAGAGTCTAGGCAAAGGGCTATGTGGTTGACAGGCAGTCTTTGACATGGATTGCAAAGTCATCTTGTTATTGGTCAACTTTGACTGATATGGAAATAGAGGAGACTTGGTGGGTTGTTCTCTCCCTATGGTATTACGGGATATCAGCGATGTCAAATTGTCATAGAGACTAGGCAAAGGGCTATGTTGTTGACAGGCAGTATTTGACCTGGATTGGAAAATCCTCTTGTGATTGGTCAACTTTGACTGATATGGAAATAGAGGAGACTTGGTGGGTTGTTCTCTCCCTATGGTATTACGGGATAGCGGCAATATCAAATTGTCATAGAGTCTAGACAAAGGGCTATGTTGTTGACAGGCAGTCTTTGACCTGGATTGCAAAGTCCTCTTGTGATTGGTCAACTTTGACTGATATGGAAATGAAGGAGACTTGGTGGGTTGTTCTCTCCCTATGATATTATGGGAGAGCGGCGATGTCAAATTGTCATAGAGTCTAGGCAAAGGGCAATGTAGTTGACCTGGATTGGAAAGTCCTCTTGTGATTGGTCAACTTTGACTGATATGGAAATGACGGAGACTTGGTAGGTTGTTCTCTTCCTATGCTATTACGGGATAGCGGCGAAGTCAAATTGTCATAGAGTCTAGACAAAGGGCTATGTTGTTGACAGGCAGTCTTTGACCTGGATTGCAAAGTCCTCTTGTGATTGGTCAACTTTGACTGATATGGAAATGAAGGAGACTTGGTGGGTTGTTCTCTCCCTATGGTATTACGAGATAGCGGCAATGTCAAATTGTCATAGAGTCTAGACAAAGGGCTATGTTGTGGACAGGCAGACTTTGTCCTGGATTGCAAAGTCCTCTTGTGATTGGTCAATTTTGACTGGTAATAAATGAGACTTGGTGGGTTGTTCTCTCCCTATGATATTAGGGATAGCGGCGATGTCAAATTGCCATAGAGTCTAGGCACAGGGCTATGTTGTTGACCTGGATTGCAAAGTCCTCTTGTGATTGGTCAACATTGACTGATATGGAAATGAAGGAGACATGGTGGGTTGTTCTCTTTCTATGCTATTACGGGATAGCAGCAATGTCAAATTATCATCTAGGAAAAGAGCTATGTTGTTGATCTGGATTGGAAAGTCCTCTTGTGAATGGACAACTTTGACTGATATGTAAATGAAGGAGACTTGGTGGGTTGTTCTCTCCCTATGGTATTACGGGATAGCAGCAATGTCAAATTGTCATAGAGTCTAGGCAAAGGGATATGTTGTTGTTCTGGACTGGAAAGTCCTCTTGTGATTGGTCAACTTTGACTGTTATGGAAATGAAGGAGACTTGGTAGGTTGTTCTCTCCCTATGGTATTACGAGATAGCGGTGATGTCAAATTGTCATGGAGTTTAGGCAAAGGGCTATGTTGTTGACCTGGATAGGAAAATCCTGCTGTGATTGGTCAACTTTGACTGATATGGAAATGAAGTAGACTTGGTGGGTTGTTCTCTCCCTATGATATTAGGGATAGCGGCAATGTCAAATTGTCATAGAGTCTAGACAAAGGGCTATGTTGTTGACCTGGATTGGAAAGTCTTCTTGTGATTGGTCAACTTTGACTGATATGGAAATGAAGGAGACTTGGTGGATTGTTCTCTCCCTATGCTATAACGGGATAGCAGCGAGGTCAAATTTTCTTAGAGTCTAGGCAAATGGCTATGTTGTTGTCCTGGTTTGGAAAGTCCTCTTGTGATTGGTCAACTTTGACTGAAATGGAAATGAAGGAGACTTGGTGGGTTGTTCTCCCCTATGGTATTACGGGATAGCGGCAATGTCAAATTGTCATAGAGTCTAGGCAAAGGGCAATGTTGTTGATAGGCAGTCTTTGACCTGTATTGGAAAGTCCTCTTGTGATTGGTCAACTTTGACTGATATGGAAATAAAGGAGACTTGGTGGGTTGTTCTCTTCGTATGGTATTACGGGATAGCGGCAATGTCAAATTGTCATAGAGTCTAGGCAAAGGGCTAGGTTGTTGATAGGCAGTCTTTGACCTGGATTGGAAAGTCCTCTTGTGATTGGTCAACTTTGACTGATATGGAAATAAAGGAGACTTGGTGGGTTGTTCTCTTCGTATGGTATTACGGGATATCGGCTATATCAAATTGTCATAGAGTCTTGGCAAAGGGCTATGTTTTTGACAGGCATTCTTTGACCTGAATTGGAAAGTCCTCTTGTGATTGGTCAACTTTGACTGATACCATAGGGTTGTTCTCTCCCTATGGTATTACGGGAAAGCGGCAATGTCAAATTGTCATAGAGTCTAGGGAAAGGACTATGTTGTTGACAGGCAGTCTTTGACCTGGATTGGAAAGTCCTCTTGTGTTTGGTCAACTTTGACTGATATGAAAATGAAGGAGGATTGGTGGGTTTTTCTCTCCCTATGGTATTACGGGATAGTGGCGATGTCAAATTGTCATAGAGTCTAGGCAAAGGGCTATGTTGTTTACCTGGATTGCAAAGTCCTTTTGTGATTGGTCATCTTTGACTGATATGGTAATGAATGAGACTTGGTGGGTTATACTCTCCCTATGATATTAGGGATAGCGGCGATGTCAAATTGTCATAGAGTCTAGGTAAAGGGCTATGTTGTTGACCTGGATTGGAAAGTTCTCTTGTGATTGGTCAACTTTGACTGATATGGAAATGACGGAGACTTGGTTGGTTGTTCTCTTCCTATGCTATTACGGGATAGCTGCAATGTCAAATTGTCATAGAGTCTAGACAAAGGGCTATGTTGTGGACAGGCAGTCTTTCTCCTGGATTGCAAAGTCCTCTTGTGATTGGTCAACTTAAACTGATATGGTAATGAATGAGACTTGGTGGGTTGTTCTCTCCCTATGATATTAGGGATAGCGGCGATGTCAAATTGTCATAGAGTCTAGGCACAGGGATATGTTGTTGACCTTGATTGTAAAGTCTTGTTGTGATTGGTCAACTTTGACTGATATGGAAATGAAGGAGACTTGGTGGGTTGCTCTCTCCCTATGCTATAACGGGATAGCGGCGAGGTCAAATTGTCTTAGAGTCTAGGCAAATGGCTATGTCGTTGACCTGGGCTGGAAAGTCCTCTTGTGATTGGTCAACTTTGACTGAAATGGAAATAAAGGAGACTTGGTGGGTTGTTCTCTCCCTATGCTATTACGGGATAGCAGCAATGTCAAATTATCATCTAGCCTATGTTGTTGATCTGGATTGGAAAGTCCTCTTGTGATTGGACAACTTTGACTGATATGGAAATAAAGGAGACTTGGTGGGTTGTTCTCTTCGTATGGTATTACGGGATAGCGGCAATGTCAAATTGTCATAGAGTCTAGGCAAAGGGCTAGGTTGTTGATAGGCAGTCTTTGACCTGGATTGGAAAGTCCTCTTGTGATTGGTCAACTTTGACTGACTGATATGGAAAAGGAGACTTGGTGGGTTGTTCTCTCCCTATGGTATTACGGATAGCAGCGAGGTCAAATTTTCTTAGAGTCTAGGCAAATGGCTATGTTGTTGACCTGGTTTGGAAAGTCCTCTTGTGATTGGTCAACTTTGACTGAAATTGAAATGAAGGAGACTTGGTGGGTTGTTCTCTCCCTATGGTATTACGGGATAGCGGCAATGTCAAATTGTCATAGAGTCTAGGCAAAGGGCAATGTTGTTGATAGGCAGTCTTTGACCTGTATTGGAAAGTCCTCTTGTGATTGGTCAGCTTTGACTGATATGGAAATAAAGGAGACTTGGTGGGTTGTTCTCTTCGTATGGTATTACGGGATAGCGGCAATGTCAAATTGTCATAGAGTCTAGGCAAAGGGCTAGGTTGTTGATAGGCAGTCTTTGACCTGGATTGGAAAGTCCTCTTGTGATTGGTCAACTTTGACTGACTGATATGGAAAAGAAGGAGACTTGGTGGGTTGTTCTCTCCCTATGGTATTACGGGATATCGGCTATATCAAATTGTCATAGAGTCTTGGCAAAGGGCTATGTTTTTGACAGGCATTCTTTGACCTGAATTGGAAAGTCCTCTTGTGATTGGTCAACTTTGACTGATACCATAGGGTTGTTCTCTCCCTATGGTATTACGGGAAAGCGGCAATGTCAAATTGTCATAGAGTCTAGGGAAAGGACTATGTTGTTGACAGGCAGTCTTTGACCTGGATTGGAAAGTCCTCTTGTGATTGGTCAACTTTGACTGATATGGAAATGAAGGAGACTTGGTGGGTTGTTCTCTCCCTATGGTATTACGGGATAGCGGCAATGTCAAATTGTCATAGAGTCTAGAGAAAGGAGTATGTTGCTGACAGGCAGTCTTTGACCTGGATTGGAAAGTCCTCTTGTGTTTGGTCAACTTTGACTGATATGGAAATGAAGGAGGATTGGTGGGTTGTTCTCTCCCTATGGTATTACGGGATAGCGGCAATGTCAAATTGTCATAGAGTCTAGAGAAAGGAGTATGTTGCTGACAGGCAGTCTTTGACCTGGATTGGAAAGTTCTCTTGTGATTGGTCAACTTTGACTGATATGGAAATGATGGAGACTTGGTGGGTTGTTCTCTCCCTATGATATTAGGGATAGCAGCAATGTCAAATTATCATAGAGTCTAGGCAAAGGGCTATGTTGTTGATCTGGATTGGAAAGTCCTTCTGTGATTGGTCATCTTTGACTGATATGGTAATGAATGAGACTTGGTGGGTTGTTCTCTCCCTATGATATTAGGGATAGCGGTGATGTAAAATTGTCATAGAGTCTAGGCACAGGGCTATGTTGTTGACCTGGCTTGGAAAGTCCTCTTGTGATTGGTCAACTTTGACTGATATGGAAATGATGGAGACTTGGTGGGTTGTTCTCTTCCTATGCTATTACGGGATAGCTGCGATGTCAAATTGTCATAGAGTCTAGACAAAGGGCTATGTTGTGGACAGGCAGTCTTTCTCCTGGATTGCAAAGTCCTCTTGTGATTGGTCAACTTTGACTGATATGGTAATGAATGAGACTTGGTGGGTTGTTCTCTCCCTATGATATTAGGGATAGCAGCAATGTCAAATTATCATAGAGCCTAGGCACAGGGCTATGTTGTTGATCTGGATTGGAAAGTCCTTCTGTGATTGGTCAACTTTGACTGATATGAAAATGAAGGAGAATTGGTGGGTTGCTCTCTCCCTATGCTATAACGGGATAGCGGCAAGGTCAAATTGTCTTAGAGTCTAGGCAAATGGCTATGTTGTTGACCTGGATTGGAAAGTCCTCTTGTGATTGGTCAACTTTGACTGATATGGAAATGAAGGAGACTTGGTGGGTTGTTCTCTCCCTATGGTATTATGGGATAGCTGCGATTTCAAATTGTCTTATCATCTAGACAAATGGCTATGTTGTTTTTAGGCAGCTTTTGACCTGTTTTGAACTTGTCTGTTTAGTTGTTGAGTAATAGGAAAATGACACAAAACGGACTGACGTCAATGGGGGGCTTTTATCATAAATTTTATTTCTCTCTTCAAATGCATTGAAAATAAAATATTGTCTTCCATATTGAAACAAATGTTGCTCTGGAGGCATTTGTTGTGCCTGAAATATTGAATATTGGATTGGAAAACAATCAACTCCTCTGGGTACAGAAATTGGTGTATACAATTGCCTTGTTGGCAGAATATCAGTGGTAAAACCAGTGGCAATTACCCCGTTCTGTTGCAATAACACGTTTCATTCAGCCAATCTTACACGCCTGTTTCCTAAAACTCCATTTAATGATGATTTGCAACTAGATTGCGCCCAATGAGATGTTTCCTTATGCCATGTTGCTGTGTTTATTCAGCAATTAGCCAAGGGTTTATTTTTGTTGACATCAGACTGTGAAAATAATCAAAATAATCCAATAAATCGGTGCCATTAACAGAATGAAAAATCCTCCCATTAAACTAAAATTTTGCAAAAAAACCCAAACCAATTTGTTTAAAATATCAAGGAACAATGCAAATAGCAGTTAATTGATTATTGACCTTGATGAGAATTGAAATATTTGTAAAAAGCTAATTTATGTAAATGAGCCCGAGCAATTGGTTTTCTTGCAAAATGCAAAACATATAAAATGAAAAGTGATCCACAGAGGCCACAGAATGAGCAGAGAATAAGATATGGATATGCAATCAGTTATCTGGAAACTCGTTATCCAGAAAGCCCTCCGAATTACTGGAAGACCTTCTCCCTTAGGGGCAAATTCACTAAGAATCGAAGTTGCGCCAGGCGCAACTTTGCCGCACTTCGCCGCACTTCGCCGCACTTCGCCAGGCGTATTTTCGCCAGCGCTCCGCAAATTCACTAAAATCCGAAGTTGCGCACAGGGGTAGCGTAAGTTTGCGAAGTTGCGCTAGCGTTGATTCGCTAAGTAAAGCGAAGTTACGCTAGCGAAGGCTAATTTGCATACGGCGCCAAATTCAAATTTCAATGGAGGAATACGTATCTGCACTACAAATGCCTAGAAAACCTTCAAATCATCAAATAAAAATTTTATTTTGCCCTACACATGTGCCCACTGTATAGTTAAGTTGCCATGAGTCAGGAAATGTAGGGGGGAAGGAGGGGAGCCCCAAAAAAATGTTCGATCTTTTTCAGCCTATCACCCATAATGTAGAAAACACACCAGCGTTTTTTGGGACTTAGAAAAATTTTTGACTTTTTTTGAAACAATCCCTATCTACTCTATTGCGCTTCGCCAGGTCTGAGGTGGCGAAGGAAGTCTAGCGTAAAAGGTAGCGTTCAGTACACTGCGCAAGTTAGTGAATTTGCGTAGTTACGTCGCTAGCGAAAATTCGCCAGGCGTAAGGGTGCGAAGTAACACTAGCGAAACTACGCCAGCGCTCGTTAGTGAATTTGCGCAGTAACGAAAATGGCAAACGCTAGCGAATTAACGCTAGCGTTCGGCGCTTCGGCGCTTAGTGAATTTGCCCCTTTCCTTTTTCTGTGTAATAGTAAAACAGTCGCTTGTACTTGATCCCAACTGAGATATAATTAATCCTTAATGGAAGCAAAAAAATTGGGTTCATTTAATGTTTATATGGTTTTTCAGTAGACTACGGGGCAGATTTATCAAGGGTCGAATTTCGAAGTTAAAAATACTCTCAAATTCGACCATCGAATAGGAATACTTCGACTTCGAAGTCGAAGTTTTTTTCATCGAATATGGGTATCCTGCGGTCGAAGTAAAATCATTCAATCGAAAGATTAAATCCTTCGAATCGAACGATCAAATCATTTTACTTTGACTTTACTTTGACTTCCAAAAAATTTGGCGAAGAATTGAAATCAAAGTTTTTTTAATGAGACAGTACTTTGATTATCGAATGGTCGATTATTCAAAGTATTTTACTTCAAATCGAATTCGAAGGCAAAGTCATAGTATCCTATTCAATGGTCGAAGTATCCAAAAAATTACTTCAAATTTCGAATTTTTTTACTTCGAAAATTCCCTTGAATTCACTTCGACCCTTGATATCTGCCCCTTAACGTATGGAGATCCAAATTATAGAAAGACCGCTTATTTGGAAAACTCCAGGTCCCAAGTATTCTGAATAACAGGTCCCATACCTGTATAACCTGTATATACTTTAATTCATGGGGGGGTATGTATTATATGAACATTAATATCAGTATAACAGATTTGCAGAATTCCATCAGGTTTTTGCCCAAATTGTGCGACACAAGTTACCATTAGATGGCTTCCTTCCAGCCTAGAATCTGGGGGGTTATTTATCAAAGTCCGATTTCATCTCAACATTTTCTGCGACAAACTTCGATCAAATACGTTCGGGGGGTTTTATGCTTATTTATTACAGTTTTGCAAAGTTTGCTTTGTTGGAAAAAATCTGATTTTCATGATTTTATCAGATTTTTCATCCAAAAACGTTGATTTTTTTTGGGATTTTATACCCGACAACTCAGATTTCTTATGTTTTTTTTTGCCCGAAAACTTCAGGGAATTGCACGAAAACCCAGTGCACATCAAAAAATCATTGAGACTTCTCCAATTGACTTATATGCAACTTTAACAGGTCTGACATGCCAGATTATCCATCTTTGGGTTTAATAAATTCCTGAAAAATTTGTGTTTTTTTAAAAGTCATATTTTTGCATTTGGGGGTTATTAAATAACCCCCTTAGTGATTGTAACTTGTAACAACAGCAAAATAAAAAATAAAAAAACTCCTTACGCTTCCCACCAGTTCCACCATATCTGCTCCTGACTATTCTCACATACTTAAATTTCTGGTATTTATTTAATAGTCTACAGACACTACACAGAGAAACACACACGCTGAGGAAGACCACGTGGTCATATTCTACTGTCTGCTACAATAAGTGGTTGTTAAGTTTTCATAAACATGTCATCATTTCTCTTGATGAGACCCAGTGAGCAGGAACCGGACCAGAATCTCACAGTGCAGAAAAGAAAGTGACTTTCCAAATAACGATTTTGCCCAATAAACTCTGCTGCTTTATCTGAAAGCCAATGATAAAATAAATGATTAAAAGATTAATCCTGGGTAAAATTTGGTAAATCAAAGTAGATTTGTATTATTTGCATGACCAGTTGTCTGATTAGTAGAAGGACATTCGATAGCAGACAGACTAATATTTAGAGGCAGATTTATTAAGGTCTGAGTTGTGTTTTCCACGAGTTTCAGGTTTTCAAGGTTATTTTGGAGTAAAAAAATAGATTTTTGGGTTAAGAAAATAGAGCTTTTTTTAATGTTCGTAATTCTCCCATTTCGATTCGCCCAAAAAATTTGCGAATTTCCCGAAAAATTTGTGAAATGGGAAAAATTCCCATAAAAATTGTAAAACTCGAAAATTGGCGCCCGCATAAGTACTCTCTAGTCCAGTGATCCCCAACCAATGGCTCTCACGCAACATGTTGCTCACCAACCCCTCAGATGTTGCCAACCACAGTGGCCTCAATGCAGGGGTTTACTTTAATTGCAATTTTCTGACACAATGTTTTTCCCCACAGTACCAGTGAAATTAAAGCTACACTAGGGTGTACGCCCCGTGCAATTGCACCTCATGTGTTAAATCTGGCACAATTGTGGTTGTGGACTTTGCAAGTTTAAGGGGCAGATTTATCAAGGGTCGAATTTCGAAGTACAAAAAACTTCAAAATTCGACCATCTAATTGAAAAACTTCGAATTCGAATATCAAATTTGACGTTTTTTCACCGAATTTGGCAATCGCACAATTGAATAAAAACCGTTCGAATCAAAGATTTTAGCGTACAATCGAAGGATTATTATTCGATGTGTAAAGACTTTAAAAAATTTTGTAGAAGGTACCCATAGGCTAACATAGCAATTCAGCAGGTTTAATTTGGCGAAGTATTGAAGCAGAAGTCGAAGAGACAGTACTTTGATTATTGAATGGTCGAATATCCGAATGATTTTTACTTCGAATGGAATTCAAAGTAAATTCGAAGTCGTAGTATCCTATTCGATGGCTGAAGTATCCAAAAAATTACTTTGAATTTCGAATTTTTTTACTTAGAAAATTCCCTCAAATTCACTTTGACCCTTGATAAATCTGCCCCTAAATGTAACAATCAGTATCTTATTCATTGAAAGGGGGTTGGTCCTGAGGAGAGATGTTGGGTTACCCCTCGTTTGGTAAAGTTTAACCACAAAAAGTTTCCTGCTAAACTGTGGGAGCCCCTGGTGGTGCTCCTGAGAAGGCGGTAGGGTAGGGTACTGTGATGTGATCTGGTCCTTGTTCCCTTCGGTGTATCCCCATGCCAGCATTATGTTATTGTGTTATGATGCCATGCTCTAGGTGTTGGTACTGTGCTAATAAATACCAGGTACCCAGTTTTAATACCACTGTGAAGTGGCTCAAGGTGGCTCAAGTTAGTCCTGTGCCATCAGGTAAGTGCCACACATGTGTCACCTGTAGCAATATGATATGTTACAACTGACCACTAGAGGTCTCACTGTTGGACTTGTGCAAGGGTTAGCAGGAATATATTTGTTGGTAGTTACAGAGCGTGTGTGCAGAAGCTAATGGTCTCTCTTGGGATCAGCTAATAAAGTCTGTGCTACTAGATCCTGAGCATGTACCTCCTTGATGTAAGTCTCCGTTCATAACAGGAATCACAAAAACAAGGTATAACAGGAACAAGGATATCTAGAAGGCAGAGGGGAAGCCTGCAACCTTCCTCCTAGTTGGCGCGGTCTTCTTCTGGCACGCGTCCTTTCTTTCAGGTGCCTCATCCTTTTGCTCACTGGTCAACATAGGTCTATTGTTAGATAGTGATTCTGGTTTGATTTACTGTTCCTAGACCCTTGCCTGACCTTGACCATTCTTGTTTCTTCATGAACCGACCATTGACTACTCTCGTGGATCCAGACTTACAGTTCCCTTGTTTGCCTAGAACGCTCACCTTGGTTCTTACTTTAGGTCCTGTCGTCATCCGAATAGCTGAGGTTTCCTCTCAAAGCGAAAGGGGCTGTTATAGGCAGAAGTGTGAGCCGCGACTGGACTCTTCTGGACTTTGGGATACCAAAAGTGACAGATAGCTGATCCACATCAACTCTGAAAATCCCAGTGTCCGAGAAGGATAGGGTAGGGGACCAGGGTTTCATACTTGTATGTTTATTGCTGTGTGGTATGTATCTTTATGGCCTTGAGGAACATTGTCATGATTTACTGAGTTATATTTATATTGTAATTTTTCATATAAATCTTTCATAAAGATTTTTTCTTTGCAGTAAAAAAACAAAACAAAAATAAACAGTGATTCGCATGTCTCAAAAGTACCACATTTTTCCAAAGATACAACATATGTGTCAAGAACTGGGAGAATGAGCAGAAAGCCAGCTCATCTCAAGGACTATGTATGACTGGCCACAAATTAAGATTTTAAGTTATGCACTGTTAGGAACAATGTTTGCTGTTCTCATTTTTTTGTGTTTTTTAAAGAGAAAGGATGTAGCAATATGATATGTTACAACTGGCCACTAGAGGTCTCACTGTTTTAAACTTGTTGGTAGTTACAGCAGCTAATGGTATCTCTTGGGATAAGCTAATAAAGTCTGTGATACAAGATCCTGAGCATGTACCTCCTTGATTTAAGTCTTCCTTCATAACATCATCAACAGAAGAGAAGTCGATAGGGATACAGTTTTATATGTCAATTTAATCTAAAATAAACCCTGGTGGCACCATGTAAATCTCTATAGAAATGATATGGGAATATGATTTGGAAATTGTGAAATGATGTAAGTTCTCTTTGAGTATAAAGTACAAGAGAGGAACAGAGAGAGACATTCTCCCCTAACACAATTATCCCTCCCCGGCTGATTCAGGCGGAAGAATTGCTTAAGTATTTGCAACAAATAAGGATGTTGATCATGAAAGCAATTACTTAAAGTTTGGCTTGTGATTATTCGCTGCTCCACTTCTTATCGGGGAACGAGAAGAAACACTTTCCGCGCAAACTAACAATTTAATGAGCACTAAAAAAACCAATGTAATTTTCAGATTGGGAGATGGTTGATATGGTAATTTCCCAGGGAATGAATGGCTCCTGCTTGTTTCACATTACTTCCCAAATAACAACTACTAAAAGAAAGTCATTGTTCTGCCGTATCTCGGGGCAACTTGTTCAGCGGAATAAATTTCACTTTTTTTTTTATTGGCAAATATTGATTCCTCCCCATCCAACCTCTGCGGCTGCAATACGCCTCGTTCATTTAGTGTCTAAAGGAAAATAAGTTCATTTAGGATTAATAATAAAGCTATAAGAATAAATATTACTTCACCATTAATAAGATAAATGCCCGTGCCTGTGATAGGTCCATAGTCAATGGAATTATCAGTGGGGGACCAAGAAGAATGATGGTGAAAGTTATAATTGTAGCAATGGGAAGCAGATCATTTACTGACGCAGCAAGTTAGAGAGAAATAAAAGCAGGACAGAATGTTGAATGTTAAATAAGTTGTTGATGTGCCTTTACCATATCAATGCCCATTAGCAAGGCACTTGACACTTATTTTGTTTCCTCTTATATGAAGGATAGTGATGGGCGAATTTATTCGGCAGGCGCAAATTTGCACGATTCGCCGCCGGCTTATAAATTTGCGAAATGGCCATGAAAATTCGCTGGCAAAAATTTGGCGGCGTCAAGAAAAAAATGCCGGCATCCAAAAACTGACGCCGGCGTCAAAAAAAACGGATGCCGTCGCCGTTTCGCTAATTTTTCGGCGAAGCGGAATGAATCTTCATTCGTACGCTGTGCCCCTTACCTTCTAAAATACTGGATAACTGGACAGTGCTAAAACATCAAAGAGGTGGAGCTTATTCCTTTTGCATTGACTCTAGAGGGGGAATGCTGGGGATAATGGGGCAACCCTAAATTTTCATTTAATGCTTAGATTTACAAGGGTATCCCAAACAAACAGGTTTATCTCACTTGGAACTCTGCAGCAGTAAGCATGTGTAATCAGGAAATACTGTATATCACTACTTTGGCTCAGTTTATGGGTACAGGCAATAAACATATCACAGAGCAGACCTATAGCAACTCAATCAGTGCTCATTTAGGTTCTGGATTCTTCTAGGGGGGTGGAGTCACTGCCTCATTACTTCTGCACTTATCAAGTAGAGTCCCTGTACTGATGTCTCCTTGGTGGTGCTTAGGACTGCTTGTATACCTAGTCCTATCTTTTTTACCCTTACACTAATTCAAGTGTGGCTCTAATTCTGCAATACTTAATCCTTACTATCAGGGTCTGCTTACCTTGGACTCTTATAAGGTCCGTCTACATCCAGCCTCCAGACCCATACCTTTCCTTAGAGGAAAATTCAACCCAAAAGTTAAAACCCCCCACCCCCCAGCCTAGCTGCCACCGGGCAAATGCCCCTAATCTTTACTTACTCCTCTGTACAGATTCTGTCCAGTGTATTTCACGGCAGCCATCTTCTTCTCTTCGGTAATCTTCGGAATGAGACCGGCGTATCAGCGCATGCTCAGTTGGAGAAATTCTCTGTTTTGCCACAATTGCACATGCGCCGAAACTCACAAAAATTGTTGAAGCGCCGGTCTCATTCCTGAATATTACTGAAGCAGCTGAAGATGGTGCCCATGAACTCCGCTGAACAGAATATGCACAAGGTGGTAAGTAAATAGTTAAGGGCATTTGCCCAGGGTAGCAACTAGGCTGGGGGGGAGGAGGGAGAGGGCCTATGTAGGGTAGGGGGTAAGGGGTTTTTTAACTTTTGAGTTTAGTTCTCTTTAAGGTCAAAGAGAAGATAAGAGCAAGAATGCTAGAACTCTTATGGGTTTATGTAATTAAAGACACTAAGATTGCCCAGGGGCAGTAACCTATAGCAACCAATCAGCAGGTACAATTCCCTGGTCACATGTTTAAAAGCAAGCATCTTATTGGTTGCTATGGGTTACTGCTTCTGGGCAAACTTTGTGCCTTTTATTACATATGGGGTTAGAGGCACTCAATTACGGTGTTGGTTCTCAATCAGTAAGGACTTGTGTCTGGGTTCTGAGGTCTGAGTATTGATACCTACTACCTGTAACGACTACTCAAATGTGCAAAGTATCCATTGATTTGGCTGTTTGTGCATAGGTATGAGAATGAGCCCCTCAAATTTGTTTCCCAATCACTTTGCAGACATATAACTGGCACTGTAAATAAAATGTAGAGCAGAATCATCATTTTTCATGACTTCTTCCCCTTGAACTCTTTTAGGTTTGTTGCATATTTTTTTATTTGTTGTATATTTTCATTTTATTTTTTTATGCATTTGTTCCCTACTGGCGGCGTGAGGAACATTGCCTAAACTCCGGAGCTGCACACGCACTAAACAACATTCACCAAAGTGCTCGCTTTTCAGAAATTCACATAAAATGTGTATAAAACTTTTATTTGAACGATAGAACTGTTTTTATTAGAGAAGAGTCACAATAAAGGAAGGAAGGGGAACATCGCTCGCACCTGTACAGATTTTACTCTGAGACAAACGTTTCATTTCATTCATATAATTGAAGGTAAGTATATGAAGTATCATCTAATAAGACTGATAATAGTCCCATGTGAGTATATTTAGGGCTCAGATACAAGTACAACATTGGCACTGAATTCTTATGCAGTTTTTGCAATTAGCTGGGTTTTACATGTAGTGATTCTGATGGATCCAAGGTATTTCCTAGGGATTTATCTCTCATGGGACCGGCGATGTCCTGCAGGTGACAAATTATATGTAACACCTATAAAAGTGAGTAGTCTGCCAACAGTGATGGGAGAAGTTGTCCCGTTTCGCTTCGACGAAAAATTCATGAATTTTCTGAGAAATTAGAAAACGGTGAACATCGGCGACAATTCGATGTGCACCTATTTTATCCAATTGCATTAAAGTCAATGGGCATGCAGTAATTTGTCGCCCGCATCGGAATTGTCGCAGATGTAAAAAAAACTCCCGAACATGGGAGTGGCTACAGTCGGACAACCACTCAGATTAGGGTGTGCTTATATTTGACTTGGACACCCCTGAAACTATTGCAGGGTGACTGTTACCCCAGTGTTTCTGTATATCTGTAACCTTGTTATGAGCTAAGGGGGCCCAGTCTGAAGGCCAGTTAGGGGGAGATTTGGGGTGAGTGTTTATTTGTACCCTGGGTACCCCTGGAACTATAGCAGGGTGACACCCCAATGTTTCTATATATCTGTAACCTTGTTATGAGCTAAGGGGGCCCAGTCTGAAGGTCAGTTAGGGGGAGATTTGGGGTGAGTGTTTATTTGTGCCCTGGGTACCCCTGGAACTATAGCAGGGTGACCACCAATGTTTCTATATATCTGTAACCTTGTTATGAGCTAAGGGGACCCAGCCTGAAGGTCAGTTAGGGGGAGATTTGTGTGAGTGCTTATTTGTGTCCTGGGTACCCCTGGAACTATAGCAGGGTGACCACCAATGTTTCTATATATCTGTAACCTTGTTATGAGCTAAGGGGGCCCAGTCTGAAGGCCAGTTAAGGGGAGATTTGGGGTGAGTGCTTATTTGTGCCCTGGGTACCCCTGGAACTATAGCAGGGTGACACCCCAATGTTTCTATATATCTGTAACCTTGTTATGAGCTAAGGGGGCCCAGCCTGAAGGCCATGTGAAATTCGTGAAACGGCGAACGCTGGCGACAATTTGACGCATGCCTCTTTTATCCAATTGCATTAAAGTCAATGGGCGTGCGGTAAATTGTCCCCAGCGTCTAAATTGTTGGCAGCATAAAAAAAGAATTTTTCCCAGCAATTTCACGAATGTATTCACCAGCAGCGAAACGTGGAAATTTGCCTCAAATTTATGTCTGGCAAATAAATTCACCCATCACTATCTGCCAATAATCAAACTGCACCACCTAAGGATAGATAGGGACTTTATCTCATACCCTCCATTCTACATGGAACATCCTACATTGTGCACAGGTCAATGGCAGGTAAGTCAACTCCTATGCCCCGCCCACATGGTGCAAGTACGGATCTGGCGCAACTTTTGCAAGTTTCACAAATAGACCGAGTACCTTCCCTTTATTATCACATTATTTGCAGCAGGCAAATCATTTAGCTGGGCAACATTGCTGTTTCCTAGTACATTGATTTCTGATGTATTTGCATTGGTTTTGCTTCCAATAAGGATTAATTATATCTTAGTTGGGATCAAGTACAAGTGACTGTTTTATTATTACACAGGAAAGATTTAAATTATTTGGATAAAATGGAGTCTATGGGAGATGACCTTTCCGTAATTCGGAGCTTTCTTGATAACGGGTTTCCGGATAACAGATCCTATACCTGTATTTTGTTTCAGATGCTGTGGTGGCCCAGTCAGCCAATCAAACATGAATGCAGTGGGGGTATTTACTGCCATCAAACTCTGTACGTCCGTATGTCTATCCTGTCCTGTTCTGTTGAGAGCCTTAAATACCTGAGAAATTGAATGAACGGTTCGTAGATGAGACGTCGTATAATGCGGCAGTTAGAGGGAAGCAGATAACTGACATCACATGGCCCTGACATCAAGCTGACAGTTTGCGCAGGACGCGTTTCAAACATTGACTCCTTTTAACTTGAAGTGAAGATAAAACCGCATGTTCACATTGGATATCTCTGAAAAATGACATTTTTACATCGTACCGGGGCGAAAATAAACAACCATGCCATTCACCCCAGAGGAATAAACTGTCAGACGCACAGAGACTCGGTCCTGGCTCTCAGTCAGCGCTGCGTCAGCTTCTCGGGCTGTTTCCCGGCTGATAAAGAAAGAATGGATTTATAATGAACAACCGCGTCCTCTCCATCACCGACACAATCACCCGACAGCCACACGCAAACAATATGAATGGGGGGCATTTTTAATTGAAATTGATGCACTTCTGCACTGGCCAATGGGGTATATAATCCACATACCCTCACTTCTCTGCACCCCCTCATAATCTCCCCCTTCAATATTGTCTCAAAGATTCTCCTTCTGAATAAATTATTTTCTTTTAGGTACAGAAAAATCACTAATGTGACTCATCGGAACCTGATTACAATCATATTGTATGTAATACAGAGGAGTCCCGAACATGGAGTGGCTACAGTCGGGCAACCACTCAGATTAGGGTGTGCTTGTATTTGACTTGGACACCCCTGAAACAATAGCAGGGTAACCTTGTTATGAGCTAAGGGGGCCCAGTTTGAAGGACAGTTAGGGGGAGATTTGGGGTGAGTGTTTATTTGTACCCTGGGTACCCCTGGAACTATAGCAGGGTGACACCCCAATGTTTCTATATATCTGTAACCTTGTTATGAGCTAAGGGGGCCCAGTCTGAAGGTCAGTTAGGGGGAGATTTGGAGTGAGTGTTTATTTGTACCCTGGGTACCCCTGGAACTATAGCAGGGTGACACCCCAATGTTTCTATATATCTGTAACCTTGTTATGAGCTAAGGGGGCCCAGTCTGAAGATCTGTTAGGGGGAGATTTGGGGTGAGGGCTTATTTGTACCCTGGGTACCCCTGGAACTATAGCAGGGTGACTGTTACCCCAATGTTTCTATATATCTGTAACCTTGTTATGAGCTAAGGGGGCCCAGTCTGAAGGCCAGTTATGGGGAGATTTGGGGTGAGTGTTTATTTGTATCCTGGGTACCCCTGGAACTATAGCAGGGTGACACCCCAAAGTTTCTATATATCTGTAACCTTGTTATGAGCTAAAGGGGACCAGTCTGAAGGCCAGTTAGGGGGAGATTTGGGGTGACTGCTTATTTGTGCCCTGGGTACCCCTGGAACTATAGCAGGATGACTGTTACCCCAAATGTTTCTATATATCTGTAACCTTGTTATGAGCTAAGGGGCCCAGTCTGAATGCCAGTTATGGGGAGATTTGGGGTGAGAGTTTATTTGTACCCTGGGTACCCCTGGAACTATAGCAGGGTGACACCCCAAAGTTTCTATATATCTGTAACCTTGTTATGAGCTAAGGGGGCCCAGTCTGAAGGCCAGTTAGGGGGAGATTTGGGGTGACTGCTTATTTGTGCCCTGGATACCCCTGGAACTATAGCAGGGTGACTGTTACCCCAATGTTTCTATATATCTGTAACCTTGTTATGAGCTAAGGGGGCCCAGCCTGAAGGCCAGTTAGGGGGAGATTTGGGTGTCTATTTGTGCCCTGGGTACCCCTGGAACTATAGCAGGGTGACTGTTACCCCAATATTTCTATATATCTGTAACCTTGTTATGAGCTAAGGGGGTTCAGCCTGAAGGCCAGTTAGGGGGAGATTTGGGGTGAGTGCTTATTTGTACCCTGGTTACCCCTGGAACTATAGCAGGGTGACACCCCAATGTTTCTATATATCTGTAACCTTGTTATGAGCTAAAGGGGCCCAGTCTGAAGGCCAGTTAGGGGCAGATTTGGGGTGAGTTCTTATTTGTATCCTGGGTACCCCTGGGACTATAGCAGGGTGATTGTTACCCCAATGTTTCTATAGTATATATCTGTAACCTTGTTATAAAACTTTGGTAGATCCATTCTGTAAATCAGTAGGGGGTATGTATCCTACATTAAGCCAACTCAGCCTCAATTGGCAACAGTTAAAAAAATCATTCCCTGAGGACTGTTCCACCTATCTTCTCTGTCTAGTCATCTACTCAGTCTAGTCCTTACTATTCTGTGACCACCATATACTGCTCTGAGCTCAATGCAATGGAGGATCCACATGGCCTTGTCCAGATCCCTGCAGCCTACAACTGCTGCTACATGGCAGGAACAGAATAGGTCAAGTCATCCTCCATCACATCATCGAACAGGTCACTATGACATGTAATTGCATCATAAAGAACATGAATAACTATTTACAGAGAAGCAGGATTCCCAGTCCTGTATAGCTATAATAAGGAGAAATACATTGTCTATGTATTTTCCAGTTGCAGAAAGAAACTCGGTTTAGGCAGGTGAAATCATTCGGCTTTAAATATGAATAAGAGCCATTTACAACTGGCTCATTAGCGCTTTTTGCTTCTCTCTGAAATATCATTTGTTAATAAAGCATATCTTTCATATAAAATAAATATTCGGCTTTTACCTATTCATATTCAGCAATGCTTTGCAAACCTCTAAATTACTGTGAAATAATGGGAGCAAAAATAGATTATAACAACACGACGTATAAATGTTGTATTGCAGCCTGGGAAGGGACTGAAGAGGCAAATTTACAACCAAACTGATGTTCAATAAACGGACACAAAATCAAACATACATTGGTAGAGTATGACTTCCACCTTTTTGACCCAGAAATGAATCCCTACCTTGAATCCCTACCTTGCGGAGATGTTACTTAGGGTTTCCTTAGCATGTTGCACACAACTGATGAGCAGCACATGCTAATTTATTAGCGGATACCGTGTGTACCAGCAAACATATTGGGGAAAAAAAAAAAATCTTGCATGACTTCCAGTGATCCAGGAATTGTGTGAATATACAATATACAATGTATTTTGAGTCAAAATATGGTGCTGTGTGTGTTATTTAACTGTTCTTTGGGAAGTGCGCAGTTATCTACAGAGTCATGCTGTAGATAACCCAGAATAACCCACCAGGATAATAGAAGAACAGGTATCCTGATACCTACAGGCATCAACAGGAGACATATGTTGATAGTCTAGGTCAGAGTATTCATTAGAAGTACCCAGGCCAACATATATTTGGGTCGAGTAGAGTGTCAAGCTCTACTCCCATGTTGTGATGCAGCAACAAAGGTACAAAGGTACAAAGGTGTTATTCAAGCCCATTCTGATATTGTCTTGGCTTTGTTTCTGTGCCTTCTTTTGATCTCTTGGATCAATTTGGATTGACTCTTGACCTTGCCTTTGGATTACCTCCTTTGGTTCTTTCCTCTGACTCTTGATTACTGTTTTTCACCATTTCCATCTTGCCACGTTGACCTCTGCCGACCCTGACCCTTGGTCTGTCTGACCTTCTGTTATTTACCAAGGTCAATTGTTCAGAATCTGATTTCTATCAACAGTACTCTGGATCTCATACTTCCCTTCACCAGCTACATTTTAGCTTTGTACTGCCTGGACTGGTGTAAGAGCAGATCAGATCATGGTAAGAGGTAGGAGTAAAGATGGCTTATGGGTGTCCCCTGTTGAGGGACTTTGCGTTGAGACTCAGATAGACATAATTAGGCTGCATATGCTTCATAATAATCAAGCCAAACAGTAGAACCCTTTCTGTTCTATCCATATTCATTACAAACATTGCTCACCACTGTGCACAGTGAATAAAAATAGTAAACATCAAGCACCGACCCACTCGTATTGAGTGTTGTGGTTCTATTACTTTGTTGCAGCCTCACACACCTCCAAGGCTTATTCATTATGTTCATAATAACATTATTAATGATCAATTGAATTTCTGTCTGTCATTAAAGGCAACGAGACTCCATAAATCTGCATCTTTTTGTTCTCCATCCAGTCAACTTGTTTAGAAAACAGATAATTCTGAGCACTTCCCACAGCCCCCGGAAGGAAACCCCATTTAATTAGGTTTCAATAAACCATTAGACTTCTGTCTGACTCACATGTCGGAATTATATTTTCTGTGCAGAATGTTCCTTTTCAACACCCACAGCAGATGACTCATTCTTTTCTTCCACCACCACCTACAGGACAATATGTATAATTTTCCCTGTGCTTAGAGGTAGTCTCACCTAAAAAGCAAATGTATTGCTAAAATGTAACTGTGTGTTACATAAAGTGTGGAATAAAGAGCTCTGAGAGGGGTCCAGGCTGAAAATGGAAAAAGCAATTTGCGAGATATAGAAAAAGTTTCTTGGATGCATTTATGGTTGTAACTCACTCCATGCCGGATGGATACAACATCCTTCACAGGATTGTTGTTTTACACTAATTACTGTTAAAAAACAACTTCTGTGATTTGCAGATGGGTTTATAATAAGTGGAGATCCAAAACCAAGGGGTTGAGCAGGGTTGGGTTGGTGGTGATTCCAAAATACCCTCCTGAAAGAGCAAACTACATCCTTTCTTAGACACGTGCTCCTCAAGGTTAGACCTTGGGTTCACTATTAAAGCTGATCTACATGATATGAGAACCCGACGGTGATCTTGTAAATTTTAAGACATAACACCTATTTTGTGAGTGAGGCCAAAACTTGCACCTACTGTTTCAGGGAGGGAGAGCACATCCTTAGGTGAGACTTGATGGTGATTCCATATTGCCAAAGGAATTTTTGGGGAGGTTCAATCCACCATGAAATTATCATTTATAGGAAAATCATAAAAAGTAGCCCATTGAAAAGACAATGTCTGAGATTTGCAGATGTGTTCATAATAAGTGGAGATCTGAAACCAAGTGGTTGAGCAGGGTCACGTTGGTGGTGGTTCCAAAATACCCACCTGAAAGAGCAGACTGCATCATATCTTAGACACATGCTCCTCAAGTTTACAGGCCTTAGGTTCATCATCATTAAAGCTGATCTACATGATTAATTCTTTTATGACATATCACCTACTTTGTGAGTGAGGTCAAAACTTGTACCTACTGTTTCAGGGAACCACATTATCATGAAAAGCATAAATCTATTGAATCATTAGGATAAGCTTACTGCTTTCCCAGTTGGGTCCGGGTGCTCATGCCCCAGACCTTCAGCATAGGGGAGTAATTCATGACAAAACAGCATTAGGCAGGCACCAATCCGGAACTTCCAACAAAAGTTAAATCCAAGAGCCAAAAATTTCATGGAGACTTAAAAGTAATTCCACATAGCAGAAGAAAAGTTTTGGGGTGGTTTAGTCCACCATTACATTTTGACAGTAACATCATGAAAATATCTCATTGAGGCCCTTTTAGAAGAAGGTATAAAAGTCCCCAAGCATTTTTTTTAGCTAAGGGAACATGCAGATATTTTCTGTAGGAGACTTATGGGGTTAATTCCCCAACTGGCTCCCAGTCCAAGTTTTCCAAATTGGCCTAAATTGGTATCTGTTGAATATTACCTGCTTTTAGTCTATATAATGGGAGGGAGTCCATGGTTCTTTCCATCTTCCTGAACCCCATCCCAGCAGGAGGTGGATCTCCCAGTGGGCTTGAGGGACTCAGTAAAAGAGTCCAAGTTAAGCCAAAAAGTAACTCAAGCCTTAAAGAAGTCAGGGAAGAGGGACATTAATAACGAGGAAATGGCCACTAGATAGCAGCCTGGTCTTAGTAACGAGTTAGATAGGCTAGCTACGCACAAGCATCTCTTGGCTACTCTGAGGAGTAGTAATGTAAAGTAAGTGCTCCAAGGCAATACCTCATTACCTCATTACTTCCAGAGGCTGGAAAAGAACTCGGCTATTTCTTATACCTGAGAGGGTTTCACTGGAGGGTCCATTTCACTCTGGTCAGCCTTCTTTCAACACCATCACGAGGACCCAGCTGGGAGAGAGGGTGGCAGTGTAATCTTGCTCTTCATGTCAGCAGATGAGGTACAAAGAGGGATTTCCATCCAATTTCCTGTTCTTCTTCCATGTGAAGCATTACCATTAGTCTTAAACTAGAAATCTTGAGTGGGGGAATGTAATAATAAGTGTATTAACATTCTCATTGTGCCTCAATGTTTCAACCTGTATACTGCAACCTTTACATTCCAGACAGCAACTTCCCTTCTGCTTCATTATTTGGGTAAAATGGCAAATAGGATAGATGAAAACATGTTCAATGGACCTGTCTGTATATGTTTCCTCTGGGAATTCTGGAGTAAACCCACAAACATACAGGCAGGTTAATTGGATCTTGACCCTACTGTGTGTGACTGTGATATGGACCTTAGATTGTAAGTTCCACTGGCGCAGGGACTGATGGGAATGATGTACAATCTCTATAAAGTCATGTGAAATATGGCAACAAAAGGATAAAAATAAAACCATTGTTGTGATCCCACTTCAGGAAGAGTCTGATTGTAAGTGTTTAAGTCTGAGCAAAGTCAATTTGGAAAGTGATTGCTTGTAGAGCAAATTTCTCTCCCAAAAGGTGCAGGTAATTACCAGTAGAGAGGATTATATATTAAAGCTTTTACGATGTAATACGGCACTTCCCTATATTGGAAACACTGTAATTACTCTATCAAAGTTTTGTCATAAAGCTGCCAGGAGAGCGCTCCGTTCTATTTCGCATTTATGCAATTGTGACAAGAAATATCATTTGGCTTTATTAGTTTAATAATCGACAGACTTGCTCTTATTGATGTTCCGTGCTTGAGATGAGAATTAATCGCTCCTTTTGTCTTGTTCTTAGTCAATATCTAAAAGTGTCATTGTTGGTTCTTACTTGGAACGTCTCCTTCACCCGAGATTAGAACCAGTTTCTACAGAAGTGACATTGTGTAGGCACTAACCCATTCATTCGTCCATGTATTTCAAAGGGAAGAGGCCATTAAGATTCACATTCTCTTCCACCATTTTTTAACAAGCAGAGAATTGCACAAATCCAGCCATGCAGCCTTTAATGGAAGCCACCAGTCACAATGTGAAATTAGCTTAGTCTGATCATCTCCAAAATAGAAAGAGATGGAGACTGGAGAAGAAGGTTCTTTAAAATGGATTCAGAAATAAGTAAGAGGTCATTTATAAGTGCAACCAGAAGGTACTTGTGCTACTGCACTTTACATGGTTGCCAATTTGTCTACCATGCCTCTTCTAATGGATAGTGCAGGGGAACCCTGGAGATACCATCACACTGGACTTGACAGTTGCTCCGGGGTTCCCATAGACGAGTGATCCAAACCAGTTTTGTAAACAATATGTTCCCCATCAACCACCTGAATATTGCTCCCAGTGGCCTCAAAGCAGATACTTATTTTTGAATTCCTATTTTAGAGGGAAGTTTTAGTTGCACAAAAACTAGGTGTACTGCCTAATAGAAACTCCTGTAGGTTGCCAGTCCATAGGTGCTACCAAATGGCCAATCACAGCGCTTATTTTGCATCTTTCAGGAACAATTGACATACTTGTGTTGCTCCCCAACAAATGTGGCTCAAGGATGTGTGGCAGATGAATTTGCTGGATGCAAACCCCAACTCTGGTGGATTGTCCAGTCTGACTTATCATATGGTGCATCCGGGGCTTAATTTTCATGGGAAAAGGGGTTGGCCTTGTGTGCCAAATGCTTCAGTCTTAAATGTACTGTACTTTTATCCCACCTACTGGATGATCTGGAGAGGGTCTGATGGATAATGTTGTGGAAATTCAGGAACTGGAAAACACCTGAGGTAAAAGACACATTTTATTTGACACAAGCGTCTTGGATTTTGAACTCACAAAGAGTCAGAACCATGAACAAAGGAATCATAGAGATTTTATAGACTTGTAAATAGGGAATGACCAGTGGGAGAGCATAGATATATCGCTCCACGGCACTAAAAAACAAAGAACTGCTCTTACAGCCAAACAGGTGACTCTGCCCTCAAGGCCAGGGTACTAGTGACCAAGGCAACTGCTCTTACAGACAAACAGCTGGCTCTGCCCTCAAGGCCAGGGTTCTAGTGACCACGGCTAGCTTGAGAACAGAAACCATCCAAGTCAGGGGGGCTCAAGAGGGAATCTGCATACACAGAATTGTATCGTCTCTCAATAGACATAGCCCATATAAAAAGGCAACTTATTGTGGGCTATCACCCTAGAGCATTTAATGTTAAGTAAGAATCCTATGTATCTTCTTCCCTTTTTCTCTGGTTCATACATGTTTGGAGCAGCCAGAGACTGAGCAGCATCATCATTAAATAAGTACATGGTGTGTGGGAGTTATATCCCATGGCTAGATTGTGCTCTATGCCTGTAAGGTTGGGGCTGATGATAAAAGAGAAAAATACCAAAATGCTAGGGGAAACATGGTCAAGGTTCCTATGAAGTCTATCACTTATATCCATGTAGATGCTCTAACATTCAGTGATACTCTACACAAATATTTCAAACAACAAGACAGAGCACTAGGGCACATAAAATACTCATCAGTTTTGTTGTTTACCAGGATCCAGCAATGTGTAAACCATTGACACATGTTTAAAACTCCAGAAGAGCAAACTGGGCCTGATCTTGCTTCCGCCATATATCACAACCTTTCCCAACTCATGTAGAATGATAGAGCATGACCGGCAGTTGGAGCCTCAGGCGGCGGCTGTCTAGAAGCGATAGCTATGAAGTTGTTTTTCTTTATTTAGATCAGTCTCACCTCAGTAAGTACAAATTTGCTGCTGCAATTCCGAATTTCAAGTTCAATATATCAAAATTCATAAGATGTATTTATCTTTGAGCTGAGGGCAAAATGCTGTATTTTCACACAATAGAAAGAGTTTCTCAGAGAAGGAAAATAAAGAACTTTGGTTATTGGTCATAAATGGGGAATATCAAACGGATCTCAGAGAGGAGTCAGATTTACAATTTGTATATCAATATAGGAAAGCATTTTCTGAAGATCATGAATGTGTATTGTCCATATGTATCACTATATCACCAACAAATAGACTTGCAGATAATGGCAGATGAATATTAGGAAATGTCTTTCCATAAATACATTGCAGTGCTGTAGCTAAGCCTGAAATAATGTACATTTCCATAATTTCTAACCTTACATATGAGTGATACTCAGAGTTCCCTGTATAACTCAGCCTGCAGCCTTGTGCCTTTATATGGTCACAGAACAACCTCTCAGTGACTTCTAATATCCTTATCATTTACAGTAGGGGGTACATTATTCTTTATAATACATGAGTGATACTCAGAGTTCCCTGTATAACTCAGCCTGCAGCCTTGTGTCTTTATATGGTCACAGAACAACCCCTCAGTGACTTCTAATATCCTTATCATTTACAGTAGGGGGTACATTACCCCTTATAATACATAGTTAGTTACATAGTTAAAATGGGTTGAAAAAAGACAAAGTCCATCAAGTTCAACCCCACCAAATGAAAACCCAGCAAACATACACACACCCCTCGTGGACTATGACACAGCCCAGTGCTTATTTAAGTTGTATAATTATCATGATGTGATGTCTTACAATAATAGTAATATATAATGAAACAATAAGAAGCATGCGGAAAGAAGAACATTTCTCTTCAGCTGAGAAGTTTTCAAGCAGTTGAGAAGTTTTTAGATTTTGCAATTTCAGCAGTCTGGTTGCTAGGTTCCAAATTCCCCTAGCAACCATGCACTGATTTAAGTAGAGACTGGAATATGAATAGGAGAGGCCTGAATAGAAAGATGATTAATAAAAAGTAGCAATAACAATACATTTATAGCCTTACAGATGGGGTCAGTGACTCCAATCTGGAAGCTGGAAAAAGTCAAAAGAAGAAAACAAATAATTCAAAAACTTTGAATTCAAAAAATGAAGACCCATTGAAAAGTTTCTTAGAATTAGGCATTCTATAACATACTAGAAGTTAACATCCCTTTAAGTGTCTTTTGCCATAGCACTGACCATTTATCTGGAAGTTTTCGATTTAAAACTCCTGCCTTCTCTATATTCCCTTTTGTGTTGAAAGTGGGAAGGGAGCAACCGACTCCCAAATGCTGCAATGTGGGAACAGATTGTGTGCTCCCTGGTTTGCTATTGGATATGGATACTAGGATAGGGCCCAGGCCCAGACTCCATGTTAGTTACTCCATTCTAGTAAAGATTGGCCATTGTAAAAGAGACAGGAACTGTAGAACAATTAGAGTGGACAGTGAGACTATTCATGTGGTCTGGAATTTTATTTAATAAAGATGGGAAGGTTGGTGGTCATGGGAGGTGCCCACAGTCGGCCTGGGTACACTAACACCAGGGAAAAAACCAGTGGGCCCTGGCCCTTGTGGGTGCTGATGGCCCAGACCAGCTCCCCACAGGAGACGCTACTCCCTAAAACTACTCTTCCCCGATTGTGGCCGAATGAAGATTAGAATGGTATGCTAGAGAAGGGGAGGCTTTGGGGGTTACCTTTGGGCATGGTGAGGGGGCTCGGGGGGATGTGTGGGCCCTCAGACCCCACCCAGTCCAGACCAGGAGATGCCTGTCAATTGACACTGGCCCTGTCAAGTGTCGCAATACAGCAGTGATGTTAGACACCTATAACAATAGCAGTTACTTGGCCAGTGCTTTTCAGATACGGGCAGCCTTGGCACTGACTGATGATGAGTATGTGAGTCCTCGGTGAAAGCAAAGTTTGAGAACCTCCAGCTAAGAGGGGTCACCCCTTTCCGATAAAATCCCCACATAACCAATCACTTTGCTGCTCCCCCCGACATCCCTCCTGAGAGGCCTTTCCATAGAATAATGAAGATTGTCCTATAATGTATTTAATAGACAGAACATTTCAGCCACTTACTTTTCAATTCTACAGCCATAAAAAAAGAATTAATGGGCTCGTAAAACTGCTTCACCTCCCTGATCCTTTGTGCCGAATAAAAAAAGCAACATTTTAGCTATAGAATTTTCTGTCAAATCTACATGTTACCGGAACATTCCATTCCTCCCAAATTGAAAATAGAGAGACAAGAGAGGAGAAGCGGCTACTGAATGTCCCTGAGAGTTCCTTTGTCTGATATTGTAGCAGTGTCCTACCCTACCTTTATTACTTTATTACTGTTATTTAGGAAGGGAGATTAACACTACATTTACATCTAAAGCCTAGTCACATTCCTCTTCAGCAATAGATACTAACCCAGAGATCCATAGTTGTGTCAGAGAAATATAAGTAGAAAAAAACTCCACCAACATTTAACCTCCATCTCAAGTCTCTTTCCCTATATACAATTAAGAACCTATACATTTCTATATTAGGTACCTACTGTATCTAGTGCTACCAATCCCTATTTCTGTAGGGAAATGAGAGAGAGCAGACAGTAACCCTTCCAACACTTTCCTCTTGTCTCTATATATTAGGTACCTATCTAGTGTTACCAATCCCTATTTCTGTAGGGAAATGAGAGAGAGCAGACAGTAACCCTTCCAACACTTTCCTCTTGTCTCTATATATTAGGTACCTATCTAGTGTTACCAATCCCTATTTCTGTAGGGAAATGAGAGAGAGCAGACAGTAACCCTTCCAACACTTTCCTCTTGTCTCTATATATTAGGTACCTATCTAGTACTACCAATCCCTATTTCTGTAGGGAAATGAGAGAGAGCAGACAGTAACCCTTCCAACACTTTCCTCTTGTCTCTATATATTAGGTACCTATCTAGTGTTACCAATCCCTATTTCTGTAGGGAAATGAGAGAGAGCAGACAGTAACCCTTCCAACACTTTCCTCTTGTCTCTATATATTAGGTACCTATCTAGTACTACCAATCCCTATTTCTGTAGGGAAATGAGAGAGAGCAGACAGTAACCCTTCCAACACTTTCCTCTTGTCTCTATATATTAGGTACCTATCTAGTGTTACCAATCCCTATTTCTGTAGGGAAATGAGAGAGAGCAGACAGTAACCCTTCCAACACTTTCCTCTTGTCTCTATATATTAGGTACCTATCTAGTGTTACCAATCCCTATTTCTGTAGGGAAATGAGAGAGAGCAGACAGTAACCCTTCCAACACTTTCCTCTTGTCTCTATATATTAGGTACCTATCTAGTGCTACCAATCCCTATTTCTGTAGGGAAATGAGAGAGAGCAGACAGTAACCCTTCCAACACTTTCCTCTTGTCTTTGTCTCTGAGCAGACTGTTTGTGTGAGGCTCCTGAATGGAAGTGGAGACTAAGGGATCACCGGACCCCGGAGGATCACCAATTTTGGCACAAACATGTGGGAATGTATCAGGAACCAGGGGAGATCAGCAAGAGCCGGATCCCTGCGCTGGTTCTCAAGTTATGAATAATGACATTTTTGCTGGTGGGTGTGGCCAGTCAGCCACTGTGTAAGTGAAGTGGATTGTACAAAGCAGTTAATTGTGAGTGGAAGAGAAGCAGCTGCTGCTGGACACACTGTGGGTAATTCTGAGTTGGGAAATGATGTAGTTCTGAGGGAATTGATGGAAAAGGCTGCTCTATGGCAGAGGAAGGGAACTCCATTGAGGTGCATGCCCCACCCCAAACAGGGGTGGTGGTTAATGAGCTGGTATTAGAGTGTGATGATGACTTTTTCCCACCAGTTATGGAGGAGGAGGTACAGGAGGATGAGGCAAATAGGAAACACAGAGAAGAGAAGGAGGCTTACTCCAAGGAGTCTGAGCTCCTTGTACATGCATATGTATGAGAGAAAGGAGAGAGAGGACAGGGCTAAAGACAAATAGAAGGGGTTGAGGAGGTCCCAGGTTCTGCAGCCTTCTTCCAAACCCAGCAGTAGTACTCTGGCATCTCATTCTTCTGCAGCCAGGCCCCAGGTTGGCTCTCTCCAGCAATCAGTTAGAGTTGTGCAGCAGTCAGCAGAGTCCAGGCCTCAGGCTTACCTGCCCCACCCCCACCAGTAAATGCTTGGTCCACTAATCGCTTGAGAAGCACTGACTTAAATACTCCATCAGGTTCTACTGGTCCTACTTCTACCAGGAGGAATGCAGTGCAGCTTAAACGGGTGGGCCTAATAGACGATTGCAGGACCGAGATTACGTTGTGGATATACTGCTTAAGGCACACTTGCAGTTCAGGGTTCATGAGCAGGTGTGGGCAGTAATAAAGCAGAGAGAGGTAGAATTTGACATCAGTTTCAAACTCCCTGAATACTTGGAAATGTTCTTCACTAGGTACAACTTGAAGAAAAATTATGATTTGTAGAAACTCTTTAAAGTGGTCCCTTTAACATAACAGGCTCTAAAACATGTTACAGTTGTGTTCCAACATGAAAATATTGTAATGGAAGATATTGTTTTCTGGCTACGGCGTCATTGTGATATTATTTCCCCCCTAAGGAGATGTTATGATAGACATGGTGTATGGGATGGGTCATTCAAAGTCACGGTTAAGCTCTGGATGCGTAACCACGCTCAAGAACACCTCCCAAACTCATTCTTCAGAGGGAAAGACAGTGGGGTTCTCTTTTACGTAGGGCAGCCAAGAAGGTGCTTTAGGTGTGGGAACCTTGAACATTTTGCTGCTCGATGTGCAGTTAAGCTTTGTTCTAAATGTGGAGAGGTGGGTCATGAGGCAAGATCATGTGACAAAGTGATGTGTAATTTATGTGGAGAGGCAGATCATGTACATGATGACTGTCCCATGGCTTGGCATAATGTCACTAGTGAACTCCTAGAAATGGAAACTGCCCTACATACTGGTAATGACACCAGGCCCAAACAAACTAGTGGCCCGACCCAAACTAGACTGCTCGAAACTAAGACTGCAAGTGACATTCAAACAGCAGTTGCACCTGCTCCATCATCTAGGCCAGAGCTTGATCCAGTATGTATTGGTTCTCATGGCTCAACGTCCTTGGCCACTGTCAGTTGTGCTCCTGTAGAAGCTGTCCCTCAACTGTCACCCCCTACAGTTCAGTCTCTTGTTGCTCATAAGACTCTTTTAAATGGGGTTTCCTGTACAGTGAGGCCAGATGGTATTCATCCCAGGGTAATTAGCGAGCTTAGCTCTGTGATTGCCAAACCTCTTTACTTAATTTTTCAGGATTCATTTAGGTCTGACATAGTGCCGAGAGACTGGCGAATTGCTAATGTGGTGCCTCTATTCAAAAAAGGATCCCGTTCTCAGCCTCAAAATTATAGGCCAGTTAGTCTGAGGTCAGTAGTAGGAAAGCTTTTTGAAGGGTTAATAAAGGATAAGATACTGGACTTCATAGCAAATCATAATACTATGAGTTTGTGCCAGCATGGTTTTATGTGTAATAGATCTTGCCAGACTAACTTAATTTCTTTTTATGAGAAGGTGAGTAGAGACCTCGATTCTGGGATGGCAGTGGATGTGATTTACTTAGACTTTGCTAAAGCATTTGATACAGTGCCACACAAAAGGTTACTGGTTAAATGAAGGAATGTTGGCCTGGAACATAGTATTTGTACCTGGATAGAGAACTGGCTAAAAGATAGACTACAAAGAGTGGTGGTAAATGGAACATTTTCTAATTGGACCAGTGTTGTTAGTGGAGTACCGCAGGGCTCTGTACTAGGTCCCTTGCTTTTCAACTTGTTTATTAATGACCTGGAGGTGGCCATTGAAAGTACTGTTTCTATTTTTGCAGATGAGACTAAATTGTGCAGAACTATAGGTTCCATGCAGGATGCTGCCACTTTGCACAGTGATTTGTCTAAACTGGAAAACTGGGCAGCAAACTGGAAAATGAGGTTCAATGTTGATAAATGCAGGTTATGCACTTTGGCAAAAATAATATAAATGCAAGTTATACACTAAATGGCAGTGTGTTGGGAGTTTCCTTAAATGAGAAGGATCTTGGGGTCTTTGTAGATAACAAGTTGTCTAATTCTGGGCAGTGTCATTCTGTGGCTACTAAAGCAAATAAAGTTCTGTCTTGTATAAAAAAGGGCATTAACTCAAGGGATGAAAACATAATTCTGTCTCTTTATAGGTCCCTGGTGAGGCCTCATCTGGAGTATGGGGGCAGTTTTGGACTCCAGTCCTTAAGAGGGATATAAATGAGCTGGAGAGAGTGCAGAGACTAAGTGCAACTAAACTGGTTAGAGGGAGGGAAGAGTTAAATTATGAGGGGAGACTGACAAGGTTGGGGTTGTTTTCTCTGGAAAAAAGGCGCTTGTGAGGGGACATGATTAGACTTTACAAGTACATTAGAGGACATTATAGACAAATGGCAGGGGACCTTTTTACCCATAAAGAGAATCACGTACCAGAGGCCTCCCCTTCAGACTAGAAGAAAAGAAGTTTCATTTAAAGGAACAGAGTAGGGGGTTCATCACAGTCAGGACAGTGAGGTTGGGGAATGCACTGCCGGGTGATGATTCAGTTAATGACTATAAGAGGGACTTGGATGATTTCTTGGACAGACATAATACAAAGGCTATTGTGATACTAAACTCTATAGTTAGTATAGATATGGGTATATAGAATTTAATTAAAAGTATGGAGGGGTGTGTGTATGGGGCTGGGTTTTCATTTGGAGGGGTTGAACTTGATGGATTTTGTCTTTTTTCAACTCAATTTAACTATGTGGCTATGTAACTACAGTATGTAAAAGTGCAGAATAACATAGTAACATAGTAACATAGTAAGTAAGGTTGAAAAAAGACACATGTCCATCGAGTTCAACCTTTTTTTTTTTTTTTGTTTATTAACTACCTATCTGCCAGTTGATCCAGAGGAAGGCAAAAAACCCATCTGAAGCCTCTCCAATTTGCCTTAGAGGGGGAAAAATTCCTTCCTGACTCCAAAATGGCAATCGGATTAGTCCCTGGATCAACTTGGACTATGAGCTATTTCCCATAACCCTGTATTCCCTTACTTGCTAAAAAGCCATCCAACCCCTTCTTAAAGCTATCTAATGTATCAGCCTGTACAACTGATTCAGGGAGAGAATTCCACATCTTCACAGCTCTCACTGTAAAAAACCCCTTCCGAATATTTAGGCGGAACCTCTTTTCTTCTAATCGGAATGGGTGACCTCGTGTCAGCTGGAAAGACCTACTGGTAAATAAAGCATTAGAGAGATTGTTATATGATCCCTTTATATATTTATACATAGTCATCATATCACCCCTTAAGCGCCTCTTCTCCAGCGTGAACATCCCCAATTTGGCCAGTCTTTCCTCATAGCTAAGATTTTCAATACCTTTTACCAGCTTAGTTGCTCTTCTCTGTACCCTCTCTAATACAATAATGTCCTGTTTGAGTGATGGAGACCAAAACTGTACAGCATATTCTAGATGGGGCCTTACAAGTGCTCTATACAGTGGAAGAATGACCCCCTCCTCCCGTGACTCTATGCCCCTTTTAATACAGCTCAAGACCTTATTTGCCCTTGATGCTGCTGACTGGCATTGCTTGCTACAGCCAAGTTTATCATCTACAAGGACTCCAAGGTCCTTTTCCATAATGGATTTGCCTAGTGCAGTCCCATTTAGGGTATAAGTGGCTTGGATATTTTTACATCCCAGGTGCATGACTTTACATTTATCAACATTGAATCTCATTTGCCACTTAGCTGCCCAGATTGCCAGTTTGTCAAGATCCTGTTGCAAGGATGCCACATCCTGGATGGAATTAATTGGGCTGGATAATTTTGTGTCATCTGCAAACACTGATACATTACTTACAACACCCTCCCCTAAGTCATTAATGAACAAGTTAAATAAAAGTGGACCCAATACTGAGCCCTGGGGGACCCCACTAAGAACCTTACTCCAAGTAGAGAATGTCCCATTAACAACCACCCTCTGTACCCGATCCTGTAGCCAGTTTCCTATCCATGTGCAAACGACTTCATTAAGCCCAACAGACCTTAGTTTAGAAAGCAGTCGTTTGTGGGGCACAGTATCAAACGCTTTGGCAAAATCCAAATAGATCACATCTACTGCCCCCCCACTATCCAGAATCTTACTTACCACATCATAAAATGCAATCAAATTCGTCTGACATGACCTATCCTTCATAAAGCCATGCTGATTGTTGCTCATAATGCCATTCATTAGGACAAAATTTTGAATGTGATCCCTTAACAAGCCTTCAAATAATTTGCCCACCACAGATGTCAAGCTTACTGGCCTATAATTGCCAGGCTGAGATCGTAATCCCTTTTTAAATATTGGAATAACATCAGCTTTTCTCCAATCCATAGGCACCATACCAGATGACAGTGAATCTGAGAAAATCAGAAATAAGGGCTGGTCTAAAACTGAACTAAGCTCTCTTAGAACCCGGGGGTGTATGCCATCAGGCCCTGGAGCCTTGTTTACATTAATTTGTATTAAAGCTTTTTGAATCATATCCTGAGTCAGCCACTGACTAGATTGAGCTGAACCATTCGTGCAGTTATTAAGTGAGCCTGTGAACCCAGACTCCTCTATTGTATACACTGAAGAAAAGAACTGATTTAACACATTTGCCTTATCTGTATCTGTTACAACCATACTGGTACCATTATTTAATGGAGCAACACTCTCAACCTGCATCTTTTTACTATTAATATATTTAAAAAACTTTTTAGGGTTAGTTTTCACCTCCACCGCAATTAACTCTTCATTTCTTTTCTTAGCCTTCCGGATTGCTGATTTACAACATTTATTACAGTGTTTATATTCATTAAATGCAGCTTCTGTCCCTACAGATTTGTAGTTTTTAAATGCCTTTCTCTTCTTTCCCATTAACATCTTTACCTCTGTATTAAGCCACACAGGATGATTCTTAGAGCTTCTACGTTTAGTCCTTAAGGGAATAAATTGAGAACAGTAATGATTTAATATCATTTTAAAGGACAACCATTTCTGTTCTGTGTTTTTAGCTGAAAACCTAATGCCCCAATCAATGCTCTGTAGGGCAGCCCTCAAGGCACTAAAATTAGCTTTGGCAAAATTCATGGTTTTTGTTGCCCCAGTATATTTTTGTTTTTTGCACCAGACATTAAAAGATATAACATTATGGTCACTATTACCCAGGGGTTCAATGACTTGCACATTTGCTATAAGTTCTGGGTCATTTGAGATCACTAAATCAAGAATAGCATTTTTTCTGGTAGGCTCCTCAACAACCTGTGCTAAAAAATTGTCGTGCAATAAGTTTATAAACTTGCTCCCATTAACTGATCTAGCAGTACCGTTGCTCCAGTCACATTGTTCAGAATCATGATGCTCCACAATCAAGCCATAGTCTGGGCTCTGTACAGAGTCAGTGGTCTTCTCAGGCTGTTCCTTCTCTACCATCAAGTGAGGCCTCTGAGACCTCCTCTACATCCCATATTGCCTCTTCTTTACCAATCCTCATGGGACAAGCCCTGGGGGCTTTACCAAAGCTTTCTCAAGAACTTGACCACTCACATGGGTTGCAAAATGCTGATGAGGAGATTCTCCTCAGCGCTACTCCTAATTTAGAAAAACTTGTTAGTCAGCCCTCATCAGACCCTGTCTGGGAGACGCAGGCTCCAAAAAGTAAAAAGAGATCCCATCCAGGAAAATCTGTTTTGTCTACCTCTAATAGGTACCAGGTCCTAGCCAACAAGTAGTCTGAGCCACAGGAGCCAGATGAACCTCCAGAGGAACCCATAGGTAACTGGAGTGACTCAATAGACCCAGGTGATGTTGACAGTCAGGCACTGCCGCATGTTAGTGAGACTCCTCAGGCTTGTCGGCATTTGGAGGAATCCAATATTGAATCCTCTGGCAGCCCCATCGGTTGTTATAAAAAAGAGGAGAAGGAGGAGCTTAAGGAGATAGTGACCAATTATAAGTGAGCTGACCAAGTTTCGAATTATGGTGCCATGATTACAGAGAACACATTTTGTCACCCTTATTTTGTTGGTGGTTGATTATTTTGGTTCTGTATGAGTGTAATACAGTGTTATTATAATGTTAGTGTAAATTATGTTCATATTTTGTTGTACAGTTTGCAATAAAAAACACAAAAACTCTATGTATTAGGTACCTATGTAGTGTTACCAATCCCTATTAGGCAGGTACCTAGTTCCATAATACTGTAGGGGCAATAGTGTATACTAAGGGTAAATTCCCTACACACTCTGATCCAGAAATGATGGCTTCCCATGTTGTGATTAGACTGACTAATTGAAAAGAGTTGTGTTATTATTAGTATGTATAGCAGAATGCTCCTAATGACTCACATTAAATTACAGAGCAATATTTGCTGATTACCTCCCGACAAGCAGTGGTTCTTGTCAATGACAAAGCCAACAAAGGCTGTTGCTAAAATAAAGATTCTCTCGTTAAATGAAGGCTAAATACAGTAATTAGCGCTTGTGCTGCTTTCTTACAGGGAGGGGTAAATGTCAGTTTATTCATAATTTCAGTTGGCCGTGGATAAAGGGAAACTTATTGGGAGTCATGTAAGAAGCTGGGCACCACCTGTTGTTGTGTTTATTTCTGGGAGCACAAAGCGCCCCACTCACTGACCCCCAAAAATCTTCTGAAATCCTTATAATGTCAGGCTCATGTAGTTGGTTCATTAATCAGTGACAGTGAGTTGCACCAACTTGTAGTTTATCCCCGCACAGATTTTCTCATGGGTGGGGAGGGGGAATGAACAGGGGGCTCACAAACCCCTTTGCAATTTAGTCTCATAACAGACTAAGGGGCTGATTTATTATGATTCAAATTCAAGTTACAAAAGACTGCAGCAAAAAAAAAAAAGTCAATTTAAATATTTTGCAACTTTTATTAAAGAAGAAGGAAAGCTGCCAAAGCAGTTTATTGCCAATAGATTAGCCACAATAGTGCAGCTATAGCACTATATTTATTCTGCAGAATAAATATATTTTATTCTGCATACCTGAGTAAACAGTTCTAGAAGCTCTCTGTTTAGGATAGCAGATGCCATATTAGTTTGGTGTGACATCACTTCCTGCCTGTCTCTCCCTGCTCACTCATAGCTCTGGGCTCAGATTACAGCATGTAGGGGAGAGGAGCAAACTGAGCATGCTCAAGCCCAAGCCCTGGAGGTTTAAGCTGAAAACAGTTAGTCTGATACAGAAGCCCATGAGTACACAATGAAGGAAAGAAATGTGGTGTTTCTTTTGACAGAGGACTCAGAGCAGCATTACTTTGAGGGGTTACTGGTGTATTTATATAGACCTTTCTGATAAAGCTTACTTACTTTTAACCTTTCCTTCTCCTTTAAATGAATGGAGCAATGGTGTTGGATTTTTTTTGGGGGGGGGGTTTAAACGATTGTATTTTCTTCTGCACTAGAATTTTGAAAAAGATTGTCAGAAATGAGTAAATTTGCCTCCCTGGAGCTGATTAATATTCAAGATCTTGATTTTTGCCACAATTTAACAAAAATGCTATAGCATGGGGGCTCAGTAGCACTTCTGTCCAGCAGTACTGGGGTCTACATTTTAGTAGGACGTAGAGAGGGATATTCTGAGACAATTTGCAATTGGTTTTAATATATTTATTTGTTGTGGTATTTGACTGATTTAGCTTTTTATTCAGCAGCTCTGCAGTTTGTAATTTCAGCCATCTGGTTGCTAGGGTCCAAATTACCCTAGCAACCATGCACTGATTTGAATAAGAGACAGGAATAGGAATAGGAGAGGCCTGAATAGAAAGATGAGTAATAAAAAGTAACAATAACAATACATGTGTAGCCTTACAGAGCATTTGTTTTTAGTTGGGGTCAGTGACCCCCATTTGAAAGCTGGAGAGAAGCAGAAGTCAAATAATTCAAAAATTATAAAAAAATAAATAATGAAAATCAATTGAAAAGTTGCTTAGGACAGGCCATTCTATAATATACTAACAGTTTACTTTAAGTTCAACCTCCCCTTTTGTTTGATTCCTTTATGTGCGTGTAGTTTGTATATTGTTGCATTGGTTTGGTTGGTTGGCACTCTATGAATAAGAGATAAAAATAGGAGTTTCTATATGTCCTAATTCAACATGTTTAGTTGTTTTATTGCCCCTCACTCAGATAAACTTACAGCCCCCATACAGAGGCAGATATAAACTGACAACAGATTAAATCAGCAGCTTATTGTGCAATCTCCCCGTATGCTGTGGGTCAGTAACATTGGCACCAGCATTTCATTTACAACATTCAGGTGCAGGAAACTTTTATTTGGTGCTTAGTTTAGTGGTTTTAGGTGGATTAGTAGTGACTAGACCTGGTAGAAGAGATGGGACGGGTTACAGGAGCAGAGGTATGGAAAGTGATAGAGAAGGAAGAAGACATGAAAGGTTTAGCAGGTGATACCAATATAACACTTACATTTCCACCCAGGACTATTTCCCAGTGTAGAGCACCAGTTCCATTAGACCCTCGGTCTCAGCTGAGCCCTCACATACAAGTGTGTAGTTGCAGAATTGTACCTCTCAGCTGCACAAACAGGATTTTTAGGATGCCAGAAGTTCATAAACCTTAGCACACAGATAAAATACTTACAGGCAACAATGTTGAGTTGAGGGAAAGTGTCACATATCACACACTGACACTTTTCTCTGTGGACACACTAGGTTGGATCCCACTTTACCTCTATGACACCCTTTAGTGGCCTTGGATCTTGGACCACCTCCAATGGAAATCCTCTAACCTGATTTCCTATCCACTATGATCCCTACACTAACAGTTAGTATCACCTGGGAGAGATGCCTCCAATCTATCCGCCTATGTTGGAATTTAGAACTGCTCATACTATCTGACTTACATTCCTAGAGTGGTACTATAATGGGAGCTACACCTACTACTATCTCATACCTCATTCATGGGTCCCTGTCCTCCAACTTCACTTAGGTCTCCCTTAGGTCTTTCCTTTACTGGGGTCTTGCTCCCAGGCTCGTCAGCAGACATTCCCTCCCTCCTGAAGTCGATAGATGCTCCCATATACTATATCTAACTATATATACTATATCAAACTCGCAAGGCAGTGGTCAACATCCACCCAGGTCAACAGGGAACACCAAAATAGAGGGGAAACCTAATAGGAGATTTTACCCTATGGTCCCTACACATGGCCAACTCTGAGGCCAATAGAAGGAGTTTGGAAGGTGGGAAGATGGAGGTACTGATGTACGGAAGAGACTGGCAATGATACACAAAGGCTATAGCTGATGTGCAGCTCACATTCATTCTATTGTAAGAAACAGCAAATAAAAGGCTCTGAGTGAATGGAGGGGGGGGTATTTGTTGGCTTTCAGCCCTGCAAATGTTAGAGAAGAGATCACTTTTCCTACATATGACAGATAAAGTAGGTGAGGAGATAAATACAAGGAGAGAGGAGGGTTGGAATGTCAGCTGGAGAGACAAACCAGAGACATGAAATATAATGAGAATCGAATAGAAAAGAAAGAGGCGTTCTCTTTCCCAAGCAATTCTGTACATACAGCCCATGTGCCTCTCATTCATTTCCAGCTCCTGTTCTGCTGCTGCCCTAATAAGCCACAGATATACAGTACATTATGGATAGGAACTCACTGGGATATCTGTAGGGATTATGTGTCCCTATGTCCTTAGATTAGCAATTAACAATTAAGTCGTTGAGTTGGTTTGATGACTATAGAAATAGAAACATCAAAGGGTAGGGTTGACACTTATTTGGATGCAAATGTTATTAACAGGGGAGAAACACAACATATACAGGAATTTTAGTATTTTTTACCATTTTTCCAAAAAGTCAAATGTTCCTGTCTCTGGTGGTTCAGTCTGGCAGCTCAGTGATCCAGGTGCAGATTCTATTCCAATTGGCCGATCCATTAATTGCTCCATTTCTCAGTTGGATCTATATACTGTATAAGTGCAACTCACAGCTGCCTTTAAAGGAATCCAGGGGTTCTGCTCAGCAGGGACAAACACAAGAAATGGATCAACTCATGGTTCAATTTAGTTACAGGGTCGCTGACCACCCTGCCCAGAGATGCTTTAGAAAGATAAAAGAAGATGAAAAATTAAACTTTAAACTTCAATATTATAAAAATAGTCACAAATAGAAAATAATTGAAAAAAGTCTTTATTTCTGGGGAAATGTCTGGAACCAACTGAAAAATGTGTTGGATGGTGAACAACCCCTTTAAGTGAACAGGAACAATGTGCAGAAAACAGGGGCATGAATCTGTATGAATACAGTGATAACTGTGTCAGCAGCTCTGTATTCATGAAGGACATGCTGGGGAGGCATCCTGGCCCCTACCCATCCCTTAATTTACATATCATCCAAACACATCATTTAGGGAGCAATAACAGACACAGGAGCAAATTCACTATGCGCCGAAGCGCCTAATGCTAGCGTCAATTCGCTAGCGTTTGTCATTTTTGTTACTTCGCAAATTCACTAACGAACGCTGGTGTAAATTCCATAGTGTTACTTCACACCCTTACGCCTGGGGAATTTGCGCAACGGACGTAACTACGTAAATTCACTAACGCGCACATTGTACTGAACGCTACCTTTTACGCTAGATTTCCTAGCGAAGCGCAATAGAGTAGATAGGGATTGCTTCAAAAAAAGTTCAAATTTTTTCTAAGTCACAAAAAACGCTGGCATGTTTTCTATATTATGGGTGATAGGCTGAAAAAGATCGAAAACATTTTTGGGGCTCCCCTCCTTCCCCCCTACATTTCCTAACTCATGGCACCTTAACTATACAGTGGGCACATGTGTAGAGCAAAAAAAAAAAAAATTTATTTGATGTTTTGAAGGTTTCCCAGGCATTTGTAGTGATTGTACGTATTCCTCCATTGAAATTTTAATTTGGCGCCGTATGCAAATTAACCATCGCTAGCGTAACTTCGCTTCGCTTAGCGAATCAGCGCTAGCGCAACTTCGCAACCTTACGCTACCCCTGAGTGCAACTTCGGATTTTAGTGAATTTGCGGAGCGCTGGCGAAACTAGGCCTGGCGAAGTGTGGCGAAGTTGTGCCTGGCGCAACTTCGAATCTTAGTGAATTTGCCCCTATAAGAGAAGGAGCAGGGAGGGGGGGGACTATCTAGGGTAGAAGGTTAGTAGGTTAGGGCTTTTCTTATTGGGGGTTTAGTTCTCCTTTAAATGTGTGTCCCCCAACAAGAACCTTTCAAATCCAGGTGTGTCACCCAAATCCCACAATACAATGTTTGCACAGTCTGTGCACATAATAGGGTGCTACATAAGTTATCATCCCAGGCAGAGTCTTCTCTAGACACAGGACCAGGGAAGTCTCCTCCAGACATTGACTTCCTTCTCTTCATGCCCTTGATGTGGCTCCATATCACCATGCTCAAACTAAAGACACTCAGTCCTTGTTATTTGCCAGAAAAGTGAATAGAAGGCTGATTGGGCACCTTTCTAAAATGTGCCCTAGGAGTCAACATTTGTATAGAATTTTTTACTAAATTTGGAATAATCTCTTTGATAAATGTATCATTGAGCGTTAACTGAAAGGAAAACCTGAGCAATGGATGCAAAGCCCCTAAAGATGATGCCAAAATTGGTGTTTGATTGAGGCCAATAAAGCAAATCACAGCAACTTGATGTGAAGGGAAAAAGTGCTGCTTATTACAGAAGCCAGTGCTGTTGGGGGGATAGAAGAGTATGAGGGTATCCGTGTGATGCACATAAGAAGCATCACATGAATGAGAAGCAGCTACAGGTCTCTCTTGTCCATGAGACAATTGTGGCAATAAAACTCCCTCAGTTCCTCCAGCCATGGTCCAAAACAACTGTGGTCAGTGATTACAGCGTTTTCTTTTATGTTAGAAGCCATGTTATTTAAGCTTTTGAAAGGTAATGAAAAAGAAATACAACCAAATCACAATCCAAACAGCTTGGTATTATGACCAAAGCCATCCTCACCATCTCTGTGCTGATTAGAAAAGAAATCCAATTAACTGGAGGAAAGATTAAAGAGACAGTTTAAGAGAAACATGAGTTTTGTTATTAGGATATCCGTCACGTTTATGGATCTAGTGTAGGAAGGTCTTGTGCTGAGCAAACTAACGTTCCCTTTCCTCGGAGCAGGCTGGAGTAGGGGAGAAAGGAGCAAGTGAAAAATTTACATGACCCTTGTACTTGTTCTGTTATTTAATACTTTCAGTAAAGGGTATTCAGTCCCTGTCTTGGGACATTTGGTCTGATTCTGATACTCGAATACCAGACATATATCCAAGGGATTTGCTGCTATGTGTAGAGGTATGAATCTTGCTCCAATCTGGCACTCTTTAAAAGCAGAAATCAGCCATCCCTCAGAGAGTGCCCAGAACTTTAGGAATAGGTTTGGCCCTTGTCAAAAAAAATGAAGCTTGGTTTCTTAAGGCTAATGGCACTTTTGGTACCAATGAGGGAGTGCCACCTGGGACAAGGTTCCAATGGCTTTGTCATAGGGTTTCAAGATCTACTAATAAGAACTCACCAAGTTCTTCATGAGAAATGGTCAAAGATCAGTTACCTTTTATAGCCACATTGTTATACTAAGAAGTAATGGTGAGTGAGGGTGAAGCACAGGCATTGCCAGAATCCGAGGCAAGACATGGCTACTGTTTCAGATAAGATAGGGATCTATTCTAAACTTGGACCATAGGGTTGAATGTGCTGCTCTCTAGAAGCCCTTAGATGGTCTACATAGATAGTGGAGTCTTTAAACCTGGTTATTACATAAGGAAGAGTGTCATCTGGAGTACATCAAGTAAATTCTTGGCCTAAACAATGTACAGGTTGATGTTAACAGAATATTTAGAAAAACATTTAAGCCCTCATCCAAAATCCCACCCTAGCTGGCCTTCTAGTTTTGCACATTTTTTAGCCCACCTAGGGAGGTCAGCCCTATGGTTTAGATACCTCTGACCTGCCTACATTCATTAAGAGAAGGAATTATAATCCGCTCTACCAACAGAACCTGCTCCACAACATAAGATAATGAGTTTGAGGGAAAGGGCAATATGTTGCTGTGGGGCTCAGTAATTTCTAAATTCTCTTTCCTGATCACTTAAACATATATCTTCTTCTGGCCCCTCTTACATCTCTGTACCCATGATCCATCATCAGTCAATACAATAAACTAATAAATAAACTTTGCTTTGAGATCAAATGCTGCACCTCATTTCCCAATCTACTGAAACAGGATGACTGGGTGAAAAATGAGTTGTCTCGGCCAAAAGCCTTGATAACATTTGCTCCATCTGTTTATAGGAAGAATGGATTTTAATACTGATATTGCAGAACTAACTGAGCCGCAAAGTATAAAGAACCAAAAATACTCTGCTATATTTTTATGTTGGGTAATAAATAGGTACAGAAACGCAGTCCCCTTTTCCTATAGATATTTATTGCTGCCGGTCTGTGTTGCAGAATGATTGAAGGACTCAATTTATCCTTTATGTGTCAGCTGGTACAATTAGCATTATGATGGCTCCGGTTCCACCTCATTTCCCGCCAAGCAGAGTAAAGTCCAACATTTATAATTAATGTTCCGGATAAAAGAGCAACATTTAGATTCTAGAAGCCTGGCAACCCTTGATTTTAAGTGGCTGGCGAGAAGGAAAAACAGATGTCAGTGCTTTTCAGCAAGGAGCCATTATGGGCTTGTTGAAGATGCTGAACGGGAATTTTCAACGGAACAGCGCACTTGAAAATGACCAGAGTTTGGCCAGATTTACTGTCATACATTAACCCCTTCATAGTCACAGGTGAGTACATGAGTCAGTTCCTTAAGTTTATGTTCTGTATAGATGATGAGTTGGCTTCCGTTTGGGTTCAGTATATTTGGGTGACCACCTGGCCAGGATATGATGGACTTTATTTCTTTGTTCTCCTTTTCCACCATTTGTGCTTTCCAATGTTGGTGGAATTCAGACCATGTTAGTAAATTATTGCCTCATGATTGGTGTAAAACTGATGGCCAACTTCACCAATATCTGGAAATTGAGCCATATAGCTATTGGTTGAGAACCATATTGGCCTCACTGAGGTGGTCAACCCCCCACCTGATCTGATCAGCCCTCCATGATGGTGAATGAAAAGTATAAACGTTTTTCAAACTAGCATACACATACAAATGATTTTACAGAACGTTACCTCTACTGCCAGAGTTTCCTTCGCCACCTTAGACCTGGCTAGCTGATAAGATGAAGCTACATCCTCCTCAATCAATGTCAGTGACATCATATCCTGTATGCTGGAAACTCATAAAAGTTCTAAAAAGTCTGGTTTTTTTTATATATTTTAAAGCGGGATTGCCTTCAATAGTTCTAACTATTTTTGTGTTTGTTTTTTTACCAATTTGAGGGGCATGACACATTTGTTTTAGGGTGGGCTCATATCTAGGACATTAGAGGATCTCTTTTGTCTTTTATTTTGCTTCTTTGGACATGTGTAATAATAAGTGGCCACTTCAAGCATTTGCACCAACATCTCTAATAAAGACGTGTATAAAACGTACATGTACCCGCCCTATTCAAATTGACCTAAGTGTAAATGTACTAATTTCACTAGGCAGAAATGATCATTAGTGAAAGTTTGCTATGAAATGCGCACGCTGACGAATTAATACTAATGAAACGTCACCAGTATTCAACATAAATTTGCATTATAGTGACTTTGGGGCACATTTACTTAGCTCGAGTGAAGGAATAGAAGAAAAAATACTTCAAATTTTGAACGTTTTTTTTTGCTACTTCGAACTGGCTTCTTCGTCCTTTGACTATGAATCGAACGATTCCAACTAAAAATCGTTTGACTATTAGACCATTCGATAATCGAAGTACTGTCTCTTTAAAAAAAACTTCGAACCCCTACTTCGCCAAGTAAAACCTTGAAAGATCGATGGAGGGGAGGGAGGGGTGAGTGACCGAGGGGGAGAAGAGGGAGGGTGACAGATTAGGGGAAATCAGAAGACATTTTTAGAGGTAGTTCCCCAGCTCCCCCCTATCATTGCACCCTAGGCAGCTGCCTCTTCTGCCTTTCCCTAGTTCCAGCCCTGTATATATATAATTATAATAATTAGACTTTTGTTTCTCTGAATAAACAAAAATCAGTGCCCAAGAGCTATTAATAGAGAGGACATACCTTCTATTTATCATTGAAATAGACAACATTGTATGAATGTGAATGTCTGTGGGTACAGAGAACATTCGTTCTATGGGCATTTGTATGAGTGGGAGATGTTCTGTATCAAGAAGTACATAAACCATTGTTGAGAGTATAATGATTTTTTTTTCTTTTATCCAAATATGGGAATGTATATCCTTCCTCTACTTCTTTACAGCAAAGCAATACCGTTTATTACAGTTTTTCTTATTTTCTTTGGATTTCTGCAAAACTTCTCACTGCCACAAAATTTAATGCGTGAAGTCAACTCCTCACCAAGGCATTTCAGGATCAAAGTGTAACGCTAATCTGGGCTATCCAGACCACAAGTAGTTAAGTGTCCAGCTAGTGATAGGAGCATGGGTTACATTGCCACTCACTCTTCAGGATCAGGGCCTTCGCTAAGTGGAAGATTCCCATAAAGGTGTAGTAGAACTACAACTCTCAGGCTACTGTATAGTAAAAATAGAGTCATTATTGGATGCCAGGAGGTTCTTATAGTAAAACAAAAAGGATGATTTATTAGTCCAAGACAATGACCACAGGTTTATTTACATAAGTTGAGGTATTAGCAGATGTAACATCAGATTGGATAGAACAGGTAGATGATACAGCATGAAGGATGTGACTCCCATAAGGCAGTGCAGTCAAAGAATACATCAATTCCCTCAGGCTGATATACCTCAAAGTGGTCCGGATCCCACCCAGTGGAATGGTCAGGGAGAAGAAGTCTAAACTTGACACCCTATCTACTGTGGTCCCTTCATTAAAGGCAATCTAGGAGCCTTGGGAAGCACACAGCTGCTTTTTTCATATAAACTCTCACTCTCCTAGAGAGTCTATTACAGAACTATCCTGTTCAAGCTAAACCTCATTCACTGGGTTCCCTGCTCCCCAACTTAAACACTAAAGGTGCTGTCCCTTTAGGGCAATGGCCTTGGTGTACCCAGGCTCAATGTGAAAAACCAGTTGATCAGGACACCAGTAGCCAAAGAGGAAGATCCACCCCATTCCAACACTATATTAACGTGTGGCAGAAAGTGGTGATTACACCTCTTGGCCAATAGCACTGGTTATGCAAATATAACTAGATACATGAGCTTTTGTCCAGCTACTAGGTAAAAAGAAGGAAGGGTAGGGATTTAAAGCTATAAGAGCCTTTTAATCCTATAAGTCCCTACAAAAGCATACAAAAGAGTGAGGGGATTTATCAGTGCACATGCATGTATTTTCCAAAAACAGTGGTTCATTAGTTACAAAGTTATGATCATAACATTAGTAAGCCACCATACCACATCAAGGTAAACCCCATAAGTATTTAGCTTTGGTCTTATTTTTAAAGGCAGGCACCTCACTGCATGATAGCATTTCTTGGGATAGGTGTCTCCTGACCTGAGCATTGGTTTCAATCAGAGGTCTTAGTCCTCTCAGGATTAAAAGAAGATGAATGTGTAAAATGTGTGTATGGTCACATGTCCCAATAACAGCCAATGCCCCTATGGTCACGACTACACTATATTCCCAAAGATATATGGATACCTGCTTTTCCAAGATCTTATTGGTCATCAATATGAAGATGGTCTTCTCTTTGTGGCTAGACCACCTTTACCCCCAGCTCTTTTATAAAGAAGTTCCACTAGATGTTGGACCATTGTTCGTGGGATTGGCTTCCACTCTTATTGAAGAGGTTGGACACTGATGTGGGAGGTGAGGCCTGGCTATTGGTCAGCATTCTAATTCCATCCACATGGATTCCTTTGGGTTGAGGTCAGCCAGGTTCTTCCACTCCCATCTTAGCAACCCCATTCTTTAGGACCTGGTTTTGTGAATGGAAGCATTATTGTGCTAAAAAAGAAAGAACCTTCCGCAAACTGTTCCATAGTGTCGTCTGGCATATTATTGAATGATTATTAATCCAAAATCTGTGAAACAGAGCTTCACAAGGAAGCCCAGGAAAAGACAGCAAGAAAAAATATAGTGTAGTTTATTTTGTATATATCCGTCACCTCTCTGTGTGAACACTCTATAATCAACCTCTCGTGAAAAACCCACTCCTTCATTCAGCAGACCACGGATACACATTTTTCTTAATCCTTTATAATCCACCACCAAGGAAAGATGGGTACTTACAAACATTTAAAATAGTTATATGCCTGTCTGGGGGTTCTCTCAATGCTTTTGTCCAGATCCCAGTCTGGATTTGCTAAGGAAAATGCGCTTCATACAGTGTAAAAAATTTTTTAATAAATAACACATACATTTTAAAATTGCACTCACATAAAACCAAGCAGATTGGCGCTTATCAGTCCTTTCCAGGTTCAGTTGCGTACACCCGGTACACTGTGTTTGGATTTCAGTTATTCAAGCCAGCATATTACTCTCCTCATCGCTTGTTCCTTTCTGGGTGCACCCTGGCTGACGTCACTAAGCCCAGTCTGATGATATGGCGAGGATCAGCCAAAAGCGTTCAAAGTCTTCAACGCTAGCAGACTCCTAATGGCCAGGAATGGCACAGGAGTTCAAAGTAAAACAAAAGCAAGACTCAGAAACATAAAGAGAGTCCTGCCAGTTCATAGGTCTCCAAACCTGCTGGACACCCATCCTATGGTCCAGTCTGACCCTGTTCCAGGACTCTCTACCGGTTGTAGAACAGAATAGAAATGGCTAGAGAATTGAACTTCTGTAATCCTTAAAAAACTTTATTTTTTCAATATTATTGAATGATGTTGGGGCAATTAGAAGGGGTGTCCACCAACCTTCGGCCATATAGTGTATAAAAAGACTGTCAATCTCTCACACGTCATCAACAGCCAATTTCGTCATGAGTGTGTGCCTCCAATGACCCTATATGATGCCAACATATCATACCGTAATAATGTTTCATTTTGGAGTTCTATAAACCTAGATATGAAAAAAGGTGCATGTACTATTTCTGCAGAAAGGGGAACATGATGGTGCAAATCCAGTGCACGTGAAAAATGATTGTGAATATTTGTTTGGTGTCACTTGAGAAATAAGTAACCACAATGTTCTTTCCCCTCTGTAAGAAGAGGAGCTGGAGATCCATCTGTTCTGATATTTTCTCTACCCCAAGAGCCCAAAGTTTACTGCAGGGGGGTGTTCTCCAAACCAGCAGCACAGCAGGGCACACGGGTAACAATTTGGAGTGTGGGGACGATCGATTAGCAAAATCTTTTATGTTTTTTGTTCTGTTCTTGTTGCCAAAAAATACATTCTGTCCTCGCTGCAAGTTTTCAAATAGAAAATTGCTTGTGACTCACGTCTCTGTAGAAGAACAAAAGGAAAACGCCACATCGGAAGCGGTTGGTAATTTCATTCTGAGACTTTTATATTGTTTTTTTTGTTTTGTGAAAGTTTGATAAAAAAAAAAATGACATCCAGAAATTTCTGATCCGGCTTTATATTTTTATCCAGAGGATGATGCACAGATATGACGCCTGAGAGGAGCTTCAATAACATCAGGGATCAAGGCGATAATGGAGCTCTTGGCCTTGGGAAATCAATTCCCATATTCACCAGATGGACTGAAACAGAAAAAGGAGATGATAGCACAAATTTTATTGTGTAGCCGGTCTGAATTTAGACATATCTGAAATTGTGCATTTACAGGAGAAATGTATTTCTGTTTTGCACTGCCCATGTGTCTATTTATGAGGAACTTTACTTAGTTCTCCTGCTTTTATTTGGGGGAAAGAGCACATTAACACATGTCTGTAGGAATATGTAAGACAGTGCAGAGAAATGGGTTCCAATGGTGACTCAGACTATAAATCAGTAAGTGTAAGACTTGAAGACATTGATTATTTGTTCTTCAAGATACACAGCTTGAATGTCAATTAGGGTGAGATTTGGGATAAAAAAAATGTATTTGCTGCCCTAAATATTCTTGAAATTGTGGTTAAAAACTGATACACCAACATTTTGGTGCCTCTTGTTATTCACTAAGGAGGGCCTTGACCAAAGGTTGGACCTCAAATGGGGGTAAAAGTCAAGCAAGACTATGGCTTAGAGGGAACATAGGCCTTGTAGAAAAGACATGAAAGAAAAATTGTTCTTGAGAGCTCATAGAGCAATTTTTAAATGAAGCAGCAGCAGTTCACGCAATTTAAAAGTGTCAATAGGGCTCTAGTATAACAATAACCCCTCTACAGTATCAGCATACAGTTAGACATTAGTTGTGCTTATGTTTAGTTTAATTACGCATTTAAAACATGGGCTATATCAAAGGGTGAGTTATGATCAGTCTACACTAGGAGTCATGTGTCACAGTTTTACCCTCTTAAATTGGACTGGACCTCAAACCCTTAACTTGACTTGCTTACTTGCTATATAGGGAACATGAAAGAGCTCATGGGAAATTTAACTGGCTGTGTCCCACGAGTACCTAGGCCCACGAGCAGAAACTCAGGAATTCATGTAGGCCAGTCTAGCAAAGAAGGTAAGTAGTTTTATCTACACTGTACCAGCCACTCCTCCTTACCCCACTTATTGATATTTCTTTGCTGCCAGCGACTACCCAGCTGCTCTGCTCCACAACAGACAATGTTTGGCCAATGGTGGTGCAGTGATACCAATTCCTTGCATTGCTGGGGGTTCTAGGTTTAACACCATCAAGAGCACTAACTGAAAGGAGACTCAGTGGGTTTTCTCTGTATACTATTGTCTATTGTCCTCCCACATTCTAAAAATATACAGCAAGATAGATTGGCTCCTCAATACTTTGACCATAATTTGTCACTGTAGACTATGAACTCTCCTGTGGGGCTGGAACTGAATGATGCTACAGTATATAAATCAAAACCTGAGATCAGCATTGATTGGGGCAGCAAGAGGGTTGGTATGTAGCCCTTGTTCCCCTTTGTAGGGTTTTAGTTGTTTCTTCTCATTCTGCTGTCACTATTAATTATACTTTCATTTCCATACAGGTCTAATCCCTCCACTGTCACCATGTGAGTTGGCTAATGGGCGAATCCATTGACATTAAAATATCTTCTCCGTTGAGTTGCCTCCCAGAGGTGGTATAATGACTGTGCTCAGAACTGGCTGAAATAATGGAATGCCAAGTGCGACAAATAAAATATCTTCTTATTTTGCTGTAAATGCAGGAAAGAAAGCAAAGGCAGAGAGATAAGAGAGGGCTGAAATGCTACGAGAAGGAAAACGACTCCGACCCATTTCTCTTGCTAAGTGATAGATCAGGTCTAATGTGTTTATGTTTCAGGGCTGAATATATATATATATGTACGAGTATATATATCATTTCCTGCTGTCTCCTTGTTAATGGCACAGCAGTAACGTGGCCCCCCTTGCACTCTTCCTCATCCCATTTGCTAACATGATTAGAAGATTACGGATGGGATGATTTGATTAGACCCGATGCAAGATCCAACTAGGGGCCTTGTTTGCTTCCAAATGCTTTCTTACTTGGCAGACTTCTTGCACATCTGAGACACAGGAGAAATAGCACTCGGATTCAGGACGAGCGGAACATTTATCAAGCCTGCCTAATGGTTTGTGGAAAGGAGTATAAGGAAACAAGCTCCCACTGCTTAACCAGATGGAAGGCTCTATTCTTGCTGAGCCGTGCCGCTACAGTCATTACATGGAATGTCTTTTACTCGTCATCTGGTTAAACGTCTTAAAATATCCCAGATATCAGCCCCATTCAAAATTGCCTTCATGCAAAGTGGTGACTGCCCCCAAGCTATGAAGTTTGGTAATCAACCACATACTAGGGGGTGAAAAGTACACAAAAGTACATATAGCATTTATGCCAGGAGTTGGTATAGAGTCCTTTGTGCCTTTGGGCTTAGCCTTAGCAGGTGCAGAGGCCCTTTACTTAATGTCTGTCCAGAGCTGGTGCTAACAACAAGGTGGCTTTGCCTCCACTAGCGCTCCATGTATGATGTACAAGTAAGGGGTGTGCATGGGGACTCCACATCCCACCTACATGGAGCCCTTTTTTGTATGCTGAGTTGGCTCAGCCAGACTCAGCATACAGACTTTTTGCATAAAGACTTGCACTTTTCAGAGGCAAGAGCAACTCCCAAGAAGGCAAATGCATTGTAGGGATACATCATGGCAAGGTGCATCTGTTTATTTTGTATTTTGCACTTTGCTCCCTATAACAAAGCAGCTCTTCTGGCTCATCAAAGTCTAGTTTTGCAGTTGGAAAGAGGTGGAATTTTACCTCCCAGCAGCAAGGAAATATTCTTAGTAGAATGGGTGTAAAACAGTATAACGATGTTCTGTTGGCTCAACTGAGAACTATCTGGCCTATGAACCTGGCCCACACTCTGCTTAGCAGAGAATGGATAAGCACCCTCACCATTAGATTTCATGGGACAATCTACTTTATTTGGATATTAAAAGGATATTTGAAGGACAGACACAATTGTATGTAGAGATATTACTAGAAATATCACATGTGGGGAGGAAGAACTTTAACTGTACGACAATGTTAATAAGTGTGTCAAGTAAGACATGGTTTCTTATAAGTGTATGCAGGTAGGTGCCCTGGGTATGCTGGAGCACGACCCTGTCCTACAAGAGTGTGTAAGTGTAAGTGTATCTGTTTATTGTCCTCAGAACTCCTGGAGATGGCACTTTTTGTTTTTAATCTGCCATATTCTCAGTGGGACGATCAAATGAACCTCTAGACCCAGTTCTGTAAGGGTAGGGTGGAAGTTGAGTTACTGCTTCTTAGTTTGGCCAAAAATGTCAAGCAGCTGTGCCACCAAAATGTCCATGATCTTCAGTGAGGCAGGGTCTGAGGTGCCTGATACGTTATTTTTGTTTAAATACAACATCTGACTGGGGTGTTCAGGGCCTTCCGGGCTGCAACATTAAGGAATCCCCTCCCAATGTCTGCACAGACACCCCCTGATGCAACATGTCCCTTGGTCATCCCCTTTCAATGCTTCTCTTTTACATTGTTTGTCCATTACTGTGATTAGGTAGAGGAGGTGGGGAAGGGTGTCCAGAGTCCAGGGGGAGCAGGCTTGGGTCTATGGCTTTATAGGCATTTATAGCTGCAGGAATATCATTGCGAAGAATCACCTGCACATTCTGGGAGTCCGATTAAAGTTTTTATTCCTGATGTAGAATTATTCTTCCTGCAAACGCACCTAATGGTCTCCCAGGCTGGTTCCCCCTCATGAAGGATCAGCTGGAAATTGACTCGGAGATGCTTCATTAGCAAAAAAACATGTTCCGCCGCATTTGCATCTCCTCTCCCCATACCTGTCATCAGTTGTGAATTACTGCTTCCTCCTCATTGCCTGACAAATTGTTGTTCTGGTACATAACGTGCACTCCATGCCCCGCGTCAGATCCCATCAACACTTACCCCTTCATTAATCAGACTCTTCCCTCTCCTGCCCGCAGTCATTACGGTTATTATACAAACACCTGAGAAGAAATAATAAACAGAGAAAGTATGTAAAGTTGGGCGGATGATGATAAATATATTTGCCTTCCTAAGTATCTGCCTTACTCGAAACACATGGGATATGGGTCAAGAAGTGAAAATATGAAATTCATTTTAAGCTGAAATTTTGTACTTCCTGAAATGGCTGAATTAACAGTAAAAAAAATATAAATTCAGTGCATAAAAAGTTCATGGCACAGTAACTTGCTCATTTTAGTTCCCTGAAATTCTTTATGTGTTTAAAAATCACAAAATGAGCCCCAGCACTGACCCCCCTACTGCCATTTTCTCCCCCAGGAAGTGACACTTGGTTGGTCATGATGTATCACATTTAACAGCAGATTAATCAGAACAAAATACCGGCCTCCCCCGGCCTCTCTTGGATGCACAGTCAGCATTGAATCCGTAGGCCGCATCGTGAGTCTGTTTCTCTAACATGAGAAACGTATTGAAGTCAACGGGTGTCAAAATTATTTTGCCGCGCAGAAATTTTGATGTGAGCAACAAATTTTATACCTGCAACTGTTTGGTCCAAATGCATTAAAATCAATGGATATCCGAATAATTTTAACATAACAATTTTTATTTGTGAGACAATTTTGACGCGCGTAAATTAGTATTGACATGGCAGATTTTTCGTTGCAAATTCATTCGCTTGCGGCGAAATGCAGAAATTTCCCGCAAATTAGTGTCTGCTGAATTTATTCCCCCATCACTAATGGTAAGCACAACGGATTATTTATGGTAGACGCAACAGTTCATTGATGATTGGTACAACAATTCCTTGATCATATAGTACAACGGTTCATTGATGGTAGATACAGTTAATTTAATAGTTGACAGCACAGATCACTGATAATACACACCACAGCTCATCGATAATAGGTATCACAGTTCATTGATAGGTACAACAGTTCATTGATGGTAGATACAGTTAATTTAATAGTTGACAGCACAGATCACTGATAATACACACCACAGCTCATCGATAATAGGTATCACAGTTCATTGATAGGTACAACAGTTCATTGATGGTAATCACAACAGTTTATTTTTGGCACAGTCACCACAGTCCACTGATGATATGCACCGCAGTTCTTTTATGGTAGGTACAATAGTTAATTGAAGGTAAGCATAATGGATCATTGATGGTAGACACAACAGTTCATCGATGGTAGATATTACAGTTAATTTATAGTTGACAGCACAGTTCACTGATGATACACACCACCATTCATTTATGACATAAGCATAATGGATCATTGATGGTAGACACAACAATTCATTGATGGTAGATATTACAATTTATTTATTGTAGACACCACAGTTCACTGATGATATGCACCACAGTACATTTGTGGTAGGCACAACCGTTTATTGATGGTAGGTTGTCAAGGATTAGGTAGGGGGCGCTGTAGAGTCTGAAGGGAAAGGGCGAGTCCTTGAGGCAGGGGCTGTATGTGCCAAGGGGAAACTTGAAGGGAAGCAGGAACAGGTAGATGAGGGCGAAGAGTCAGACTGGAACAGGACGGATAGGACGACGATCAGGACTGGACAAGACAGGAAGAAGAGGGCGACGACTCAACAGGAAAGGACTGGACGTGGCAGGAGTGGAACGGCTTGGATGGGACAGGACGGTGCGGGCGTAGATCAAACTGGGGGATAGAGTGCAGAGGGAGACAGGAGCGGATAGCAAGACAGGACTGGAGCAAGATAGCAAGAGAGGACTGGAGCAAGATAGCAAGAGAGGACTGGAGCAAGATAGCAAGAGAGGGAGACTGGAGCAGGATAGCAAGAGAGGGAGACTGGAGCAGGATAGCAAGAGAGGGAGACTGGAGCAAGATAGCAAGAGAGGTACAAGGTACAAGGCAGGGTCGGATCAAGATAAGATAAAGCAAGACAAGGACAGGCAGAAAGACAAGGCAAGGCAAGGCAAGGCAGAATAACAAGGGAGAAGGGGCAAGAGCTAGAAACCTAGTTAGGGGCGATGCCGCAGTACTAGAAAACCATGCAATGCTCTGGCCAGGAGTGGTCTGAGAGCTGCCCTTAAATAGGGAAGAGGCAGCCCTGATTGGTTGATTAAGATAGGCAGCAGCTGAGCTGGGGCTGGAGAGGCCAATCAGGCGGCAGCTGGGCTGGGACTGCAGAGGCCAGGTTACACACAGTGAGTAACCCTACAGGCTGCTCACCTGGCCAAATGGTTAGGGTATCGAGCCAGAAACCCAAAGGTCCCCGGCTCGACTCCCAGCAATACCTGACAGTATCCCCCCCCTCACAAGGCGACTCCCAGGCGCCACAGTGACCAACCTACCCAGCAGCATCGGCTGGCCACAGCTCCAGAGGGGTCTACCCAGCAGCATCGGCTGGCCACAGCTCCAGAGGCTGCTGGGTAGGCCCCTCTGGAGCTGTGGCCAGCCGATGCTGCTGGGTAGGCCCCTCTGGAGCTGTGGCCAGCCGATGCTGCTGGGTAGGCCCCTCTGGAGCTGTGGCCAGCCGATGCTGCTGGGTAGGCCCCTCTGGAGCTGTGGCCAGCCGATGCTGCTGGGTAGGCCCCTCTGGAGCTGTGGGCAGCCGATGCTGCTGGGTAGGCCCCTCTGGAGCTGTGGGCAGCCGATGCTGCTGGGTAAGCAGTTGCTGAGGGGTAGCAGGCCCGGGAACTGAAGCAGACTGCGGAGGGATAGCCGGCCCGGGAACTGGAGCAGACTGCGGAGGGATAGCCAGCCCAGGAACTGGAGCAGACTGCGGAGGGATAGCCGGCCCAGGAACTGGAGCAGACTGCGGAGGGATAGCCGGCCCAGGAACTGGAGCAGACTGCGGAGGGATAGCCGGCCCAGGGGCACAAGATCAGACAGAAGCCCCACTTCTGGGGGCACAGGATCAGGCAGAAGCCCCACTTCTGGGGGCACAGGATCAGGCAGAAGCCCCACTTCTGGGGGCACAGGATCAGGCAGAAGCCCCACTTCTGGGGGCACAGGACAAGGCATGGGTACAGGAGGCAGCTGCTGTTGAGCCGGCACAAGTGCAGGAGGCAGCCAGTGGGGAGCCAGTCGCCGGGGAAGCCTAGCTGAAGCCATGGGCAGCGGAGGCTGCTGGGGAACCGGCTCTGGAGCTGAAGGCAATGGCGGTTGCAGGGAAGGCCCCACTGGAACTGTAGGCAGCCGATGCTGCTGGGTAGACCCCTTTGGAGCTGTGGCCAGCCGATGCTGCTGGGTAGACCCCTTTGGAGCTGTGGCCAGCCGATGCTGCTGGGTAGACCCCTCTGGAGCTGTGGCCAGCCGATGCTGCTGGGTAGGCTGGTCACTGTGGCGCCTGGAAGTCGCCTTGTGAGGGGGGTAGGCCCCTCTGGAGCTGTGGCCAGCCGATGCTGCTGGGTAGGCCCCTCTGGAGCTGTGGCCAGCCGATGCTGCTGGGTAGGCCCCTCTGGAGCTGTGGCCAGCCGATGCTGCTGGGTAGGCCCCTCTGGAGCTGTGGCCAGCCGATGCTGCTGGGTAGGCCCCTCTGGAGCTGTGGCCAGCCGATGCTGCTGGGTAGGCCCCTCTGGAGCTGTGGCCAGCCGATGCTGCTGGGTAGGCCCCTCTGGAGCTGTGGGCAGCCGATGCTGCTGGGTAGGCCCCTCTGGAGCTGTGGGCAGCCGATGCTGCTGGGTAAGCAGTTGCTGAGGGGTAGCAGGCCCGGGAACTGAAGCAGACTGCGGAGGGATAGCCGGCCCGGGAACTGGAGCAGACTGCGGAGGGATAGCCAGCCCAGGAACTGGAGCAGACTGCGGAGGGATAGCCGGCCCAGGAACTGGAGCAGACTGCGGAGGGATAGCCGGCCCAGGAACTGGAGCAGACTGCGGAGGGATAGCCGGCCCAGGAACTGGAGCAGACTGCGGAGGGATAGCGGGCCCAGGAACTGGAGCAGACTGCGGAGGGATAGCGGGCCCAGGAACTGGAGCAGACTGCGGAGGGATGGCCGGCCCAGGAACTGGAGCAGACTGTGGAGGGATGGCCGGCCTGGGAACTGAGGCAAATTTATCCAGGAATGCCAACAGAAACTGAGCAGTATCGTAGATTATAGGGGATTTACTGCACAGTAAGTTCTCGGCCCAGGAACGAGCTTCACCTTCTAGCAGGAAGAAAATGATTTCCGAAACTTGCTCGACTGGAGGAGCACTTAGAAAGTGTTTTTTCTCTGAAAGGAGCAGGACTTCCTCTAGAAAGATAGGAATTTTACTTGGGGAGCCATCACAGTATCTGCGGGTCAAAATAGAATATTCAGTCTTTTTGGGAATCCGGTCAGAAGGCACAGGAACAGCCCTTGCAGACTCTTTTGGCCAGAGCATTCTGTCAAGGATTAGGTAGGGGGCGCTGTAGAGTCTGAAGGGAAAGGGCGAGTCCTTGAGGCAGGGGCTGTATGTGCCAAGGGGAAACTTGAAGGGAAGCAGGAACAGGTAGATGAGGGCGAAGAGTCAGACTGGAACAGGACGGATAGGACGACGATCAGGACTGGACAAGACAGGAAGAAGAGGGCGACGACTCAACAGGAAAGGACTGGACGTGGCAGGAGTGGAACGGCTTGGATGGGACAGGACGGTGCGGGCGTAGATCAAACTGGGGGATAGAGTGCAGAGGGAGACAGGAGCGGATAGCAAGACAGGACTGGAGCAAGATAGCAAGAGAGGACTGGAGCAAGATAGCAAGAGAGGACTGGAGCAAGATAGCAAGAGAGGGAGACTGGAGCAGGATAGCAAGAGAGGGAGACTGGAGCAGGATAGCAAGAGAGGGAGACTGGAGCAAGATAGCAAGAGAGGACTGGAGCAAGATAGCAAGAGAGGTACAAGGTACAAGGCAGGGTCGGATCAAGATAAGATAAAGCAAGACAAGGACAGGCAGAAAGACAAGGCAAGGCAAGGCAAGGCAAGGCAGAATAACAAGGGAGAAGGGGCAAGAGCTAGAAACCTAGTTAGGGGCGATGCCGCAGTACTAGAAAACCATGCAATGCTCTGGCCAGGAGTGGTCTGAGAGCTGCCCTTAAATAGGGAAGAGGCAGCCCTGATTGGTTGATTAAGATAGGCAGCAGCTGAGCTGGGGCTGGAGAGGCCAATCAGGCGGCAGCTGGGCTGGGACTGCAGAGGCCAGGTTACACACAGTGAGTAACCCTACAGGCTGCTCACCTGGCCAAATGGTTAGGGTATCGAGCCAGAAACCCAAAGGTCCCCGGCTCGACTCCCAGCAATACCTGACATAGGTACAACAATTCATTGCTGATATAGTACAATAATGCATTGATGAAAGGCACAATAGTTAATTGATGGTAGATATTACAGCTCATTTATAGTTGACAGCACAGTTCACTGATAATACATGACCACAGTTCATTGATAGGTACAACAGTTCATTGATGATGTAGTACAATAGTTCATTGGTAACAGGTACAACAGTTCATTGATGGTAGACACCACAGTTTAATCAGTGTTAGTTTGAAGATTGTCTACAATATCAAAGTCAATCAATCTGCCATGGGGCTCTGTACCCATTGAGCAGGTATCAGCACTAAGTACGGAACAAATGGGCCTTAATCAATAAATATTGATACCTGCTTCTGTGTATAGACACCAATAGGGCAGCCAGAGCAATGTGAACAACTGTAATAGCATAACGCTCCAGTGCATGGTATGTACATCTGTAGATTCCTTTGTATATACCTCAAAAACTAAACTAAAGAAATGAGTAAATATTTGCACCTGCAGCAGTTGGACAGAGCCCAAGCTTAAAAATTGGATAAAACTAAGAGGTGAGTGTGGAAATGCTCAAAGGAGAAAGCTATTAATTCTGATCATTCAAATGACTCATTAGGATGGAAATATTCTCTCCACATTGTAATGAATTTATATGCCATTCATTTGCCTTCCTCTTTGTGCAAATACTGAACTTATTGGCCCGACTGTTACAGCTGCAGGGGCAGAAAAAAATGGTCAATGGTCCCTCCTCCCACGCTAAAAAGGCACAAATGTGTGTGTATCTGTGAGTGTATCTGTGAGTGTGAGTGTATCTGTGAGTGTGAGTGTATCTGTGAGTGTGAGTGTATCTGTGAGTGTGAGTGTATCTGTGAGTGTGAGTGTATCTGTGCACAAAGGCCAAACACAGTCGTTCATTGATTGTAAAACTATTGAAAACTATGGCAGCATAGGTATTCCCTGTACTAAGCACAATTCAGCAGGAACAGTCCCTAAGTTTGCTCATAGTCTGTACAGAGAGATCCCATAAAACTATGGCAGCATAGGTATTCCCTGTACTAAGCACAATTCAGCAGGAACAGTCCCTAAGTTTGCTCATAGTCTGTACAGAGAGATCCCATAAAACTATGGCAGCATAGGTATTCCCTGTACTAAGCACAATTCAGCAGGAACAGCCCCTAAGTTTGCTCATAGTCTGTACAGAGAAATTCCATAAAACTACGGCAGTATAGGTATTCCCTGTACTAAGCACAATTCAGCAGGAACAGTCCCTAAGTTTGCTCATAGTCTGTACAGAGAGATCCCATAAAACTATGGCAGCATAGGTATTCCCTGTACTAAGCACAATTCAGCAGGAACAGTCCCTAAGTTTGCTCATAGTCTGTACAGAGAGATCCCATAAAACTATGGCAGCATAGGTATTCCCTGTACTAAGCACAATTCAGCAGGAACAGTCCCTAAGTTTGCTCATAGTCTGTACAGAGAGATCCCATAAAACTATGGCAGCATAGGTATTCCCTGTACTAAGCACAATTCAGCAGGAACAGTCCCTAAGTTTGCTCATAGTCTGTACAGAGAGATCCCATAAAACTATGGCAGCATAGGTATTCCCTGTACTAAGCACAATTCAGCAGGAACATTCAGGGGGATTATGCCCCTTTAACAAGCAGATATTTGGGGTGTGAAAGAAACTGAAGCAGAATAGTTTCTCTCTTCACCAATAGAAATTAACTGAATTATCTGCATCGTCTTCCTGCAGCCCAGGGAATAATCAGACCCAAATCTCCAGCTGCTGATTATCAGACAATGACATTTGTGCTTTAATTAAAATGAAATATAAATATCTCCATAGAATTAAATTTCAGATTGAATTTTTTCAGCCAACTCTGTCGGGATTTGCAGCCCAAAAGAATCTCAAATAAATGCCAGTGGCCAGGGAACAGGCTTGTTGGGGTCTCACCATTTTAACTTTTGTTGGGGGGGAACTGATTGAAAAGAAACGAGAGAATTCGGGACTCACACAACTCAACCCGCAGCCCACACACCATATAATACAAGGGAGAATGTTCTGCAATTAGCAGAGTGACAAAAAGAATGGCAAATACATTTCTGAGCCTTCGGAGGTGTGCGGAGTTTAGATAAACAGTTTAATGGGGAGGCTGGAAGCACAGGGACTGATAAGCTTGCAATCTACAGTGCAACAGCACCACCTACAGCTCATACACAGAAATACCTGAGAATTGCTGGAAAGGTTGAAATAAACAGATTTCTGTTGTATCAGTGGAAAAGAATTCACTGAGATTGGCCCCAACTCCCTGTCTCACATGAGAATTCACTGTACAGTGTTATCTGGGTAACTATTTACTGATCAAAGGGTAAAAGATCATCACCAATTAATACCATCTTGTTATTTTGCTTTATATATCTGTGAAAAAGGAGCAAAGTACAGAGAAGACTAAGCTGATAAAGGGAATGGAAGGGATCAGTTATGGGGAAAGACAAGTTGGGATTGGTTACACTGGAGAAGAGATAGTTAAGGGGATATGATCACTATATATAAATATATGATGGGGATATGGTCACTATATATAAATATATAAGGGGATATGATCACTATATATAAATATATAAGGGGATATGATCACTATATAAATATATAAGGGAATATGGTCACTATATATAAATATATAAGGGGATATGATCACTATATATAAATATATAAGAGGGATATGATCACTATATATAAATATATTCGGGGGATATGATCATTATATATATATATATATATATATTCGGGGGATATGATCACTATATATACATATATAAGGGGGATATGATCACTATATATAATATATAAGGGGGTATGATCACTATATATAAATATATAAGGGGATATGATCATTATATATAAATATATAAGGGGATATGATCACTATATATAAATATATAAGAGGATATGATCAATATATAAATATATAAGAGGATCTGATCACTATATAAATATATAAGGGAGATTTTGATCACTATATATAAATATATAAGGGGGGACAGTAATAAAATAGAGAAAGTACAGAGAAGAGCGACTAAGCTGATAAAGGGAATGGAAGGGATCAGTTATGGGGAAAGACCAAGTTGGGACTTCCTTATAGAGGCAGTTATGGGTGAGTATGATGACTATATAAAATGACACTATACTTTCTACTTCTAACAGTAAAGGGGAAAGGGCTGCAAGTACGGCATGAGGAGAAGGACACATTCGCTGCCATTGCAAAGCCTTTGTGATATTGGTGGCACATGATTAACCCAGAAATGTAGCCAATCAGGAAAGAGAAGTGAATGAAATCTCCCCTGGATGTAGATACTGTATCTTCCATCAGCCCCTGTCCCCATGATCTATCCTTCCCCTTGGCATCAGGCTCCTTATCAAGCTCTGAGATTGTTCCTTTTCATTCAGAAAGCAAATTACAAAGGACAGACAGTGAGAGGGCTCAGAGCAGATATACAGCCAATCAGATTCCTTCTGATAGGAAAGTGCAGGGAAATGAAGATATCCCAGCCTTAGCTGCCAGTCACTTATTTCTATTTGTGTTTTGGAATAATTTGCAGTTCTTTTCTGTAACCTAAAATGATTAAATGCTGTCCGGTTGCTAGGGGCATCTACTCTCGACAACCAAAAAACAGATTCAACAAAAGGATTCTTCATTGGTAATTTTGATCACATTGCTTTCTACTCAGTATAACGATACCTGGTGGTCTAGTGGGACAACCCCCACATCTTCAGTAACTGCATCTTTTAATTTTTGTGCTCCATGTGACATCAAATATTTAAAGGTGACATGTCCTAATCCCCATTGCCCAAGATAGGTCTATTGTAGATAGTTCCTGGGTGCACATGCAGGGGCAGATGTATCAAGGGTGGAATATCGAGGGTTAATTAACCCTCGATATTCGACTGCCGAATTAAAATCCTTCGACTTCGAATATCGAAGTCGAAGGATTTTGCGCAATTTGTTCGATCGAACGATTCGAAGGATTTTAATCCATCGATCGAAGGATTATCCTTCGATCATAAAATTGTTAGCAAGCCTATGGAGACCTTCCCCATAGGCTAACATTGGCCTCGGTAGGTTTTAGGTGGTGAACTAGGGGGTCGAAGAAATTTTTAAAGAGATAGTACTTCGACTATCGAATAGTCGAACAATTTTTAGTTCGAATCGTTCGATTCGAAGTCAAAGGTCATAGTCGAAGGTCGAAGTAGCCAATTCGATGGTCGAAGTAGCCAAAAAAAACATTCGAAATTCGAACTATTTTTCCTCTATTCCTTCACTCGAACTTAGTGAATGGGCCCCCTAGTCTACTTCTCTGTTCCTTGACCTTTCCTTAAGGACTGATTGGAGAGGATTCTTTCCCTTTAGTGCCACATTACCTTGTCTTTTCTGTCCTTGACCACCCTTGCATAGCTGCCTGAACCAACCTTTGTCTGTTACTGACTAGTCTTCATGGTCTTGACTCTGAACTGAGCTGTCACATTGTGGTTCCCTTGTCTGCCCAGAACACTGGTCTTTATTCTCTCTGGAGGCATCCAAATAGCAGAGGGCTCCTCCCAAAGTGAAAGGTGTTTGTTCTGGGTTAAGGATACCAAATGTGACATAACGTTGGGCTTCTCCACCTACCACAGACGCAATCCTGGCCAACCTCCTCCAGTGTCTTGGGAAAAAAGAGGCTAAGCAAGATAAAATTGGCTAATATCTAAAGAAATTGTCTGCGAGGTTGGACAATAACCAGCAACAACCTGTAGCTCCTGTCCAGCTCCTGTACCTGGAGGGGACCTCTACCAACATCCCCGGGTAACTCTGTAGTGGAACCTAAGGTCCAGTTCCCTGAATAGTTCATTGGGGACTGTAGTAAATCTTTTGCCTTCCAGGAGGCTTGTAAACTACATTCTGGGTTCCTTTCCTGCTCCTTTCCCACCCAGGAGTCTAGACTTCACTTTATTATACTTCACCAGAAGATCCTCAATTATGGGTATTTAGTTTATCCCCTTCCGATCCAGCCTATCTTTCTCTCAAATCCATTTTCAAGGCCATGGCCATTATCTATGATGACCCTGATTGGAATGATAATGCCCTATGTAGTCAGTTCAGGGTGGAGCATTCCAATGCTATCAAAGACAGCTTAGTTAATTTTCCTTCTCCATCCTCCCTTGTTACTTTAATGCACCTCACTATTCAAATTGATAGGAGGCATAGGGAGAGGCACAGGAAACAATACCCAATACTACCCCTCATAATATCCCATCAGAATCAGCACCCAAACCTGAAGTCTCTGTCCCTAGGCCTTTAGAGGAACCCATGCAATTGTCTCCTCTGAAGAAAAGGGCCACAGACAAGCTAATGGGTTGTGCTTGTATTGTGGGGATAGAGGGGTTTTTTGTGACACTTGTTCCAAGAAACAGTACAACCTTATCAGTTAAGGGGAGTTCTGTTCAGGTCATGCTGTATCTACTCCCCAACAAATTTCCACCAAAGTACTCTTTCTGGTCATCTTAGAGTGGGATAGGGGTTACATAGAAAGTTCTGCCTTCTTGGGTTCTGGGTCAGCAGGGAACTGTGCAGATATTATTCTTGCTCAGAGACACGGCATACCCACGTTAGCCCTGGTCCCATCAGTCAAGGTTTTGGCTATTGATGGAAGCTCCATTGGATGTGGGTTAGTGTCTTTCAAATCTGAAAACCGTATCATGTCCATGGGTTCTAATCACTCAGAGCAAATTTTCTCCTTCATTACTGATGGTCCTCATACTCCTGTGACTCTAGTCTTCCCCTGGTTACAGAGAAACAATCCCAAGTGGATTGGGTTACTAACATGATAACTCATGCTATTCATGGGGAATAGGACTATAGGCTTGGGGAAATGAATGCTTAGGCAGATGGCCTTTCCAGAAGTTTTGTTTTTCTAATTCTCATGAAAGGTTTGTCCCTGATCTGTATTCCTCTTTGTCTGAAGCCCATGTTCATTTACCTCCTAATGTGCCTCTTTATTCCCGTAAAACCTTTGTGAGGCAGTTTTGGTGGAGACTCAGGGTGCTAAGGTAGCCAGGCGTCCGGGCAGCAGTAAATAGTCTATAAAATATTCTATAACCTTTGGCAGAAGGTTCAAAACTCATCATCTTCTACAGTAGCTGCCCAAAAGCTTCTAATACGCACAGAATTACAGTGCTCACCTGAAATCAATAAATCTTTTCAGGTGCCAGGTGCTAAACAGTCCATAAGACCCCCTGCTCTGGGCCCAAATATCACAGAAATCCAAGAAAAACTGTAGTACACTGGTCCAGTTTGTGGTGCAAAGAAAATTAATTTTATTGGCTCACGGTATACATCAAAAAGTTTGGCAACGTTTCGAGCCACACTGGCCCTTTATCAAGACTAAACTTACATATCAAGTACTGTGTTAAAGAGCTAAATGAAACGGGTGGAGAAGGGAAGTGGGGAGTGGCTCTTCAAGGATAGGTTAAAACATACGTCATAATTAATTGGCAAGTATGAATATTTCATTAATATACAAAGTCCTTCTGCTTCCATTGGGATTATGTGCAGTCCATCCATGTGACAAAAAAACTTACAAAAGCAAATCTATTTACATCTTTTTGTTGAATGAGGGAGAACAGAGGAGATGAGACAGCGATTCCTACAGAGGGGTTACCCAAAAATGTTCCTAAATTCTTGTGTACGGGACGTTAGGGAGATTGAAAAGAATGAACGGAGAAAACAAAAAGATGTAAATAGACTTGCTTTTTTAAGTAAATTCTCTGTAGCCAGTAATGGATTATGTAAGATTATTCAAAAACACTGGCACATTTTACAAACATGTGCTCCACGTATACCAGCTTTTGTAGAAGTCCCTATGATGGCGTATCAGCGAGGTAAGAACCTTAGAGACATATTAATAAAAGCAGATGTCGGTCCTACAGCAAAAGACACACAAAGATTTTTCGGACCCCCCAAAATGGGGACTTTCCCTTGTCTTAGTTGTGCTAACTGTAATAATATTACAAAAGGGCAATGATTCACACCCCCACATACTGGACAGAGAATTAACATACAAATTACTACACTTGCAATTCAACTTTTGTTATTTATTTAATAAATTGTCCATGTGGATTAGCATATGTTGGGGAGACAACACAGAAAGTGAAGGATCGAATTAAACAACATAAATCCAACATAAGGTGTAATTACAATCATTTAGCTATTCCGTCACATTTTATAGAAGCCAGACATACAGTGAGTCAATTGAGATATCAAGTAATAGATGATGTAGGCCAAAAAAAATTGGAGATGCAATGGATATTGAGATTAGGTACGTTGAGTCCTGGGGGACTAAACCGAGAGTATACCCCTGAAATGTTTATGGTAATTCCTATAGATCATGCTTTATGTGTAACAAATTGCTGTTTCAATTTAGTACAACGTTATATACCCAGTGATACTGATTTAATGTAAAATATGTTATATACTTTTGTCTTATAGAATTTGACTCCAGATGTTGAGCATAAATATGTAAGTGTTTAAATATCAATGTCAATGGAAACAGAACCTGAATGTTTTTACCTTTTCAACCTTTATATATAAAAGTGGCACAATTGCACAATACACGGACTATTGGTGGATTATGGTGGAATCAAATGATTCTTTTGGACTTTTTTGGACCTTTTTTTGGAATTTTAATAACACTTGACTTTTTAACATTTGATATAACATAAATGTTTTAATAGTTACTGTTTTTATATCATTCACTAATATTTATTTTGTAATATTTCACTGGGAATGCTGGGAATTGAGTCCCACACTGGGAGGTGGGAACCAAGTTGTAACCCCTCCCCCTAAATCACTTACTTAAAGGGATACTGTCATGGGAAAAAGTATTTTTTCAAAACGCATCAGTTAATAGTGCTGCTCCAGCAGAATTCTGCATTGAAATCCATTTCTCAAAAGAGCAAACAGATTTTTTTATATTCAGTTTTGAAATCTGACATGGGGCTAGACATTTTGTCAATTTCCCAGCTGCCCCTGGTCATGTGACTTGTGCTGCACTTTAGAAGAGAAATGCTTTTTGGCAGGCTGCTGTTTTTCCTTCTCAATGTAACTGAATGTGTCTCAGTGGGACCTGGATTTTACTATTGAGTGTTGTTCTTAGATCTACCAGGCAGCTGTTATCTTGTGTTAGGGAGCTGCTATCTCGTTACCTTCCCATTGTTCTTTTGTTTGGCTGCTGATGAAAGGGAGGGGGGTGATATCACTCTAACTTGCAGTACAGCAGTAAAGAGTGATTGAAGTTTATCAGAGTACCAGTCACATGACTTGGGGCAGCTGGGAAATTGACAATATGTCTAGCCCCATGTCAGATTTCAAAATTGAATATAAAAAAATCTGTTTGCTCTTTTGAGAAATGGATTTCAGTGCAGAATTCTGCTGGAGCAGCACTATTAACTGATTCATTTTAAAAAAATATTTTAAAATAAAATTTTCCCATGATAGTATCCCTTTAAGTGTTTTGTTACACAGTTCATTTAGCTTGATAAAGGGCTGGAATAGCCTGAAACGTTGCTCTGCTAATGGCATGAATAAATAATTGAATCACATATTGGAGTGCTGCTGGATTTATTGCTTTATTGTGGATATATTCCTTGGCAGAGAGGAACACAGCTGTGCACCCGACGCTTCAAAAGGCGATTCAGTGTAAGTGTGGCACCTTTACTGATTTTCCTGTATTTGTTCTACATGGCTTATGGCAGAACTGCATTTGGACTAATCAGGCCACCATACTCCCACCTTGTGACCTAGAGCAGTGCCTTGTGGGAGCTAGGACTCCATTTTACAGCTCATGTTATGGAAGAAGTAGACCGTTTATTCTCTCCTCACGGTAGCATCTTTGGTAAGCAAAATATTTGCGCCAAATCACCTCCACCGCTGCCAGTGCCCCCCAGAGACATTGGCGCATATACATTCATGCCAGCTAGTGTTTTCATGTTGCAGTTTATACGCTCATATGTTTTATATTATAGTTATATTTATATTATAGTTCATTGCAAACATACTTATTGTGCTTTGTGTATTTGTTACACTTTCACCTCTCCACTCAGCTTTCTATCTATTCCCCTTGCCATCCAGTAAAATCTACAGACTCCAAGCTCAGTCTCTTTATTGGAGTGTGGGGAGGTTTAGCTGCATGAACTACACACTGGCCCAGGGTAATACATAGGGAGGACAGAACACTGAAAAAAGCATTAAAGAACTCATAATTCAAATTACCCCACTGTCTCCATCTTACCATACAGTCTCCATCCTTAAATCAGTGTCTCCCATCTTGCCCTACTGTTTCCATCATCTTGTCCTACTGTCTCCATTTTGTCCCGCTGTCTCCATCTTGTCCTACTGTCTCCATCTTGTCCTACTGTCTCCATCTTGTCCTACTGTCTCCATCTTGCCCTACTGTCTCCATCTTGTCCTACTGTCTCCATCTTGCCCTACTGTCTCCATCTTGTCCTACTGTCTCCATCTTGCCCTTCGGTCTCCATCTTGCCCTACTGTCTCCATCTTGTCTTAATGTATTCATCTTGTCCTACTGTCTCTATCTTGTCCTACTGTCTCCATCTTGCCCTACTGTCTCCATCTTGTCCTACTGTCTCCATCTTGCCCTTCGGTCTCCATCTTGCCCTACTGTCTCCATCTTGTCCTACTGTCTCCATCTTGTCCTACTGTCTCCATCTTGCCCTACTGTCTCCATCTTGTCCTACTGTCTCCATCTTGCCCTACTGTCTCCATCTTGTCCTACTGTCTCCATCTTGCCCTTCGGTCTCCATCTTGCCCTACTGTCTCCATCTTGTCTTAATGTCTTCATCTTGTCCTACTGTCTCCATTTTGTCCTACTGTCTCATCTTGCCCTACTCTCTCCATCTTGTCCTACTGTCTCCATCTTGCCCTACTGTCTCCATCTTGTCCTACTGTCTCAATCTTGCCCTACTGTCTCCATCTTGCCCTTCAGTCTCCATCTTGCCCTACTGTCTCCATCTTGTCTTAATGTATTCATCTTGTCCTACTGTCTCTATCTTGTCCTACTGTCTCCATCTTGTCCTACTGTCTCCATCTTGCCCTTCGGTCTCCATCTTACCATACAGTCTCCATCCTTAAATCAGTGTCTCCCATCTTGCCCTACTGTTTCCATCATCTTGTCCTACTGTCTCCATTTTGTCCTGCTGTCTCCATCTTGTCCTACTGTCTCCATCTTGCCCTACTGTCTCCATCTTGTCCTACTGTCTCCATCTTGTCCTACTGTCTCCATCTTGCCCTTCGGTCTCCATCTTGCCCTACTGTCTCCATCTTGTCCTACTGTCTCCATCTTGTCCTACTGTCTCCATCTTGCCCTACTGTCTCCATCTTGTCCTACTGTCTCCATCTTGCCCTACTGTCTCCATCTTGTCCTACTGTCTCCATCTTGCCCTTCGGTCTCCATCTTGCCCTACTGTCTCCATCTTGTCTTAATGTCTTCATCTTGTCCTACTGTCTCCATTTTGTCCTACTGTCTCATCTTGCCCTACTCTCTCCATCTTGTCCTACTGTCTCCATCTTGCCCTACTGTCTCCATCTTGTCCTACTGTCTCAATCTTGTCCTACTGTCTCCATCTTGCCCTTCAGTCTCCATCTTGCCCTACTGTCTCCATCTTGTCTTAATGTATTCATCTTGTCCTACTGTCTCTATCTTGTCCTACTGTCTCCATCTTGTCCTACTGTCTCCATCTTGCCCTTCGGTCTCCATCTTGCCCTACTGTCTCCATCTTGTCTTAATGTCTCCATCTTGTCCTACTGTCTTCATCTTGTCCTATTGTCTCCATCTTACCCTTCTGTCTCCATCTTGTCCTATTTTCTCCATCTTGTCCTATTTTCTCCATCTTGTCCTTCAGTCACTACCATTCCTCGGTGCCTCTGTCTTGTTCTGCTTAAATAACCTTGCTATCCTGCCACTTTCCATACATAGAGATACTTCTCTGTGGAATGGGCCCTTGGTGGTTACATCTATCAATTGAAACTGATACCCCTAGAACGAATATTTAAACAACATGGCTATTGGTGACAGAAATCATTATACAGAGTTAGGTAGGCTTACAACACCAATGTACTTTGAGTATTGGGTACTTTTTGGCAGAGGTAATATTTGCTGGGATGGGGGCAGGCTTGTGAGAGACGGGACCATGACTTAATGGGACAGTATGTGTTGTCAAGGGTCAGAGTCATTAAAACAAGGGGCAAATAGTAGGGTCGGTGTTTGTGAGATAGAAGGGTTGGCTGGTAAAAATTATGCTTCGTGCCATTTGCTTGATAATTATAAAATTAGTCCAGTTTATTCCTGAATAGGTGCCAACCCTAGTTACCCCCCAACCTAGAGCTACCTGTTCCTTTCAAAACTTCTGGGAGCATTTCTATACACCATTAGCAATTGTTCCTTTGTGATTAGTAAAAAGCCGATATAGGCCGATATAGGTAGGCTTTTCCTTTAAATGAACTAAAATACCATGGACCTTGCAGTATTTATTGTGACCACTGGGAGGCAGTATTGTAGCAGCAGAGAAACTGTGTCTGAATTTCACTTTCTGAAGGTGAGAAATGCAATAAACAAGTAAGTACTGACAGTTCAGAAACTGTGTGATGATAAGAATGCTGAGCAATGCCAGAGAAAACCAAACAATTGTAATTTAATGATTTTACAATGGTATGTACATTAGCACAGAGCCAGTGTACTATTACTATTAATATTGGATTTATAAAAATGAAGAAAGAATGTGAGGAAGTAGCCAATAAAATAGGTTTAATGTTGTTGTGGCTTCAAGGAAGGGTCTGATCACTGTAGCTCAGAAACTGTAGCTGAGACCTACTAGATATATCTCCAGTACCATCCAATACCATACTTTATGGTATAGGTTACGGTTATAGTCAGGAGTCTGTGACATTTTTGTGAATGTCATACATATATAACATTTAATATGTAATACTAATTAATGTTATGTATATTATGTACGGTTGATTATTTCCCTTTATTTCAAGTGCCAACGTATTGCTCAGAAGGGCCCTATCACACACAGTAGGGTCAGTTTAATCAGGAGACTATCTACCTGGCTGTATGGTTTTGGAGTGGGGGGGGGTACCCAGTGGAAAACACTCTGTGGATATAGTGCCATGTCAGGAGTCAAACCTATATATACAATATAATGAAGCCAGTTATGAACAAAATACTCTGTTGTTATAATCTGCTGGTCACCAACTCAAGATCGAGTGGTAGAATTTGATTCAGCCTTTGGGTACCCCTGCATTACAGTATCCATTAGCTTTGAGCTTCATTTGGACTTTCCATTCCAGCAGCCATGGAGAGTGTTGCTGGTGGAAGATCTTCACATAAGAATCCATTGGACTGTCCATATGTATAAAGGAGACAATTCTCATTCAGATTATCTTTAGTTACATCACATGATGCCAAGTGAATCATTGAGGAAACCATCATTTCTGCATTAAACACAATTCAAACTGTTTATTAATTTCAACAGAGGTTCCTTCTCTTGCTTTCCTACTGTCTGTTAGAGGGCACTGACTGAGTACAACAATGGCTACCAACAAAGTTTCACTCCGTTGTATTCAGGTTCCGTCCCATAAACCTCCACTTCACAGATCTGGAGATTTTCTGGTCTCCCGGGAATGACCACACTCACATAGCGACCCACCATTCCCTTACAGGACAGGGTGATAGTCAGTTGTGAGACGTCAGTGATGGTGCCGCATCTGGGGGAGGGAAGAAACATATCAGATAAAAGTCACACGAAATAATATTTGTGTGTTTTTACCCACTCTCGATAAAAAAAAGTGATCGCTGTATTTGGGAACACTCAGCATGCGTGTACAGTGTACATTAGAGTGAAAAAGATTGGAAACAGTAGGAAATGTTCATGTTTTATACATAGTCGTGCCAATCCCTGTGGTCAATGCTGGATTGGGGCAAACTTCATTATGCAACAGGACGATGATCCAAAGCATACTTATAACTTACACAAAGCCTATTACGGTATAAGAAAGAACCTGGAGAATGTTCCACAGAATCACTAGATCTCAACTCTCTAGAGCTTTTGTGGGAATAGAGTCAACGTACGCTGCCCTACAAACCAGTCACACCTCTGAGAAGAGCTACAGTAGGTGGGGATTGAAATTACCTTTGAATATTTTTGTAAATCCCAACTGTTTGAATCTGGGCCTGCTGTCCCCTTACCCACCTTCACTTACCTCATGGAGCTCAAACCAAATCGCTACTGCAGAAAATGCAATTGCACTCTTAAATTTTGCTCTTAAAGTTACTAAGGGCAATGTTTGTGCTGCTTCTGGTAACTTTCCACACACTGCAGCAAAGTTCCTTGCCAAATGTCTGCTGGAATTGCTGCAAATCAGGGTTTCTTTATTGAACGTTATATGAGATAGTAGAGCGAGGCAAGGACCATACATTTCTCCATTTATTTGTAAAACTTTATATTCAGCATTATATGAACCTAATAAGCATAGGGAGTCATATTCACATTTCTCCAGGTTTGTGCCAGCGTGTGGAATTGCTTTATAATCAGGGGCTCATAAAAGCCCCAGTATTTTGCATCTTTCCCAGGTGACTACCTCCTTAATTTTAGGTGCAGCTAGTAGTGGCTGTGTGATAATAAACACTGGAATTGACTTCACCCTGAGCACTGGGGAACATCTCATCTGCACATTATTTAAGCTTCTAGTTTAATAAGGTTGTTTTGAAACAGTCAACTACCAGGTATAGTTACTGAGGAACTGAATCTGCAAATAAACACATACCCCAAAGGACTGCCTGGTTGATCTTTATTGTGAACCTCCAATATGTGGAAGTTGTAGAACTTTGGCTGTTCTTTCTCAATATAACACTCTGAATTAAACTAGTCCACTTAGAACTCTTTGGTTCTCACTTAACATCTGCTTGAGTTGAGGATCCAGAAATGTGTCCCCCCCTTGCTTGATTTCTCTTTACATGGATTCCAGTAAGTGGGGCTTTGTTTTAATCTAAATCACATCATCTATGAATTCATATTTGCTTCCTTATACATGTTTTTATTGGTGTTTCCCAAGGTGCCTTTCTAATCTAATTCGTTCTTACCTTCGTTTCCATGCTTTAAGAACCACCAGGCATTTGGAATTTGTTTTGTGCTGCTTACTGACATAGAAATGTGTTCACTATGTGGAGTTTCCACCCTTTATTAATGTTTGTATGTTCCTTTATTGACTTTTGATGTTCAACTGTGGGTAATTTGGTGGTGTGTTGTATTTATCATTCAATTAGTAGAGTTAATTGCTACGAGTTGCAGTACTGACAAGACATTGCTTTGTTGTTTGGGACTTACACTGGGTTGTTTTTATCTGCTGAATTTCCAACACGAATTTCGGCTCCTTTCAGGCGCTCACCGCAACAGTCTCCTCTGTTCACTATGACCACTGTCTCAATCTTGTACCATTTCTTTAGGTCCAGCTGCCACCAAGCCGGGTTGTCATTATTGGTGTGGGAACATGAGCCACCCATCATATTTGTCCACTTATTACCATCAATAGCGGTAGCAGCGTTATACTCGGGTCTGTAAGTTGAGCTCTGACTGGCCTCTCCCAATCTTGCCAGATTCACTGTCAACAAAATGTAATTATATTAATTTTCCTCATGAAAAATATATGAACAAGACAAACGGAGGGAACTTCTTTAATAGTATTGCTCTTGCTAAAATATCATGTGTCTGATGGTGATGACTGAAGTTTATCATCTTTAAAATATTGAATTGGGAATAGGAATAGTGGATAACAGTGAGCTTTACAATAGTGGAGTGACTTTTTGTCTAGGACAGATAAAATTTGTCAATTGCAATGTCAGACTTCTTCTTAATTCAGACAGGAGTCAGTCAGATTTTGATTGATAGTTAGGTCTAATACATCTTTTTGGTGGGGGACGTCCTTTGCCTAAAAGATATATTTGAGCTAATTTTTTTCAGACTAACCAATACAAATCCGTCATGTAGAGAGACAGATTTGGTTATTTCGAAAGAGTAATGTATGGTATCCCAAAACCCAGAACAGACATAACATAGTGACATAACATACTACCGTATATACTCGAGTATAAGCCGAGTTTTTCAGCCCACAATATATGGTGAAAAATTCTACCTCGGCTTATACTCGGGTCAAGCGCAAAAACGGTCGCCGGCGTCTAAGAATAGTCGCCGCGCCTAAGAATAGTCGGCGGCACCCAAGAATAGTCTCCAAGAATATTCGCCGGCATCCAAGAATGGTCGCCTGCATCCAAAAACGAGACGCCGGCACCTCCAATGGGAGCAGAAACCCTCAATTTTTTGATTGAAACTTACCAGAAGCTGCTGCATTTCTCACCCTAGGCTTATACTCGAGTCAATAAACTTTCCCAGTTTTTGGAGGTAAAATTAGGTACCTCGGCTTATACTCGGGACGGCTTATACTCGAGTATATACGGTAAGTAAGGTTGAAAAAAGACACAAGTCCATCAAGTTCAGTCTTTTAAGTCTATATATAACCTAACTGCCAGTTAATCCAGAGGAAGGCAAAAACCCCATTTGAAGCTTCTCCAAAATTCCTTCCTGACTCCAAAATGGCAATGGGACCAGTCCCTGGATCAACTTGTACTATGAGCTATCTCCCATATCCCTGTATTCCCTCACTTGCTAAACACCATCCAACCCCTTCTTATACCTATCTAATGTATCAGCCTGTACCACTGATTCACTTCCCAGCTCTCCCTGTAACACCCCTTTCCCTCCTCTAATCTCATTGGCTCCCTCCTGTCTGGTGGGAGGAGCTACTGGTGAATAAAGCATCCGACCCTTCCTTGTACCTATCTAATGTATCAGCCTGTACCACTGATTCAGGGAGACAATTCCACATCTTCATAACTCTCACTGTAACAAACCCCTTCCCAATATTTAGGCAGAACCTCTTTTCTTCTAATCGGAATGGGTGACCTTGTGTCTGCTGGAAAGACCTACTGGTAAATAAATCATTAGAGAGATTATTATATGATCCCCTTATATATTTATACATAGTTATCATATCTCCCCTTAAGCGCCTCTTCTCCAGCTGGAACATCCCCAATTTGGCCAGTCTTTCCTCATAGCTAAGATTTTCCCTTTACCAGCTTAGTTGCCCTTCTCTGTACCCTCTCTAATACAATAATGTCCTGTTTGAGTGATGGAGACCAAAACTGTACGGCATATTCTAGATGGGGCCTTACCAGTGCTCTATACAGTGGGACCCCCTCCTCCCGTGACTCTCTGCCCCATTTAATACAAGTCAAGACCTTATTTGCCCTTGATGCTGCTGACTGGCATTGCTTGCTACAGACAAGTTTATTATCTACAAGGACTCCAAGCTCCGTCTCCATTATGGATTTGCCTAGTGCAGTCCCATTAAGGGTATAAGTGGATATTGTTACATCCCTGGTGCATGACTTTACATTTATTAACATTGGATCTCATTTGCCACTTAGCTGCCCAGATTGCCAGTTTGTCAAGATCCTGTTGCAAGTGCCACATCCTGGATGGAATTAATTGGTGGACCCCACTAAGAACCTTAATCCAAGACGCAAAGGTTTTGGTCATGGCTCATGCTTTTGCAAATAACAATAGCCTTTCCCTTTGGGAGGAGCCATCCACTACTCAGATGCCACCAGGTCTTAAAGTGAGAGAACCAAGGCGAGAGTTCTGGGCAGACTAGGGGACCGCAACATGTGGCAGGAAGAACAGGGTAAGAGCAAAGCATAGTTGAGGAAACAGGCTGATCTCAAAATCAATCAGTCAGCTCAGTACAGAGGCAGGATCTAGAAGAATAGTCAGTAATGGGCAAAGGTCGTTTCAGGCAGAGATACAGTGGTGGTCAAGGACAGGCAAAGGCCAAAGAACAGAGAAAACAGGCTAGTAGTGCACCCAGGAATTATCTACAATAGACCTACGTTGGGCAGTGAACAAATGGACGAGGTGTCTTTAAATATTTGGATTTCGCACCAACGTGATGACATCAGAAGTGGGCGCCAAACAAAATGGCAGGACACACGTGCACAAAGATGCATGGGCCAAATCATATGGAAGCAGCTTGGGGCGTTCCCACCACCCAACTAGACCACTGGGTACAGTTACAAGTAAGTTCTAATTCATCTTCTATGCAAACAGAGACCCTCACAAAAAGATGCGTTAGACTTGACTGCCAATTAAAATCTGACTCTGACACCTGCATGAAGAGAGAATAAAGAGAGACAGATGCTGAGAGGAGGATAGGAACTAGACTAATTCTAAAACAGTACAGAATTGAACCTGATTAACATATTACCGCAGGCCTTACCATCTGTAGATTTCGGTTCTTGCCCATAAACCTCCACTTCACAGAGCTGCAGATATTCTGCCCGGTCAGAAATGACCACACTGACATAACGACCCCCCATCCCCTTACAGCACAGAGTAATGGTCGATTGTGAAACATCAGTGATGGTGGCGCATCTGGGTGGAAAAGACAAATATGAGTTTATTTTATGACAGTTTGATCAAATGGGAAAAACAGATGATCATTTTTCTATGTTGTTGTCACTTAGCTTTACCATTGAGTACCTCTGTTTCTAGAACTCTACAGAAAACTGTTTTGATTCTTATTTCAGCATTGATACCTACTGCATCAGGGCATGGCATTTTCAAATTTGGACTTCTATTAACCTCATTGTATTATTTATCAGTGGTCAGGGGAATGAGAAGGACTTTGTTCTCTCCATGAACCCCATGTTGAGTTTTACCCAACCATGACCCATGATTCCTTTCTTGAAGTCACCTCAGATGCTATGCCTCATTAATATAATGCATTCATTTTAAAAAGAAGAGATACTCTTACAGAATACAGATACAGGTGTTTGGGACTCACACGGGGTTGTTATTATCTGCAGAATTTCCAACACGAATCTCGGCTTTTAACAGACGCTCACTGCAACTGTCTCCTCTGTTCACTATGACCACAGTATCAATGTTGTAGGTCTTCTTCAGGTCCAACTGCCACCAAGCAGGATTGTCTTTATTCGTGTGAGCACAGGGGCTTTTGAATATGTTGTTTTCTTTATTGCCATCAACAGCCGATTGAGCGGTGTACTTCGGGTCAAAAGTGGAGCTTTGCTTGACATCTCCTGACCTTGCCAGATTATTGGCTAAACAATAAAATAATATAAATAATATAAAGAAATGTGCTCTACTTCTCAGACAGTGCATCATAAGTGATCTAGAGGATGGAAATAATTAAGGATTGTAAATATGTATGTTGCAATCTATTGGATAAATTCATTTAGACACTGTATCACCACATTGTGGCTCTGGTTATGGGCAGATCACTAAATCATCAGCAGTGACCTCCGCATAGAGTATGTCAGTAAAGATTAAAGACAAATGCTAAATCAAGAAGATTCTCCTACCTCCTGGTGGGGGGCTGCAGGAATGAACCCATCCAATGGAGATGCCAACCAGCAGGACCACAATGCACTTCATCCTAATGGAGAAGAGACAACACAATGATAAACAGAGAGTCTTTTGAGTTGAGTATTTTCCTAATGTGCAACAGAGATACCAAACAAATAAAGAGCTCTTGCTTATTCAACGGCTACAAAATCTGAGGTTTATAACTAGTCACAGATTCACATATAATGCACATATTTTGCATTTCTGTGTATATTGAAAGTAAGATTCCATGAATATACCTGGTCTGCATGCTAATGTAAAGCTGCTGAGATGTTTCCCTCTGTGGCTTTTTTTTTAATTTGGATCTTTATACCTTAAAGTGATTCTATGGTCAAAACTCTCAAATTGTGAATTATCCAAACTCGATTTGAATTTGAATTCAAATTGAAATTTTGAGATTTATCATACTCTGGCCCTTCAAGAACTCGAATTCGACTATTCGCCACCTAATTCATGTATAAGTCAATAGGAGAGGTCCATGGACCAATCTTCAAATCTTATTAGCCTTCCTAACATTTGAGTTTTTTTCGAGAAAAAACTCAAATAATTTTCGAGTCTGTCGTTTTTTTTATAAATCACCCCCCCCAGCTGAATTTTGAGTATATTTGAATTTTATAGAGTTTACAAATTCGAAATTCAACCTTTAATAAATGTGCCTCTAAGTATGTGTGTGTGCTTGTATGTATATTTCGGTGTATGTATTTGCAGAGAGAAGTGGGATCACATGACAGTTGCTGGAGATTCGTCTCATTTCAACCGATATAAACTACAATGTGTCTATAACTATCCTCCCTCTTCTTTCTTCTTCTATAGATTATCAGATATCCTCTCCGTCTTTCTACTCCCTACCTCCCTTCTCCTCTCTTTTCTATTCTTCTGTCTCTCATCCCACTTCTTCCTTTTTCTTTTCTCACCACTGACCCTTTGTTTTGCCAGTTTCTCTCACTGAGATTTTAAGGGGGTATATGAGGGTCTCTACACTAGTTTCTGTACTCCAGGCAGGGCTGTATTTATATTGGCACCCAAGAGCCTGTGCATGGGGCAGCAGCTTTAAGGGGGCAGCCATGGGGTCTCTATATACTAGATTATTAGAATAAAAGAAAAGTAAAAATTCTCCCCACCTACCACCAGAGTCTGGTCTTGTTAATCCAATGGCAGAGCAGGGGCAGTAATGGGGTAAAGTGTTTATTGAGGTGCAGTGAGTGCAGCGTGATACAGAACCTCTGTATAAAAGAGTAAAGGTGGCCATAGATACACAGATAATATCGTATGAAACAAATTTAGTACAATATTCGGTGCATGTTTCAAGGCATCAACGTGGGTAACGAACGATGGCCGGGACTGTGGGGAGGTATTGGGAGCAGAGGGAGCCCTGGGACTTGCTACATGGGGTGGCTGGCATCTGTCGTAACCTGGGCTTGGTATAACATGGCAAGGACAGGGTTATCGGTTTTTGGCAAATATGGTTTTAATAAAAGATGTGGCCGACCTTCACCGACAAAAAGGGAAAACTGAGTCTTGTATTTTAATTAAATGTTAGCTCATAAGCGACTGCCTCCCCACAGTCATGTTGGAAAAAGAGCTGAGCGACATTGGCAGAAGACTTGGATATCGGTCGGCTCGTCGATTGGGCTGGACGGAATATTTTGATCGGGCACCTTTGAAGGGACCCAAACATCGACCATTGTTAGTGCTGAATGGTCAGATACAGGTAGAATTCTATATGTATATCTGACAATTCAGCTCTACACGTGTGTATTGAAACAAACAATCGGCCATGACCCAAGTAAACTGAGAACACACTAGACCTGTTAACAAACAAGCACTACCTATAGTGTATCAGTATTGCAGGCACCTGTATGGGGGATTCTTAGTCAACTTAATGAGGGGCAAATTTTTGCAAAACGCATTGAAGTCAATGGGCGTCAAAATAATTTTGACGCGATCGACTATTTTTATACACGCGATAATTTTGACAACTGCCAATTTTTTTTGACATGGCGGATTTTTCACCGGCGAATTGTCGCCACAGTTTTTCAAATGAATTCGCTTTCGGCAAAATGCAGAATTTCTTTGTGAATTCGTGTCTGTCGAATTTATTCACAGACTACTACTACTACTGCAAAGGGACCTCACCACCAGCCATGATTCCAGGGCTGCTGCCTCAAATGCCGCCCCCCACCTGAGGCACGGTTCTCGCCTTACTTATGACAGGAGCGGCCCTGCTCACCACTTTGCTCTACTAGTCTGGTTATATATGTAGAAGGATACCTATATGGCAACAATAAAATACTGGCAAGGGATCCCTTTTTCCAGAGACCTGTTATCCAGAAAGATCCAAATTACGGAAAGTCTCTCATAGATGACCTGCTACTGACCTGCTACTCAACTCTTCTCTCATTACCTCCTCACATGCTCACATTCAAGACTTTGCAAGGGCTGCACCCCTCCTCTGGAACTCTCTCCCACGATCTGTCCCACTTTCTCCCAACCTTTCTGCTTTCAAGAAATCTCTAAAAACGCACTTCTTTCGAGAAGCCTCCCCTCACTCTGCTTAACTACCAAACGCAACACCACATACAGTAGCACATTTCTCACCCACTTAATTCGATCTTGCCCACTCACACACCTTGTGTATTACTCCCTTCCCTTTAGAGTGTAAGCTCTTTCTGCATAGGGCTTTCCTCACCTTTTTGTACCTGTATTGATTGTGATGTATGTAACTTCATATGTTCTATGTATATAATTCATGTGATGTAGTTGTATAATCACATTTACTTTACAGTGCTACGCAATATGTTGGCGCTATATAATTACATGTTAATAATAAAATAATAATAATAATAGATGCTATTTTATCCAAATTCTTAGAAATGATTTCCTTTTTCTGTGTAATAATAAAACAGTAACTTGTACTTGATCCCAACTAAGATATAATTAATCCTTATTGGAAGCAAAACCAGCCTATTGGGTTTATTTAATGTTTATATGATTTTCTAGTAGACTTAGGGCAGAGACAGGCAAGAAGATTCGGGGAGATTAGTTGCCCAACGACAAATCGTCTCTTCATCGGACGACTAATCTCCCCGAACTGCTGACTAGAATCTAAATCGCAGGTAGGATGGCACTCGGAGTGCTTTGTTCTCCTAACTAGCCCGAAGTTTCCTCGTGAGTGTCCTAGAATCTAAATCGCCGGCGGGGAGGCAGTTTGGGGAGATTAGTCGTCCAAAGACGAGGAGATTTGTCACCAGGCAACAAAATCTCCCCGAATCTTCTTGTCTGTCTCTGCCCTTAAGGTATGAAGATCCAAATGACAGAAAGATCCGTTATCCGGAAAATCCCAGGTCCCGAGCATTCTGGATAACAGTTCTCATACCTGTATTGCAATCCCTTCTATTGCTTCATCTGGGAATCTTGACACCTCATTTCCTCATAATGATATGGATTTCATCAAACGCTTAGATAAGAATAAGAAATGAATAAGATTTGGAAATTGAATATGTAGAGATCTTACCTTACTGGTCCTTATACGCTCTATGACTGTTCCTTACCCTGACTGACTTTAAATACCATCAATAACCTGTGCTGATAACTGTTGTATCAAGCAGTTTGTTCCAATTGTTTGGAGAGCAAATTGTGACACTCCCATTATTTCTTTATTCTCTGAATAATTTATATTGATATTTCTCTTCAGTGGTTTCTGCGTGTAGCCTTGAGTAAACAGGGTGTTTTATTTACACGAATCCCTTGTGCCCCACTGCAAGGTCCTTATTCTACTTAACAGTGTTATTGTGATTTGGCTTTTGGGGAGAACCCCTTCCTCAGGTGCATTCTGAGGAAAGGGTTCTCCCCGAAAGCTTGTGTTACTTTTCCGCTGTAATGAAATGCTCTAAAGGCAAAGCCGGAGGATGGTGTGCTTCATATCCCGTTATTCAAGAAAATATCCACAGTGGTGATATTAATGAAAATGATGTGCCCCAAGCCAAGGTTTAGCCCCCCATAGGGGTACTTTATGATGACCCTAGACAGAAGTGCAAGATGCTTTCCTTTGCACCACCATTATGGAACACACACTGGTGTTAGGGGGTACAGTACACCTACGTGCCACCCTCCTCCTGCTCCTCATGAATTAAATTATGCTGGCAGAGTTATAATAATGGGGCAGCTGTAGATTTCTGTGCTCTGCAACAGACCTCAGAGACGTGATAAATGGCCAACTGCACATACATGACCCCTGCCAAATGAAGCCAAGCTAGAAGAAACTTCAGTAAAGATAAACATGGACAGAGACTTCTCAAACATAAGCACCGGCAAAACAGGTGGATTTTAAAAATGTTCTTGTGGGCATATATCCCACAGAAATAAAAAACGCAATGCATGTAATTATATATACAAGTGTATTTTTGCTACACCACAGGGCGGGCAGTGTTTTAACAATATTTATAACAATAAAATCCATGGGAAAATAAATACAGGGAGGGTAAATGCAAAGGAATATAAGAAGTAAATCCCTGCTCAAAGAGGGTAAAGGGAAACCCCATTTGGTTGAATGAGAAAGAATAAAGCTTTACAGACTAGTGCAATAAAAAGAGATGGTAAATAAAGGATGGTGAAATGATTGATGGGGGTGAGAAAACGCTTGTTGAAAATATTCTTTCTTCATAAGAAATGGGATTCCCACTTGTACCTGTCGGGTAGGGGTAGAAAAGACTGTGGAAGAACCAAACTGATGAAATTCTGAGAGGCTTGATGGAATCTACCCAAGTTAGCAGACTGGACTGTGTTCAATAATAGACCACTATTTCTTATATTTATGTTTTCCAGTTGAGTAGTTGGAGTAGGTGCCACGCTAACCCAGTACTGATATAATTGTTAATGCTGACTTGAAAGGACATTTCATAAAGAAGAATTACAAGGGCTCACAAGGGTAAACCCACGAGTATCGGGCTGGCTTGCACATCACTATTCCTGACAATCGAGTTTTTCTCAAAGAAAAACTCCATTTGATTTGTGTTCGCATTTGATTTAGTTCCAATACTCTATAATTAGAGTATAAAAAAAACCTCTAACACAAGAACTCTGATAAATAACCCCACAAGTGTAAAAAACACGAAAAACTGTACTACAAGGTCATGTAGAAGTCAATAGGACCTTTCATTTTTGTAAGTGCACAAAAATTCAAATGACAATGAGGATTTCGAGGTTTTCGTATTCTTATTCATTCTGTGTTTTATTTGTTTATGCTTTTTATATTTGGATCTTTTAATGCATAAGTAGACATCTGTGGTTTTTAAAAATGCGAGTTTGTTCTAAATATATATTTTTTTGTGCAATTGAGATTTCTCCAAAGACTCCAAAGATTTATCACCAATAGTGTTAAAACTGGCTGTTAGGGTTAGTGCCAGTTTTCTCTAATTATAGAGTTTTTGACAAACTTGATACAAATTTTGTCCGTAGTTTAGAATGGTGGTCTAGTGGACGACCTTATGTGCAAAAAAATGCATAGAGAAAATTCAAAAAATGGTTCTTCAAGTAGTGGGGAACCGGTATTTTGGCAAAGAAGTCATTGTACATGAACAGGAATCAAACAACCTGGAACAAATTTGACTTTGGACTTCTTACTATATGACTATGTTCTTGTTACTATGACTATGGACTTGTTACTATATGACTTTTTTCTTCTTACTTTGACTACGGACTTCTTACTGTATGGTTATTTTCTTCTTACTATGGATACATCATTGTTCTCCGATCAGTGTGACCTGGGCATGAGCTAAGCTTGGGCCTCCATGGGAAGGAGGGGGCTTAACCCGCTCAGGTGCAGGAGACATCGACTTGAGATTTCTCTCTTTGTCCTGGGAAAGTTTTGTGTTTGAAACTGTCCAAAGAAGTGGTGGATATTCTTCTTGAACAAAAATAAAACAACCCATACAGTATGTATCAGATATCTCAACAAAAAGAACATTACAGAAATCTTTACTGGACTAATAGTCAGTTGAGTAAATAAGCTTTCAAGATTAGTATTGATCTCAGGTTCCATCAAAGTTGCCTGGTGGGTAGAAATGTCTATAACAGATCAGGTCTCCTGGTTAGGCCCAGTGTTTTCCCAGTCCAGTTAATATGTAACCCTGAGTGGCAGACATTCAATCCTAGACTTCTTCTAGCCAAACACAATAAAACAGTAACTAAATAAAAAGCTAAAGTTTCAGGAGCAGGAGCCTTAGGGAATGTGGAACTGAGGCAGATAAGAACTATGTCATTGAATGTTAATATCAATTAATCATAAATCGTTACTCTTCTCTGGGTAATAAACCCTTGGAATGTTCTACCAAGTAGGCATGAGCAAGACCTGGACAAATGTAACCTGTTTGCTTAAAGGGAAAGTAATTATCAAAAAAAATCAAACCGTTCTTAAGTACCATAATGACACATGACTCTATTAACTCTGCCCATAAGACCCAACTCAGTACTTACCTAATTTGCTAATAGTTTACTGTATTATATTTAATGTTTTCTGTCTAAATATTTTAACCTGTATAGGGATTTCTGTTTATATGCATTGTCTCGGTTCACTTACCCTCATTAAATAAAAAAAATGGAAACAATCAATTAAAACCGTTGAACTGCTATTCACAAAGGTTCTTGCACCTATATATATGCACCTCTATACTTGGGCCTTGCAATGAAATGCTAATTGTGTGAACTGTTGTCTCACAGGCAAAATTTGCCTTGCGCAGTCAATAGAAATGACTTAAAAGGTAAGCTCTACAAGACAGGGACCGCCTTTCTCCTGTGCCACTTTAAATATATGATTCTAGCGTTATTCTAGTATTTGTCTCTGTTTGTACAGTTACTGTACTACGTTACTAATGTTATAGCACTGCAGATACAGAAGCAATACTCAAACTTATATATATATACAATGCATGCAACTGTACTACCACCATAGGGATTAAATTGGACTGCTCCAGAGAACCAGGAGAACTTGTTTTGGGACCAGGCCATTCAGACCTTTTAATATAATCTAAATGTCCTGCCACCCCCAGGTTGTACTGCTGATGTTTCATTGACAGGTTGGGTTAGATTTATTGGTCAACATGGGCAATTTTCATTAAGGCATGGAGAGGCTAAGCCTGCCCAAGCCACTCTGATACCTGAAATAATAAAAAAAGGGGAAAAAACATTTTTTTTACCATATATTTCTGGTTCCTACCTGGGAGGAGGTGCAATTATTTCATATTTTCTTGTGCTGATCAACTGTGAGCCTGCAAGAATCCATGCTGCAGGGTTTCCCTGTGAATGGTTAAGTCCCGATACAGCTGTACAGCAATCCAATTGGCTACAAAGAGAACTCTGAACTTCCTGTAGCCAATACCTGCGTCTGTACCGGGACTTAAACTTTGAGGGCAAGAGAAGCAGCATGGGTGTAGGTAAGCCTGACAGAATATGTCAGCTACGGTCCACAACATAGGTTATGGGGGATATTGGTGGAATAGAGTATGAAATAGAGATGAGATGGGGCATTTGGAAACATAGATAAAATTAGGGTGTTTGATACATAGGCAGAAGCAGGGCTGCCGTGGAAGGGATCCTAATTAGTGATGGGTGAAAAATTCGCGAAACGGCGCCGGCGTCTCGTTTTTGACGCCGGCGCCCGTTTTCGACGCCGGCGCCCGTTTTTTCGATGCCGGCGCCTTTTTTCGGCGAATTTTCGCGGCCGTTTCGCGAATTTATTCGTTCGCCCATCACTAATCCTAATCAGGGGTGCTGTGGAGATGGGGGAACCTGAGAAAACCCAAATGGAGGGAGAACTAAATAGGGAACTTCAGAAGCTCCATCCAGAGCAATACTGTATACAGAGGAAAAGCAATCCTACCAAAACCCCACTGTAGCCAACAGGATCTGGGGGAGGGGGAAGGGAATGGATGTCCTGTTACACCACTGCAAAATTCACTAAATTACAGCTTTAAGTTAGTATGCGTATGGTCAACTTTAGCCTCCCCAATCAAAAATTTTGGTCAAGACTCTAAAGGGTCTTTATGTCCAGAACAGAACATTTCTAAACTTAATATTAAATAATTGCACCATGGATATGCACTTATTGGCCCTCTTCCAACTTTATAACTTCTGTTGTGAAGTTCAGCATACATATAATATTATAGTAAACTATAGACCAACACGTATGGGGTTTAATTTTGGATATCTCTCCAAAGTTTGTTACACTCAATTTTAAAATCTAATATTTTGTTCCATGCTCTTTATCAAGTACATGTTTGGATTTGAAACCAACTTTGAAGAGGTACAGCAATGGAAACATTTTGTAGCAAGTAAGAGTATTAGAATGTTCACTGGACCAGACCATAACCAATTAACACATATGATTTGGCCAAACACTGCTACAAAAGTGTTCATGAGGGGTATAGAATCAGTATTTAAGATGAATATTCACTATGGCAGATCAGTTTAATCAAAACTTAATGAGGTGCAATGTGTACTAGAATGGAAACAGATGTTCTGAATATTTTTGAAATCGTTTCACCACTCATCTGAGCGGCTCAAAAAGTCCAGTTGCTTTTATCACTGCTAGATACTGCATATCATGATCTGGATTAGTGCAGTCCAACTTCTGAGCTACCGAGGGCTGGAATTTTTCTGGTCTACATGGTGGAGGGCCCATAATGAAGCCAGTGTTAGCCACTCCCTGTTTTTGACCACACCCACTATAAATCACACCCATGTTACCTCAAAACCATGTCCACTTTAATAGCACACCAACAAAACCAAATGGTTGGTGCTCACTGCAGGGATATCACTCATATGTGAAAAAAATTAAGTCATATTAAGACATACCCTTAAATCCATATACCTCCTGCTTCCCTATAGATAACACAGTACCCCCAGTACATGATTAAACACCTTAGGGGCTCCTAACAATAATTTTCAAATGCTAACAAACCACCAGAACAAATACCAGGATTATGTTCCACAGGCAGAGTATGGCACATACAAGTTGCATAGGGAAGGCAGAACAAAGCAGGAGACAGGGAAACCCATCAGGACCAGTCTAATATGTACTACATACAGCGACACATTGCTGGTGCCCCATTAGCATTTTGAATAAGGTGTGAAAAATGTGGGCAGTTTCAGTCTGGGTCTAGGGTATGAACAGTACAGGACTTTAAAATGTGAACAATAAAGGTTTCACAGGTGTGAACAATGCAGGGGGGATCAAATGTGTCAATACAGGGGATTACAGTGTGAATTTGAGGTTTAAACAATGCAGGGGCCAGTTAATCTCTGTAGTGATACCTATTAAAGTTTACACAAGGTAAACAGACACAACAGGCAGACTTTCATGTGGAGGGCCACACAAGGTGTGTTGGTCAGCGGCCCCCAGTTGGACAACCCTGACCTGGATGAACAAAAACCTTCATAGACATAGTACAATACACTACAATATTATTATATTATGATGGTATTATTCATACAAAAGAAACTTGTATTGTATGTTGTAGTTTCAATGTCTGTATGTATAATTTGATTTATATACTGCTACTTATGTATACAGCACTGTACAGTAGAACAATCAATTAATAAAACAAACGGGGGGTAATTACAATGATAAATACAGATAAATACAAAGTACACTTACATTAAAGATTTAGAGTTAAATGTCAAAGAGACAAGAGGATGCCTGTCCCATAGAGCTCACAATCTAAGTGATTACAATCTCCTTGTAAAGTTAATAAATTACTCATCTCTTAAGAGTTTGTTCGAAAAGTATATTGATAATCTGTGTTGGATCAAACAGGAAAATACAATTTCATTCAAAGAAGATTGTCTGGTTTGTCTGTATTTCCAATACACCATCGGCACACAACACCTCTTTGACCTCCTACGGACGCCCATGAGTTCTCACTAACACATCCATAGAGTATCCTTCTGCCTTTGCCTCTGCTATTGTTAGCAAGCATCAATCTCTACTACTTCCCAGCAGTCTAAAGGGAATTCCGGTCAGAAACCCATTGGCTAAGAGTTTTTAAGTCATAATTCTTTAATGGCCCATTTAGAAGAGCTGTTATGGTCTGTATTGTATAAAACGAGACACCAATCACAGAAGGAATATCATATGGCACCAGATGTAGAAGAACGAGGCACATGAACCACATGAAGGCTCATCAGAATGAAGTAGCGCTGTTAATGTTAGACTACATTATGTAGTAATGTTCATAGTCCTAAGGTTTCAGCTTCCTCCCCATAAACCTCCACTTCACAGAGTGTGAGATATTCCGAGCGCCCGGGAATAACCACACTCACATACTGACCCTCCAGTCCCCTACAGGAGAGAGTGATGATGGCTTGGGAGACGTCAGTGACAGTGCCGCATCTGAGGAAAAAAACAAATTATCATTATAAGAGCAGTAAAAAATGATACTATGGAAATCACTGTTGCACTGTGTATTAAATGCTGAATTTTTTCACTTTTATGTATTAAATTCATGCAAAGCTTCATGGTGTTAATTGTTGTGTCCAAGTTTCTTGAGGTTTTAAAATGTTTTTATGAGCACGTTGCAAAGAATGTACCACAACAGGTAAGTCCTCAGCCTCAATTTGCTGGAGGCTAAAACTTTGATTCCTCGCGGTGTGTAAACACAACTGACACATCATTAATTATATAAATGTAGTCATGCATAAGTGGCATATCACATGGCATCAATTATAGCAGGGGTCACATTCAAATGTAAAAAGACACAACACAAGCATGAAAACCGTCCCTGGGGTGGCAAATAAGGACTATGATAGGCTATTTGGTAGCCACTATGAGGACTGGCAACCTATAGGACAGTTTGGCAGTACCCCTGTTTTTTATGAAACTAAAACTTGCAGAAACCTCAGATTTATTAATAATTTTCAATGGGTCAAAGGATTAGAAAAACCTGCACTGAAAAAAACGCTATAAATTTGACATAGACAGCTCCCATTGACTTCTGCATGAACTCGGCAGATTTTTAGGTGCTGAATTTTTACACTCTATGAATTTTTTTCTGCTTAATAAATATCGCACACGTGTTTTTGACAGCTTAATTCAAATTCCCGAGTTTTATTGCATACTCTAAAACCATTCAGATCAACTGAAAGATGTGAATGTAACATGAGTAGCGTGGAATATGGCAGACAAGAGGCAAGACATAATATACATAGGTTCAAACTGTTATTAATGTGTGTTTGAGACTCACACTGGGTTGTTATTATCTGTAAGATCTCCAACCCGAATCTCAGCCCCTAACAGGCGCTCACTGCAGCAGTCCATCCTATTCACCATGACCACCGTGTTGACTTTGTATCTGTTCTTCAAGTCAACTTGCCACCAAGGTCCATAGTCATCGCTGGTGTGGGTACATGGGTGTACTGAGATATCGCTCTCTATAACACCATCGACAGCTGTTTCAGCAGAATACTGAGGCTCATAATCAGAGCTTTGACGGACTTCTCCTGACTGTGCAACATTAACTGTGGAAACAAGAAAGAATGAGATGTTTCAATGAAACCCTTTCCAAAGTAAAGAATTACTAGGCCTCTGGAAGATTGCAAAATGAACGTTTAAACCATTCGTGGTTGATCTGGACATTTCCACTCTGGTGAAGATTGTTGGCATACACTGTAATACCACAAAGGAGGGAAAGTGGTGCTCCAGAATAAAAGTATCAATAGCTCACCAAGTTGAACATGTGGTCCAGTGCCCCAGCCCCAGACCCCCAGGTTCAGGGAGTGTCAATCTGAGACATACAGAAAAAGAACAGGGCTATTCGGCACTCAGAGGAATCCACAGGGCCAATAGTTAAAAAGTAAAGACTTTATTGGTCATAATTAAAAGTATAAATTAATCTCCATAGGCCCTACGTGTTTCGTACCAGAAGGTACTTAATCATGGGCTCATGATTAAGTACCTTGCTGATACGAAATGCGTAGGCCCTGTTCTTTTGCTGTATATACACTGTAATACCCTCATAATAACAGTTAGTGACTTTCCACCTACTGACTGAACAGCAGTAATTGTTGTATAGTGCACACAACAGAATAAGTTCAGATGCTAAACCATTTTGAGTTTTATTTCAGAGCTATTTGGATATGGCCAATATCTACAAATTACTTTGACACTTAGGGGCCCATTTATTAAACCTCAATTTATTCTGGTTGAGGTTTTTAGGGGGAAAACTAAACTTTTTGTGAGAAAAAAAACCTTGATTTTTTTTAGGGATTTATCATACCCCAAACCTGCTAAAAATCCGAATCTGAAAATACGCCACCACAAATCTGTCAAGGTCATGTAGAAGTCAATGGCAGATGTCCCTGAAGTTGTTTTTGACATTGTGATCTGCACTGGATAATCTGTTAAAGTCCTGGTTTTTGTCCTATAATCTGAAAAAAGTTGAGTTTTTGCATTGACAATTCGATAAAATTAAGTTTTCGGAGCGTCAATCGAAAGATATGAATTTACGTTCGATTTTCTCATGTTTGTTTGCTGATTTTTTCTAGAAAGATTATTGGTAAATGAGTTCAATTCGTGGAAGGGAGTTTGGTCGGATTTGTTTTCATTCAAAAATTATATTAATTTGAGTTTTAGTAAATCAGCCCCCTACTATATGCGTTCATGACATTGGAAGTATCACCTTAAGCTAAAGGCTGCTCTAGAAGGAAAGAAAAGTAGGACAGGCTGAATTTGTTAATACATTAAGGGGGTTATTTATTAAAGTTTGAGTTGTGTTTTCCACAAAAAGTCTAGTTTTTGAGTTGATTCTTTTGGTCAAAACAAAAAAACTATTTGGGGTTAAAAAATATTTTGGAGAAACTTAACATGGTGGGGAGTTAATTCAGGGTTTGACTGTAAAAAACAAAATAACAAAATGTGGCAAATGTTTCACAAAGAATAATGTTTTCAGGGTGTTTTTAAGAAAAATAGGCCAAAATTATGTTGAAAAATGCAGAAACCCCAAAACAACGCTCCCATTGAAATCATTAAAACATGAATGGAGTGCAGAAAACAAAATGTAAAATCTGTGAAAACATATAATCTGGGTGTATAAAATAGGGTTTGACTAAATATTTATACAGTATATATATAATTTATATATAACCTTAATTTTTTATATGTTTATATAAGATTAGCTGCCATGTGTTAATAGACACAGGAGGAAGTGGGTCCCCGCACCATAGAGCTTACATTCTAAGTAAAATACATCTGTTTTGATGGGTAGATAAGAGGTTCCAACATGCTCCATGTATAAGTCTAGCACAATACTCTATGCCAGGTGTAAAACGTACATCAGTAAGGGAGTATCACACTAACAGGGCAGTTACTTCAGTGGTTCCGATCCATTCTAATAGCTGATTCTGCTTTACTTTAGAACATGTATTTCACTATTTAATGAAGGATGATACGTGGCCCATTACAAATGTATTTTTAACCATAGCACCCCTAGTGGTAGTAAAAAAGCTACACACATTTGAAGGGTAGAGTTTGTTAAGGATGTTGGACAGTGGTGCAGTTATAACTTTATTGTCCCAATTTCTGGTGCACAAATTATTATCCAACAATTACTTAGAATGTTTGGTAAAACAGATGATGAAAACATATCACATGATCATTAAAACATGTTACCTAAATTGTGTAGGTTGTGTGTGGTCTAGTGTTTGACTCCCTGCAAGCCTTACCTGTAACATTTTTAGATTTCTCCCCATAAACCTCCACTTCACAGAGTGTGAGATACTCTGCTCTCCCGGAAATAACCACACTCACATAGCGACCCTCCAGTCCATTACACGAAAGAGTGATGGTGGCTTGGGAGACCTCAGTGATGGTGGCACATCTGGGGGAGAGATGAAAGAATTATGACCTTGTGTTTCCTAAATTTCCTTAACTACTTCATTGCTCCATCAAGACATGGCCTTCGGTAAGTATTCAGGATATGTAGAACTAGTATAGATATGCCTCTATACTGTCTTCCCTCAGTCCCTGGCAGTTTCTCTCAAGGGAACGCAACTTTGTTGCAGAATCAGGTTCCTCATCTAAAAACTGGTCTAGAGCCACTGTTATATGTATAAGATATACTGAGGATAATCATGATGCAAAGGCAAGGATCAGCACAAGTGCAGTGAAATAAATTAGAAGAACATGACTTCAGTTGATAACTTCCTGAGAATAAAGGAAGATAATACATGGGGTGCCTGGGACTCACATTGGGTTGTTATTATCTCCTGAATTTCCAACACGAATCTCAGCTCCCAACAGGCGCTCACTGCAACAGTCCATCCTGTTCACTATGACCACTGTCTGAACATTATAGATGTTCTTCAGGTCCAGCCGCCACCAAGATGGATTATCATCAAAGGTGTGGGTACATGGATGTATTGCGATATCTGTCTCTATAATGCCATCAATAGCTGTTTCAGCGCTGTAATGAGGTTCATAAGTGGAACTTTGTCTGACGTCTCCAAACCGTCCCAGATTCACTGCTTAAAAATAAAATAGGTGTTAGATTGAATCCTGTTCTTCTAACAAAGGGACTAGAGATGCACTATAGCTATAATCTCTAGATTAAGACAAGACTTGGGTTGTGAGGAATCTGGACAAATGGAGCTCCTAGCAGGACTTACCTTTTGAATTGTTAGATTCTTCTCCATAAACTTCCACTTCGCATAATGTGAGATACTCTGAGCGTCCAGGAATAACCACACTCACATACCGACCCTCCATTCCATTACAGTATAGTGTGATGGTGGCTTGTGAGATGTCGGTGATATTGTCACAGCTGTGGGAAAAAAATAACCACCATATTCTAAATAGACTCAGAAACCCAAGAAAGACCAGGGCTTAAAACCTGCCTCAGATGGAGATGGTTCTTCCAGAGTTAACTTTGCATTATACGTCAACATTCAGATACTATTTCTGGTTCCAACAGTATCTTCCACAACACCATATTTTTCATTGAACTGCTAAAAGGCAAGTGCTAATACAATAATTTGGGCAGCAGCATGACACCACTAGATACCACTAGATACAATGGAAAGACAAAGGCCACATTTTATACTAACACTGGGTTGTTATTATCTGCCGAATCCCCAATATGGATCTCAGCTCCCAACAGGCGCTCACTACAACAGTCCATCCTGTTTACGATGACCACGGAATCAATCTTGTAGATCTTCTTCAGGTCCAACCTCCACCAAGCTGGATTATCATCAAAGGTGTGGGTACATGCTCTTATTGAGATATCTGTCTCTATAATGCCATCAATAGCTGTTTCAGCGCTGTAATGAGGTTCATAGGTGGAGCTTTGTCTGACGTCTCCAAACCGTGCCAGATTCACTGCTAAAATATAAAATAGTACTCATAGACTGAAATCTTTCTGGAAAAACAGGAATAGGTTGATAGGTCATGAATGTTAGAAATAGACACTATGGCTTCTACATGCTGAATGGTGATGATGAGGCAACGCAAAGGCAGGGTGGCAATTTGATTGGTGCAATATCTTGCACACTATAACCTTTTTCCCTCCTATGGCTATTTGTGCATTTTTGAACATAGTGACATTCGTAGTCAATCTCCTATGTGGTTACTTCAGGTCTTACCTGTTGCACTGCTAGATTCCTCCCCAAAAACCTCTACTTCACAGAGGGTGAGATATTCTGCCCTCCCTGGTATCACCACACTCACAAAACGTCCCTCCAGCCCATAACAGAAGAGATTAATGGTGGCTTGCGAGATGTTAGTGACTGTCCCACATCTGGAAAAAGAGAGAACAATAGGATTATTAATAGGGCAAAGGAAAAATCTTTGTGCAGTTTTTTAACCCAACAACCAAAATAGTTTATGCATTTGTAAATTCATCCAAGGGTGCAGTTGGAATTGTAATTCAGCCATTGGAGTGCATGGTTAGCTACTATGTTCTGCCCTGTTTTCTGTTCTTTTCGTTCCCAGATGTTTTTGGACTCCTCTTCCCATTGTCCCATCTGGGGACCAAAGGTTAAAAAACAGGGGTACAGAGAAAGAAAAATGTTAGGTTTGATTATAAATAGTGATGAGTGAATCTGTTCCATATCGCTTCACCGAAAAATTTGGGAAACTATGAACCAGAAAAGGTGAAACATTCAAGAAACGCAATGGGTGTCAAAATTATTTTGTGCGCGACAATTTTTCTTGCTCCAGATGCATGAAAGTCAATGGCCTTTTTTTCTTATGGTCACTTTTTTGTCGTGGCAGCTGGGGAGTCCATGGTTGCGAAACAATTCGCTCAGCACTACTTTCATCCATTGCTACATTTACTGGTGATCTGAGTGGGCACCATTGTTTCACATTGAAATACAATGATGCATTAAAAACTAGGACATTCCTAAAAATTTGGTGCTGTTGATATTGACAGTCTATTCCACCAAAGTCTCTTGTAGTTCTTCACTAACTCACATGCATTAAAAAAAGACCCCACCAAACCCATTTAGTGCTCTTTTTGTATATACTTGCATTCTCATGGGACAATTAAAAGTTTTAAGCAATAATTACAAATAATTTCTATATCCAGTTATTTTATAAACAAATATCTCATCTGGATTTTGCTTTCAAAGAGATGACCAGTAAATGCTTCCTTATAATTGGTTGCTATATAGGTGAGTGGACCTGTAGCAGATTTCCAACTTCTTTTACATAACCTGCCTCATCTCAACAGCAAAATCTATTCCTGGATGCATTTAAGGTTGGCATGCTCTACAAAACCTTTCAGGTTGGGCCTCGCCTTTCGTTATGTTGATCTATGGATGCAAGCCCTGCATTTTTGCAATCCCCTGCTATTTATAGATTATACATTACAAGGTGTAATGGGCATCAATTTAATGATCCAAGTCAAAAACAGAGTTGTGTTCAATAACTCACTCAGGTTGCTCAACTTCTCTAACAAAGAACTTTGTAAAAATATAAAAGTTTGTGATTGGGGCTCACACTGGGTTGTTATTATCTGCGGAATTTCCAACACGGATCTCAGCTCCCAACAGGCGCTCACTGCAACAGTCCATCCTGTTCACTATGGCCACTGCATCAACCTTGTGGACCTTCTTTAGGTCCAGCCGCCACCAAGCTGGGTTGTCATCATTGGTGTGGGAACATGGGCGTATTGAGATATCTGTCTCTATAATTCCATCAATAGCTGTTTCAGCACTATAATGAGATTCATAGGAGGAGCTTTGTGTGACTTCTCCAGTTCTTGCCAGATTCACTGCTAAAAGATAAAAAAAAAGTCTTACTTGAGTCTACTTATGTGCAACCATGGATGATGCATACCAATGTGTCGCAACATGTTCTGGTTCTTTACAACTGCCTTGACCAGGCAAAAGGTCTCAATTTCATGTTCGGCCTATAGATGCTCAGTATTTCACTAACTGAAATGTATAGAATTGAGTACACTCCTATTTCCTGCCTGTGCTCACCACCCATACAAAAACAAGATGTGCCCACATGTGTGTAGTTGTGTTCCAGATTGCTGCACATTCGATTACCTCATAGTATCTACAAAAACTGGGGACTCAGTGCCTTTGATTGCCCAATAGAAATGTATTTAAGTCTTTGAGAGTTCAGAGAGGGACCAGTATATGAACCATTATATATGTTTCTGATAACTGCTGCAAGGGGTTTCAATACTTTTTGTGTATAGGAGGGGGATAGTGGACAACCCTGCATAGTTCTGTTTGTTATGGAAATATAATGACCTGATAATTTTAGTTGAGTTGTTGGATGGCTACATAAACCTTTAATAGCTTTCAGGAACAGCCTGAGAGGGCCCTTTGTTCAGAATCTCTATCAGATCAATAGTTCATCATGTATTATCCGTGGCTTGATGCCCTTGAATGAAACCTATTTGGTCTCCATGAATCAGTTTAAGGAGAATGGGGGCTGTTCACTAAAATTTATGAAAATAGTCTCTCTCTCTGTCTTTAACATCAAACCCACTCTAGAGTTTCAGACCCTTCTCACGCCACTAGAAAAATACTGTATATGTAAGTCAAACTTTTTAAAACATTTTTAATATATAAAATATTTATTTATAATATTTTAACGTCCCATCCCATCAGGCATTACCTTTTACATTGTTGGATTCCCTCCCATAGACCTCCACTTCACAGAGTGTGAGATATTCTTCCCGTCCAGGAATAACCACACTCACATAACGACCTTCCAGCCCATTACAGAGTATAGTAATGGTGGCTTTTGAGATGTCAAAGATGGTGCCACAGCTGGGAAAAGTGTCAAATAATATAATTATTATAGTGATTGTGTTGATGCAAATGTAGATTTTGGCAGGAAGTATGTTGCAATTATACTGCACAATTTTGCCCTCCATCCAGTTTCAACAAGGAGATGCAAATACAGTACAAGAGGGCAAAATGAGTGATGGGGTTAAGACTCACACTGGGTTCTTATTATCTGCTGAATCTCCAACATGAATCTGAGCTCCCATCAAGCGCTCACTGCAGCAGTCCATCCTGTTCACTATGACCACAGAATCAACCTTGTAGATCTTCTTCAGGTCCAACCTCCACCAAGCTGGATTATCACTGCTGGTGTGGGAACATGGGTGTATTGAGATATCTGTCTCTATAATGCCATCAATAGCTGTTTCAGCACTGTAATGAGGTTCATAGGTGGAGCTTTGTCTGACATCTCCAGATCTTGCCAGATTCACTGCTAAAACATAGAAATAAGATCCAGCGTATTTGAGGTTTGCACTGTTCCTCATATGCACTTTGTATGTTCATTTTCAACGTGACCGGCACCAAGATTTACCTGCAATATCAGTTGATTCCTCCCCATAAACCTCCACTTCACAGAGTGTGAGATATTCTTCCCGCCCTGGAATAACCACACTGACAAAGTGACCATCCAACCCATTGCAGGACAGAGTGATGGTGGAATGTGCGATATTAGTTATGGTGCCACATCTGGAAGACCAGAAAGTAACATAATTATTCAAGTTATTAGCCGATCTACAAGTAAAAGGCACCAATGGGCTACCTACCTATTAGATCAGAATTAGAAAATCCACTAAGGTCAAAGGATATCTCTACCCAAACAACTATTTATATGTATATCATAGGTGTAATAATGTGATAACGCTAAGACAGCCATCTTTTGGTTAGAAAATGAAGGCTGAACACACTGGAACAGACACCAGTTCCCAGTCAACTAGAAGGAAGCTAGAATTGGTCGTTCTCCAATGACTAAAAGAAACTAATGGAAAATAGAAAACAAAAGAGAAAAGATATTTGGGACTCACACAGGGTTGTTATTATCTGCTGAATCCCCGACACGAATCTCAGCTCCAAAGAGACGCTCACTGCAACAGTCTCCTCTGTTCACTATCACTACAGACTCAATCCTGTAGATCTTCTTCAGGTCAAGACGCCACCAAGCTGGATTATCATTAAAAGTGTGGGAACATGGATGAATTGAGATATCTGTCTCTTTTATGCTATCGACAGCAGTTTCAGCGTTGTAATGGGATTCATAAGTGGAGCTTTGTTTGACGTCTCCAGATCTCGCCAGATTCACTGCTAAAATATTCAAATAAAATCCAATATTACAACCCATCCCTTCTAAGAAAAAATGGCCTAAACTTTTGTCAGTACATCGATGGATTGATTTATCAGTATAATGCCTTCAATAACTGTTCTGGAACCATTTGAGTCCTATTTGATCAATGTTTACCATTTTTTTTTAAATTTATTGCACTTGGTATTACTTGCATGTTCTAAATAACTATCTTCTAGTCCTGGTACATCCTTGGTCTACTGTTTTGTATAATGAAACACATTTGGGCACCACTAATATTTACCTGTCTGTTTGTATGATTCCTCCCCATAAACCTCCACTTCACAGAGTGTGAGATATTCTTCCCGCCCTGGAATAACCACACTCACATATCGACCCTCCAGCCCGTTACAGGACAAAGTGATGGTGGCTTGGGAGATATTGGTGATGGTGCTGCATCTGGGAAAGCAAAAAATAACAGAATTATTATTAAAAATTATTATTTAATTATTTAAATTAAGTGAAAGGCTCTGCTGGTTCTGTAGTTGAGCAGAACAAACCAGAAAGGGGTTTGGCTTTGGCTTTAGATCACCTGGATTAGATCTAAGGGCTTAAGGACTTAACCATTAGCAGCAATATATTCAAGAATGTTGTACACCGACTGTATGTTAGGCTCAGAATTATAACTGGCAATAATCCACCATGTCTCAAATCCTTCATGTAGCAAAATCCACTGAAGTCAAAGGATGTCTCCTGTGTAGTGATGGGCAAACCTGACCCATTTTGCTTTACCAGAAATTTGCAAAACTGCGAAAATTCACCAAAATGCATTGAAGTCTACGGGAAACAAATTTTCGATGCACAACAAATTTTTCACAGCATAACTTGGAGACAAATTTCAGTCTTGTGATTATTGAAGGAGTTACAGTAGATGCCAAGGCCACCCATGTGCCGTCTACACTATCCATCACCCTGTAAGGATACAGAGAAGAAAAGATAAGTTTGGGACTCACACTGGGTTGTTATTGTCTGTTGAATCTCCAATACGAATCTCAGCTCCTAACAGGCGCTCACTGCAACAGTCCTCTCTGTTCACTATCACCACTGTCTCAACCTTGTATCTTCTCTTCAGGTTCAGCCGCCACCAAGCCGGATTATCATAATCAGTGTGGGTACATGGGTGCACCAAGATATCTGTATCTGTGAAGCCATCAATAGCTGCTCCGGCACCGTATTGTTGGTCATAAGTGGAGCTTTGTCGAACTTCTCCTGATCTTGCCAGATTCACTGTTTAACAACAAAACGTGATCTTAGATTAAATCCGTCTCATAGTAAAGGGATATTGAGTTATCAAACATTTAAAAGGATTTCCAGGGTAGGCTAAAATGCCAACAATACTCAGATTACAGTTATATAGGGCAGTTTTTGATTTTCTAGCTTTAGGGTTATTTAGTGGGCTGTTAATATGACTCTGCAGTTATTGGGCAATGTTTCATTCAGACTACAATGTCTCCATAATATCAAAGTCTAGAGTAGGGATGCACCGAATCCAGGATTCAGTTTGAGAATTGGCCAAGACTCGGCTGAATCCAAGTGCCTGGCTGAACCCAATCCAAAAAATCACGTAAAGTTTCGTCACACAAACAAGGAAGTGCAAAAATTTTTTTTTTACCTATATGTGGTTCTCTTTCCCCTACATTTTCATTTGGTATTTGGCAGAATCTTTCACAAAGGATTTGGGATTCGGCAGAGTCCTAAAATAGTGGGTTTGGTGCATCCCTAGTTTAGAGGGAAAGCTCCATCAGAACATACTAGTAGGGATTCTACAGGGTGAATAGCAGAGAGGATTTTTTCTTCCATAAATTGGAGTGGTTGTTATTCTGCACCTAAAATTTAAAAAAATACCTATAAGGTGTTATCAAACCCTCAAGGTATAATTGGGTGAACACATAATGCCTCATTCACAATTACACTGTCCCAAGTGCATTAGACAGCACTCAATTCAAGAGCATTCAAGACAAGCAGGGACAGCCACATAGACATCTCCTCTATCTCCCTATATATATTATATATACTGAGTCTGGGTGGGATACTTTCCTACCAACTATAGGCAGAGGGGCAGCTACACTAACAATGTGACCCAATCAACTTTATGATTATTGGCCTTACCTGTAGCATTTTTATGATCTTCCTCATGAATTTCAGCTTCTGCCCCATAAACTTCCAGTTCCTCTGTCACATTTTTAGGATCTTCCTCATGAATTTCAGCTTCTGCCCCATAAACCTCCACTCCACCTGTTGCATTTTTAGGATCTTCCTCATGAATTTCAGCTTCTGCCCCATAAACCTCCACTCCCTCTGTCACATTTTTAGGATCTTCCTCATGAATATCAGCTTCTGCCCCAGAAACCTCCACTTCCTCTGTCGCATTTTTAGGATCTTCCTCATGAATTTCAGCTTCTGCCCCATAAACCTCCACTCCTTCTGTCGCATTTTTAGGATCTTCCTCGTGAATTTCAGCTGCTGCCCCATGAACCTCCACTCCACTTGTCCTATTTTTAGGATCTTCTTCATGAATTTCAGCTTCTGCCCCATAAACCTCCACTCCACCTGTTGCATTTTTAGGATCTTCCTCATGAATTTCAGCTGCTGCCCCATAAACCTCCTCTCCACCTGTCACATTTTTAGGATCTTCTTCATGAATTTCAGCTTCAGCCCCATAATTCTCCACTCCACTTGTCATATTTTTAGGATCTTCCTCATGAATTTCAGCTTCTGCTCCATAAACCTCCACTCTACCTGTCGTATTTTTAGGATCTTCCTCATGAATTTCAGCTTCTGCCCCATAAACCTCCACTCCACCTGTTGCATTTTTAGGATCTTCCTCATGAATTTCAGCTGCTGCCCCATAAACCTCCTCTCCACCTGTCGCATTTTTAGGATCTTCTTCATGAATTTCTTCTTCTGCACCATAAATCTCTACTCCACCTGTTGCATTTTTAGGATCTTCCTCATGAATTTCAGCTTCTGTCCCATAATTCTCCACTCCACCTGTCATATTTTTAGGATCTTCCTCATGAATTTCAGCTTCTGCCCCATAAACCTCCACTCCTTCTGTCGCATTTTTAGGATCTTCCTCATGAATTTCAGCTGCTGCCCCATAAACCTCCACTCCACTTGTCCTATTTTTAGGATCTTCCTCATGAATTTCAGCTTCTGCCCCATAAACCTCCACTCCACCTGTTGCATTTTTAGGATCTTCCTCATGAATTTCAGCTGCTGCCCCATAAACCTCCTCTCCACCTGTCATATTTTTAGGATCTTCCTCATGAATTTCAGCTTCTGCCCCATAAACCTCCATTCCACCTGTCGTATTTTTAGGATCTTCCTCATGAATTTCAGCTTCTGCCCCATAAACCTCCACTCCACCTGTTGCATTTTTAGGATCTTCCTCATGAATTTCAGCTGCTGCCCCATAAACCTCCTCTCCACCTGTCATATTTTTAGGATCTTCCTCATAAATTTCAGATTCCTCCCCATAAACCTCCACTTCACAAAGTGTGAGATATTCTTCTCTCCCAGGAATAACCACACTCACATAGCGACCCTCCAGCCCCTTACAGTACAGAGTGATGGTGGCTTGGGAGATGTTAGTGATAGCGCCACATCTGGGAAAACAGACAATAATAGGGATATTTAGGTGGCTTTGCCATATTCAAGCAGAGATAATACAAATATAATTTTCAAGACAGTGAACTAAACAACAGATTGATACATATATGTATGAATGAATATTTGCATTAACAGTATATAGCCCTGTACATTAAAAACAAAACACATAGGAGGGGCAATACAATGAATAATAAAACATTATTATATAAATATGACATTGGAAATAAAGTGCTAAGGGGTTATAGACACAAGAGGAAAGAGATCCCTGCTCCTTGGTGTTTTGGAAGGAAAAACAGTTGCTCCTATTCAAAGTCCATGGGGCTATATTGACTATTTAAACATATAAATTGCTTTGTGCACATTTTTTGCCCTCTTCTTAATAAAATAGTATTTTCTGCAGTTAGATTTCCCTTCATACTCTGCCTAATGGCAGAACGCATAATCTACGAAGAACCTGCAATATTTCCAAGTGATTGTTCCAGATAAAGCAAATAAAGGGAAAAAAGGAACAATTAATATCAATTGTGAATAAACCCCAAAAATCATGTTTTCCCTGTAGATGACTTCTCAGATTGAAAACCAAGGACCAAAGCTTGTAAACCCATTTGAGATACAGGGTACTAAATTCTGAGGTCCATTCCAAGGCTTTATTGTATTGATTGCTGGGTCACTGTATCTTGTGGTTTTTGAAGGAAGTAAATATCCCGGCCACCCATGTGACTTACAAACCTCACCCTGTGGTACTTGTTTTCCAAAGACACAGAGAGAAAGAGAAAATTTATGTTTGGGACTCACATGAGGTTGTTATTGTCTGTTGAATCTCCAACATGAATCTCAGCCCCTAACAGGCGCTCACTGCAACAGTCCTCTCTGTTCACTATCACCACTGTCTCAACCTTGTATCTTCTCTTCAGATCCAGCTGCCACCAAGCTGGATTATCATAATCAGTGTGGCTACATGGGTGCACCAAGATATCTGTATCTGTGAAGCCATCAATAGCTGCTTCAGCACCATACTGTTGGTCATAAGTGGAGCTTTGCCGGACTTCTCCTGATCTTGCCAGATTCACTGTTAAACAATAAAACATTGCTTTAGATTAAATCCTTCTTATAAAGAAATGATTGGGTTACCATTCTCAAGTAGAGTTAATTAGGCAATGGTTTATATTGATAAACACATAATTATATACTGAGGCCAGATGGGTTACTTTCTTGTACACTACAGGTAGTGGGCAGACATGGCTATGCTGGGAATGTGACTGAAGCAACTTTTATGATTATTGGTCTTACCTGTAGCATTTTTAGATTCCTCCTCATAAATTTCAGCTTCTGCCCCATAAACCTCAACTTCACAGAGTGTGAGATATTCTTCTCTCCTAGAAATAACCACACTCACATACCGACCCACCATCCCGTTACAGACCAGAGTGATGGAGGCTTGGGAGATGTTAGTGATGGCGCCACATCTGGGGAAACAGACAGTAGAATGATGTGACTGACATATTCAAGCAGAATTGCGGTTTTTCAGCAAAATTTAGACAATGCAAATGGAATTTTTATCCCGGTGTACTGGATAATAGATTGATACACAAGTATGAATGATTATTTGCACTTATTTAGCACCAAGAAAATATATATATTATATTTATAAAACACAAACAAAAATAATTAATGGAAAAAACAAAACTTATGTTGTCCCTTTATATGACTTGCGGGATCAGTATGAGTGGACTCTAGGAATGTAACCCTGAACCTGTGCTTGAGATCTGGTGGTGCTGGGTCACTGTATCTTGTGATTATTGAAGAAGTTAGATACAGATCCACCACCCTGTGGTTCTTGTTTCCCAAAGACACAGAGAGAAAGAGAAAAGTTATGATTGGGACTCACACTGGGTTGTTATTATCTGCTGAATCTCCAACACGAATCTTGGCTCCCAACAGGCGCTCACTGCAACAGTCCTCTCTGTTCACTATCACCACTGTCTCAACCTTGTACCTCTTCTTAAGGTCCAGCCGCCACCACGCCGGATTATCATAATCAGTGTGGGTACATGGGTGCACTAAGATATCTGTATCTGTGAAGCCATCAATAGCTGCTCCGGCACCATACTGCTGGTCATAAGTGGAGCTTTGGTGGACTTCTCCTGATCTTGCCAGATTCACTGTTATACAAAAAAATTTGATTTTAGATGAAGTCCTTTTCACAGTGTTAAGAGACATACTTCTTATAGAGTTAAAGCATTTGATTAGGTTACCAGCCTAGTTTAGCAATTGTCCAGTGTAGGCTTAGATGCCAACAATATTCAAATATTGAACTATGTCATTGTCTACTGGAAGAGTTTAGAGGATTGATTGGGTCACCAGACATGGTATAAGGATTTCCATTAGAATAAAAAGAAATTTGCAAGAGGGTTTCTTGCATATTTAATCCCATGACTCATTCCAGCCATCGAGGAACTACTTTTTCTAAATATCTTCCATGGTGGAGTGATTAAACACTCTGGATATGGCTGAGTTATAAACCATCAACTCCCTCTTGCATTATCTCAGGGTTGTCTTATTCTCTCATTGAAGAGTTGAGTTTATAACATAAAAAAAGCTTGCTGTCCTTTCAGCCATTAACCATGTTTCTAGTAATTTAACGGATGGGGGATATACCCTGGAAAGGTCACCGCTGCTTGATATGATATTTGAGATACTTGTCATTGGATCTGCACTGAAGAACATTTTTGATCAAATATATCAATAATTTGGCATTTTTCACATATATTCTAGCAGTGCATCACCCTGATTATAAGTCTTACCTGTACCATTTGTAGGGTCTTCCCCATGCATTTCAGATTCCTCCCCATAAACCTCCACTTCACAGAGTGAGAGATATTCTTCTCTCCCAGGAATAACCACACTCACATAGCGACCCTCCATCCCATTACAGGACAGAGTGATGATGGCTTGGGAGATGTTAGTGATGGCACCACATCTGGGTTAACAGACAATAATAGGGATATTGATATGATGACTTTGTATTGTTATTACAATAAAATGAGCTTAAATCAGCCTAGAAATCAGCAATTCAGCTTGATCATATCACACATTTATGTTGGGAGAAGAACTATGAGGGAAGTGTAGTTAAAAAAACCTCTTTATAAGTCCCTTGATACATATTTTATGTATTATTAATTATAATAAATTATTTATAATAATATAATCTAAGCAGGACAGGATAAGGAAATGGGCAAGTTGTTAAGCAATAGCTTGAAAGAGGAAGGGACAGATGACAAAACTGGTATGTTTTCTGGTCTCTGTGTCAGTGTAGGGTAGAAGAATCCACCTTCAAATTGGAGCTGATCATAGATCCCCTTCTATAATGTCTAAAGAATGTTTGTTTTACTTTTATTCAATTTCTCAGTCAACTCAACTTTTTTCCCACAAGACATTCATTGAGTAGACAAGACCTAGAATAGAGGGTTGGAAAACCCACATTTACAAACCTATACAAAGGAATCTTTGTCTTCTGTATCTTGATGGACAAACCAAACACAATCAGTAGTTCAGTATATAGAGATAATTGGTCTAAGCATGAAACCAACAGATAAATCATATGACATAGAAAAAAACATAAAACATCTCTCTGAAACTCACACAGGGTTGTTATTATCTCTTGAACTTCCAACACGAATCTCGGCTCCCAACAGACGCTCACTGCAACAGTCTTCTCTATTCGCTATCACCACAGTCCCCACATTGTATGTCTTCTTCAGGTCCAGCCTCCACCAAGCCGAATTATCATTATTGGTGTGGGTACAAGGATGTACTGTGCTATTTGTCTCTATAATGCCATCCACTGCTGCTTCAGCCCCAAATTGAGGTTCCAAAGTGGAGCTTTGTGTGACTTCTCCAGTTCTAGCCAGATTTATTTCTATAAAATAAAGTTGCCCCACAAAAGCAGTGAATGTGAAGCGTAGCTTTATGGCTACTCGGCTACTTATGTCTATGTTTTGGAAATATTCTATATATTCCTAAATATTATTTAAACTACGTGATTCAACAATGTTTTCATATGAGGGTTAGCAAATGAGCAACACAAAGCAGTCAGAATATCCGGCTAATACTGATCAATATATAACTTGCCTACCAACCACCTTACCTGTCCTGGTGTTAGATTCCTTCCCATAAACCTCCACTTCACAGAGTGTGAGATATTCTTCTCTCCCAGGAATAACCACACTCACATACTGACCCTCTGTCCCATTACAGCAAATTCTCAGGGAGGCTTCTGAGACATCGTCAATGGTGCCACAACTGGAAAGAAAAGAAAAAACATTGAGGGCATCGTTATATGAATGAAGGAATCATAAGTAGCATTGATTGGTTAGCTGCTTGAAGGAAAATATCTGATTGGTTGCTATAGTGTAGGTTCCTAGACCTGATTAGCTTTGCTTTGTACGCATCAATAAATACGCCTAATTTCCTTCAAGCACCTCAAGGTCTGCTCTTCAGCAAGAGACAGATACCATACAACTACAAGAACATACAGTAGGAATTCTTGGCTCTCAACAAAGCACAACAACAACATTTTAGACAGGTTTATTTACTACTCTGATCTTAATACCTTTAAGAAGAAACATTTTCACTTAAAGAGAAACAGTACTCACACAGTATAATTAAGTTCTGCCAATGAATTTCCAACACGAATCTCAGCTCCTAAGAGGCGCTCGCTGCAACAGTCCCCCCTGTTCACTATGACCACGGACTGAACCTCAAAACTTTCCTTCAAGTCCAGCTGCCACCAAGCCGGATGGTCATTGCCAGTGTGAGTACAGGGGCTTAGTGACATATCTGTCTCTTTAATGCCATCAACTGCTGTTTCAGCGCCGTACTGAGGTTCCCAAGTAGAACTCTGTTGGACATCTCCGAATCTTGCCAGGTTAACTGCTGAGAATGAATACATTTCATTTACTGAGATGAACATTGGGCTGTTTTACATTAATGAATAAAGATCTGAGTTAAGGGGCTTCCCTAGTTACTGCATCAGTGTATAAACGATACTGGTGATATTTCTAAAATATATATGTATAAAGATAAACTTATAAAAAGTTGTATGACCAAAGTCTCTGAGTCTTCCCTTTTGTTTTCCGACCCGACAGTCCTCGTTTCTCCTCGAGTAAAAAGCAGCAATCCAAGATTTTTTTAAAAGGTCAGCGCTAATTCAAAGCTCAGGGGAAAAAATATGATGAAAAAAGGAAAAAAGATTTTTTATAGTGTAGTATTTACTGAGAGTTGTAGTTCCACAACCAAAAAAAACTCTTTGGTGCAGTTACCCCTTACGATTCACCACGTGTGGCTATTAGATGGGTACTTCCAGACGTTTAGGTCTAACATATGCACATCATGATTTGTAGAAAATAAAACCTCTTCCAGCCTAGAAAGAATATCCTACAGTTTTATTTTTTTCAAATCGTGATGTGCATATGTTAGACCTAAATGTCTGTAAGTACCCATCTAATAGCCACACGTGGTGAATCGTAAGGGGTAACTGCACCAAAGAGTTTATTTTGGTTGTGGAACTACAACTCTCAGTAAATACTACACTATAAAAAATCTTTTTTCCTTTCTTCATCATATTTTTTTCCCTGAGCTTTGAATTAGCGCTGACCTTCTAAAATATATATGTAAACCCTTCCAGTGCCCAGTGGGTGTGTAGTGTCAGGCATTGCACTAGGGGTTCTCCTGTAGAAACATATGAGGTGGGGGCTCACGTATGAGGAGCTACAGTAAGGACTTTCCAAGCTGTAGGAACCTTCTGCTTAACTTAAAGTAAAACTGGCCATTCCATTAAAACACTTACAGTATCTATGAGCTTACATGTCTCTGTGGTATCTAAGGACATTTTTCTTGCCCATAAAAGATGATCAAGTTCTGCCAGCAGATTACCCACCTACGGGGTAACGTAAGAAACCATTTGGACAGTTACATGACTGTGTGCAAATAGATTTTCCTTCATCTATTAACATATTAACTAATCAGATTTGGCTTTTTATACTGTGGAACAGCAAATGGACCAATGAATCTCTAGAGCTGAAGCCCTCTGGCTGAGTAGCTCTTTGTATCTAAAAGTTAAAACGTTTTGGCATGTTCTGGTGCTGTATGGAAGTTGCAAGGGGCATTTAAATGAAATTGTCAATTGTAAATGAGCCTTCAAGCTAAACCTACTCTTCAGAATCAGTCAGAATATGTGCTCTATTAATATCTAATAATGTGTAGCTTATAGAGGATGAAGATCTGACACTTGCTCCAACCCCAACACCGGCAAAGGGGTGAAAGTAATATCTTGCACATAAGGCTCTAGGTAATGCTCTGAATTCCATTCTCTGTCCCACCGAACTTAATCTGATACGTTAATGGGCATCTTATAGCCCACGGTGCTGGAGAAAAGTGAGTCGACATAGTTATACAACTGCAAAATTAATCTTCAATATAACATGGCTTGGAAACGTCTATATCTGATGCTTTGAGCTTCACTGCACAACTCTATGACCAGCTGAATAGATTGTCTACCTCCTGGCCGAGGGTCACATAACTGAGTCCATCCAACAGCTGCATAAGCCAACAGGACCATGATGCACTTCATCCTAATGAAGGTAAAAGAGCAGATTCATAAAAACAAAACAAGGCTACGTTCCTGCAAAATGCTAAGTCCCTTCAATGTTCTCTTGATTCCAAGTACCAGACTCTCAGGATCTTTTCTGCTGCCTACAGTTGTTATATTTCTAAAATGAGATACCATCCCTTCCTATTCACCCTGAGAAAAGCAACTGGGATTATGGATATGACCAAAGTTATTCCAACATCATATCTTTATCTTTCAGCATTTGTTAGAATGCTACTTGTAATTAGAGATGGCTTAATATACCCTGATACCGTTCCATTTACAATCATAATTAAATAAGAAGTCATTCTACAAACTTTCCAATATACTTTCCATGACACATTTGCATTGGTTTTAATCTTATGTGTCCATGTAATCGCTATCAAAAGCAGTGTATATCCGAAATAAGAATTACACTTTCTTTTATTTGGAAAAAATAGATTTTGGGTTAAAATAGACCTCTAATACCCCCAGATGAGGATAAGGATAGTTAAGAAGCTGTGAGATCTCACCTTGTTGCTTCTCGGCACCTCTGTATCTGAGACTTTCTGCTGCCAATGGGGTTTAAATACTTTCCTGTGAGTCCCTTGAATACCTGCCCTGCAGCAATGTACTGGCTCTGCTCATACAAACACTGCTCCCTCACTTTAATCATTATTTCCCATGAATTTCTGTTCCTCTCCAGTGCTTTTCTATTTCCCAGAATGTCCATGTCTGTACTTTTTTAAGTGTAACCTTTATTCCCTTGTAATGTTGTTTAAGAGTTGACCTGCTTTCAGAAACTGTACCCTTAGACCAGTGATCCCCAACCAGTAGCTCGTGAGTAACATGTTGCTCTCCAACCCCTTGTATGTTGCTCCCAGTGGCCTCAAAGCAGGTGCTTTTTTTTTAATTCCAGGCTTGGAGACAAGTTTTGGTTGTATAAAAACCAGGTGCACTGACAAATAGAGTCTCAATGTAGGTTGACAATCCACATAGGGGCTACTAAATAGCCAATCACAGCCCTTATTTGGCACCCCAAGAACATTTTTCAAGCTAGTGTTGCTCCCCAACTCCTTTTACTTCTGAATGTTGCTCACGGGTTCTAAAGTTTGGGCATTCCTGCCTTAGACTAAGCCAGGGATTCACAATGCCCGGCAATTCCCAGTAGAGCATGCATTGTCCAGGACTCTCTCAGGTGGACCCTCACAGTACTGTTGGGTGAAGGGTTACTTACAGATATATAATGTATAATATACAACCTCTCAGATACTCCACCTTCTCAGATACTTCACTAGCTATTTCCCTGGATGGTATTAGGTGCAGACATTTTGTCAGTTACACCGCAGAGGTAGCACTCACTTATAGATGAACTAGTCCCCAGCACTAGTGGCTACTCACAGTGGTGTTGTGAGTCCCTGTACTAACCCTCCTGGTCTCTACGTTGGATGCTCAGGCTGCTCTACTAACTGCTCTGATGCTGCCTCTCAGTTATAGAGTGAACTATTACAGAATCTTTCCTCACAGTGGCTTCTCCTGCTGAGGCCTACAACACCTAAAGTGCTCCAGATCCAACCACCACCTCCTGTTTGGCAGAGCTGAACTGTCAGTAGATACAGTAAGTACCAAGTATATTACTGTATAAATCAGCCCCAGTAACTGGAAGAAGCTGCAGGATTGCTGGGAGGTGAGTTACAGAGACACATAGAGGGGAGTTGTTGGTGCAGAGAATAGAGTTGTTGGAGTGAAGAACATATTTGTTGTCTGAATGTGTTTGAAGTGGATTTACACTTTGTTTGAATGTGGATTACTCTTCCAGAGAACTTCTGGGGCACTTGGGTGTGTGTCACACAGAAGGGAATTTATTAAGGGCGTTACCGTGCAGTAAACAGAAGTTGTGCTGATGTCCCAGTTGGGAGAGTCAGTGGGTAATAAAAATAGTATCATATCCAATCCCACAAGGCTCTGCATCATTTTAAAGGCCACATTTAATATTTGTTGCACTTTGTGTTGATGGTAAATGTGCACTCAGAACTACAGAATTGATCACATTGATAATGTTCTGATGGCGGTATCATATGATTCTACTGTATGTGCCACCACTGGGCACTGGGGATACAGGATCACTGGGAATGCCCTTTTTTATGCAAGACAGAACTTTATTTGCTTTAGTAGCCACAGAATGACACTGCCCAGAATTAGACAACTTGTTATCTACAAAAACCCCAAGATCCTTCTCATTTAAGGAAACTCCCAACACACTGCCATTTAGTGTATAACTTGCATTTATATTATTTTTGCCAAAGTGCATAACCTGCATTTATCAACATTGAACCTCATTTTCCAGTTTGCTGCCCAGTTTTCCAGTTTAGACAAATCACTGTGCAAAGTGGCAGCATCCTGCATGGAACCTATAGTTCTGCACAATTTAGTCTCATCTGCAAAAATAGAAACAGTACTTTCAATGGCCACCTCCAGGTCATTAATAAACAAGTTGAAAAGCAAGGGACCTAGTACAGAGCCCTGCGGTACTCCACTAACAACACTGGTCCAATTAGAAAATGTTCCATTTACCACCACTCTTTGTAGTCTATCTTTTAGCCAGTTCTCTATCCAGGTACAAATACTATGTTCCAGGCCAACATTCCTTCATTTAACCAGTAACCTTCTGTGTGGCAAGATCTATTACGCATAAAACCATGCTGGCACAAACTCATAGTATTATGATTTGCTATGAAGTCCAGTATCTTATCCTTTATTAACCCTTCAAAAAGCTTTCCTACCACAGATGTCAGACTAACTGGCCTATAGTTTTGAGGCTGAGAACGGGATCCCTTTTTGAATAGCGGCACCACATTAGCAATTCGCCAGTCTTTCGGCACCATGCCAGACCTCAATGAACCCTGAAAAAGTAAGTAAAGAGGTTTAGCAATCACAGAGCTAAGCTCGCTTAGTACCCTGGAATGAATACCATCTGGCCCCGGACCTTTGTTTATCTTAAAATATTCTAGTCTCTTTTGAATTTCCTCATGTGTGAACCATGCATCATTAGTTGAATTACTAGAATTGGGACAATCAAGATGAAAACCTTCATTAACTGGTTCCTCATTTGTGTAGACAGACAAAAAATATGAGGTCAGAATCTCAGCTTTTTTTTGTTCTCATCAACCAGCTGATCCCCCTCTGATATTAAGGTGTAACGGTCGGCACCCAATACAGAACAGATGCCAAGCACCCTGGTCTCGGCTCGTACTTCACCAGTTAAGTGACTGCCTTTGGCCTCGGGAGGAGCCCTCGGCTTACTCAGATGCCACCTGGACTTAACGAGAGGTGCAAGGTGTAAGTTCTGGCAGGCAATGGGGCACAACTGTTTACAAGGATGCTGGAAGATAGGAAGCCAGAAGGAACAGGCAGGCGGGGCCAGCACAAGCAGTTAGAGTAGTCAGACAGGCCAGAATCAGGATTAGAGATCGTAGAATAGTCGGAGAACAGGCAAGGTTTCAGGATTGGAGAGAACAACGTAGTTTCAGGCAGGCAAGTTCAGTATTGGAGAGGTCAGAGTAGTTTCAGGCAGGCAAGGGTCAAAACACAGTAGATCAAACAGGAATCACACAGAACAACACCCATGAACAAGCTAATTGAACCTAACAACGGGCAAGGTCCTGTAATCTAAATGGGCTTTAAATACATTTGAATTTCGAGCCAATTGCGCGCTGGCGTGATGACACCAGAACGACTGCACCTTTAAATGATGAACGTGCGCGCGGCGCGCGCCCTAGAGGATGCCGGCACAGGAGAAGGTAGCGGCGCAACGGGCGTCCACGCCGAGGACGCGGTATAGACCCCGCTGCCGCTAGACCACCAGGTACATTCCTTACATAAGGATTCTTTTTACTGCTTGCTGCAAAATCCTTTTCCATATCGATTTTAGCTTGCCTTATACCTTCTTTGCGTGATTGTAAGGAAATCTTACCTGGCGTCCCAAGATGGCGGCGTCTTCCATGTGGTCCCTCCTGGTCGCAGCTCAGTGACATAACGCTGGCGTCAAACGAGGCGCCGGCATCGGATTGGTCACCGGCGCCAAAGCGTCAGCATGGACGCCAGCATCAAAAACGCATGCGTGAGGACGTCACTGTGTCTAATTTTGGTGCCAAAGGAGGCCTATAAAAGACGCTGAGACACTGCTCACATTGCCCTACAATAGGTTCTTCATTGTGAGTTCCTGGGTGCGCTTCTAGTGTTATTGTCTAGACCTTTGTGTATTGATCCTTGCCTGTTCCTGTTTACCGAACCCTTGCTGCCTGGACTTGACCATTCTCTTTCTAAATCCTTGCCTGTACCTCGATCTGTTGGAATGGTGCTTCCTCCTTGGTCCGCTACTCCTGTGTGAGCCTTTGGGCCCCTTACAGTGATTTATTGGCCTACTTGTATGCTCGTCCAGAACCTTTAGCTTTGCTCCTCTCTTAGTAAGACCTGTCGGCATCCAATTAGCTGAGGGCTCCTCTCGAGGTGAAATGCGGCTGTTAAAGGCAGAAGCAAGAGCCGAGACCAGGGCGCCTAGCACTGATTCTGGATTTAGGGTGCAGAACCTGACACCTGGCCCATAGCCTTGGTGTCCTTTCTACTTAGTCCTAAACTGGTTCCCTCACTTATGGAGTGTCCGTAGGAAACTAACTCCACTTTCCTCCTTGAGGGGCCACAGCTGTCCTTACTAAATATCCTCACTATCTCATGCACCAGGTGCTCGCTTACTTAAAATCTTTCCTGCTCTAACTTCTCCTATCTGCCGTTGTGGGTCTCCACTTACCCACCCAGGTGATGTTGCTTCGACCATGCCCTCACATCAAGACACTTCACCTGGGCAGTGCCTCACCTTTTATAGCCCTCTATGTCCCATAGCGCCCTCTGGTGTCCGCAGTTCAAATTACACCCAACAATTTTAAACACACACATCTTTTACATACAGTACATGCACTTTTTTGTCACTCAGCAAGATAACAACATTTCACAAACTTCTTCATCCGGTACATCCCCTTACATGCCTACTCCTGCAATAAGGAAGAGAACCCCATATACTGTGACCAGCAATATACCGTTAATCCCTCCTAATAGCAGAATTATGGAGAGACCTGTTACTGGCATTTGCATCCCACATAACAGATCCCATCCTTGTAGTTGATGCAGACATGAGGGCTCATTTATGACCCCAGCCATTGAGAAGAAAAGGAAACACAAAGCTGATCTACCGGTTATTCCTGTCTATCTAATGCTCTGGCACTGACTTACTAAGCCTTGTTCATGGGGCCCCTGTATTCCCAAAACACGGCTCCCTTAGGGCTTGGATCCTCTCCACTGTATTGAGACCTCCCATTACCTCAGGCTCTGGCACATCTGCCCCTGCTTCAGGTGGAGTCTGAAGAGCAGAAGTTTGCACCCTTTTATAGGTGAAGAACCAGGAATTACCCACACTGTTCCTTTGGCATCAATCCCTTGGAAACTAAAAGCAAGAAATGTTTGTTCACAACCAGCCCTGAATCTAAAAAAACTGGTATTTAACAAAAACTTTTCTCCTGAGCTGCTTTTCATCGGTTTTAACCGGATTTGGAGCAGACAGGAAAGTTTGTGGCCAACTGTTGATTTTTGAGCACTGAGAGATAGCAAATGTTTTTTTGCCATGGAGGGAGGCTGAGAAATGGAGAAAAAAACACAACATCGTATAAAATAATTTAATGTAATAAACTGTAACAAAACTGGAATTGTTTAGTGTGGAAACAGATTTGGTAAATCTGCATGGGTGTTCATGTGTATTAGAGATTTGACTGTGAGGGCTGTTATATGGAATATCTGAATAATAAAAAAACATTCAAATATAATAACAATCACTTCTCAGTAAATGAAGCTTTTGCTGCAGCTCATTATTTCCCCTATTTCTCCTTCTCTCGGAACGACGCTCATATATTATATATCAGTGCGTAATCTCTGTTCAAGGCTCTAGATCTGTTGGCTTGGATCCGTATGATGGCCGCCATTTTGGTTTTTGGATTTTTGAACTAGATACCAAATCACTGCTCCTTTTTTTTAAAAAAAACTGCTATTTCAGTCCTCATCATCAGACGAAGGACAATTGTGGTGCTCCAAGGCCCATTTGTACTGATGTTCTTTATCCTGTTTGTCCAGTTATCACAGAGAGCAGATGTTGTATGTAGGGACTGGTAGAGCAGGTTAATTTATAGAAATATTCAAGATACATGTCTCTGAGAGGAAGTTATAAAGTGTTTTATTTGGATATTACAGTCTTGTGTAGAAAGCTCAGTGGTAGAAGTTCAATGCCTCAAGGGTGATTAGAGAATTATCAGATTAGTCAGATTAGGGATTGATATGAGGTTCTTTTGTTGCCCTCATGTGTGAGTGGCCGGAGGGCGTATTTGGGGTAGTTAAGAGAATGGATGACGGGTTTGGAAAGATAACGGATAGACTGTTGGCTTCTGTTCCACAATGATAGTCAGGTCACTAGACTGATAATAATGGGGAAACATAGGGGACCTTACCCCATGGATTGTGACCACCAGAAAACCATCAATATTTGGGGAGATCAATGCTCCCTTTTAAAGGAGTTCATAGCCTTAAAGGAAAACTACACCCCCAATAAGAAAAGCCCCATCTACTACCCTAAAAAACCCTCCCTGCTTCCTTACTGCATAATTCATTACCCCTGAAAGTGTCCAGAATACATTGCTTACGCATCGGTGCAGAGTAAGTGCAGCGGAGCTCATGGGCACCATCTTCGGTCTTCTTCGTGTCCTCTTCCTTCCCTTCAGCAATTCATGGAACTCTGGCACATGCGCAGTTGGTAAGGATGCAGGTCTGCTCCAACCGTGTATGCAACAAATACGGCGTTCCCTTACAGAAGAAGACTGAAGATCCAGAAATGGAGCCCATGAGCTCCACTGCGCTACACTGAATGTGAGCATCATATTCAGAGACACTTTCTGGAACAATTTACTCTGTGGGGAGGAAGCAGGGAGGGGGACTATCTAGGGTAGTACATGGGGCTTTTATTATTGGGGGATTAGTTCTCCTTTAAGACATAGTACTTGATGTTATGGAGATTACTAGCATTCCTGATCCCGGATAACAGATCCCACCCCTGTAGGGACTAATGATGCTTCCAGAATTTCCATATAAAGTTCACAAGTGACACCATGAAGCTGGTGGAGGTTCCAGGGTTCCCATAGCGGTGGCACCCATACACCCATACACCCATACACCCATACACCCAGTGGAACTGCACATAAATAATCACACACAGACTTCATTTTAACACTGAGCACTGGAAACAACTGACTCTTTATGGCCACAATTGTCATCGGACACTTTCCTTTGGCCACGATTATGTTGGAATTATGTGACAAATGCTGCATTCTGCACTGTATGCATCAATGGCTCTTATGGACTTTATTCTAGCATTAGTTTGCTTTTGGAAATGTCTTGAGACCCTTCTATTAATACATTTGGATAAAATCTTTGTGGCCCAATGGGGTGTTGCAGTATTTCTACTGAGGTGCCATGAGGTCCCTCCCATTTTTAGCTTGTGGGTAATTGCTGCTCCAAACTTTATGCCTCAATATCAGGTACTAATATTTGTGCTGATTTGTGTTAGGTGCAATAATGCAGGGTCAGAATGGGCCGGAGGGATACTGGAAAAAAACCAACCCTCAACCCTCATGGGCCTCGTTGACTCAGACCTAATCCTGCTTGAGACCTTGTGTTGCCCCATGACCTCCCCCTGGCCCTGATTGTGGCTGCAGCAAGAGAATAGGTATGTGGGGGTGTTGGAGGGGGCTTGGGGGGGAAGTGGGGGCCCCTGTGCTGGAAGCCCTGGTGCACCTAGAACGCTCCAGTCCGACACTGAAATTACTGTATCCTGGAATTCTGGAAAAAAAGATTGTATTGCAGGAAATTAAACATAGCAAACTGCACCAATAGTTTTGCACAGGTTAGTAAATTAGGTCCAGAATGGAATGTTTAACTTAAACTGTGGGGATCGTTGCTGTAGGGCTCTTTAAATTAGGGATGCACCAAATCCAGGATTCGGTTCCGGATTCAACCAAGATTCAGCCTTTTTCTTTTTTTAAAGGTGAAATTTTATTGTTTTATAACACATAAAACATACAACAAAATATATGCCGTAGATGCAGTTGAGTTATTAATACAGAGCTTGGAATAAAAGATGTACGTACAGAAACGTTCAGTAATTTGATAGATACACTCAAGATCTAAAACACAGTTCAAACATATAGTAAGTCATATAGTAAGATGTGAATGTTGCCTCTGAAATTCCTATCATCAACATACAGTACCAGACAGTAATACCACGTTCTAGATAGAATTAAGGGTTTCTGCCTTTTACAGCATAAGAAACGTTTCCTTTCATGTTCGGGAGCCCTGACCCCCAAGCCCCGCTTCCCACCATGGACTCCATATTTTCTCAAATCTTTTCAGTGAAAGATTCAGCCTTTTTCAGCACGATTCCGCCGAATCCAAGTCCGAACCGAATCTGAATCCATGACATGACTTTTCGTCACACAAACAAGAAAGTCAAATATTTTGTAATATTCTGCATGCTCGGTATCAGGTCAAATCTTTCACAAAGGGTTCGGCCGCATCCTGAAATAGTGTGAAAATGGTTCCACCAAGCTGCTATTAATATACCTGCTGCTATTGGCCCCGACTCCAAATGTGCACAGATTTGCTCCAGGTATTAAATACACAATTAGTGCACCCTCTACAAAAGGGCGGCCCATACATGTGCTGAACACCCTTGGGTGCAAGATGCAATGGGAGTTCTACACTTGGGGGCAGATCTATCAAGGGTTGAATTGAAAGTGCAAATTTTTAAATTTGAATTTTGAGTTTATTTTAGTGTAACTAGGGAATAGTCCAAATTCAATTCGAGTTTAAAAAAAATTTGAAATTCAAATTTTGACATTTATTATGTACTGTCCCTTTAAGAATTCATATTCAATTATTGCCATCTGAAACCTGCCGAATTGGTGTTTTAGCCTATGGGGGACCTCCTACAATCTATTTGGAGTTGTTTGGTTGACTTTTGAAAAAAAAACAATTTTGGGGTGAAAAAACAAATCGAATTCGATTCAAATTCGATTCGGGTTTGCAGGTCGATCCTATTCAACGGAATTTAAAAAATTTGAATATTTTCGATCGGTCGTTGTTTTTTTTCAAATTTCGAGTTTATGGGAGTTTTTGGGAGTTTTCTGCTGATAGGAGCACCGGCCCGGGGTTTCAGGTAAGTCAATACAATCACTTGGGGTGCCTAACATTTGACTCCCCCGAGTGCACAAAGCTTTTCCTTCTCCTTTAAAGCAGACCTTTCAGTCCAATTAGATATAGCACAATCCAGGCTCCCCTCTTCCAATGTATTCATCTCATACTTAACCATAATAATCATTTTCTATGTTCTATCAGGTGTAGTGATGGGAGAATTTATTCGGCAGACATGGATTCACGGCAAATTTCCGCACTTCGCCGTCCGTGAATGTCTTCGCGAAACAGCTGCGAAAATTCCCAGTGGAAAAATTCGCTGCAACAAACAAAAAATTTGTTACATGTCAAAATTGTGGCACGCATAAAAATTGTCGTGTGTCAAAATGATTCAGACACCCATTGACTTTAATGCATTCGGACAAAAGAGTCGTGCATATAAAAATTGTCTCTTGCGTCAAATTATTATTTTTTTTACCCATTTCACTACCTCATTAACGAGCAGATCTAATAGTGTATGGCCACCTTTAGACTTGTCCGTACAATGTACAACTCCCTGCATCTCTTGGTAGAGCACGGGTCTCTCTACTTCACACAGATGCTACAATATAATATCATTTCTCAGTCACTTCCCGGGAGGCTCAAAGTAAAAAAGAGCAAAACATTTGCCCCTAGAAACAATATGGTTACCTCCGAGAGCTGCAGACCCCTCACCATGACTCTTGACCACTTTCACATTGGTGTAAAACTGATAATATCATGGAAACAAAAGATGAAGATATTATATTTAACAGTAAGTTGACTGTGTCATTTGTATCCCTGTTACAGAATGAAGAAACTTTTTAAGTAAGTGGAAAATATTGTTCCCTTTAATGTTTCCTTGTCCCAGAGCCGGGAGGCTGATGGTCACCTGACTGGGGGAAGCAAAGAATGCAAATTGTATAGTATTAATGGGATCAATTAAACTTAATGGGCACACGTTCTGCTCTCAGGAACATTAGAAGGCATTTCAGATTTTCTTTCCTGGAAAATGGGGACAAACAAAGTTATTACTAAATCCCTACACTGACCTTTCTTTTCCCCTTGATTCCTGTAGACCTTTTGTAGCATTTCCCATGTACTTCAGCCCTATACAGTCATATTGGCCATCAGCAGCCCCACTATGTATGAGGAGTCATTTACAATGGCTAGTGTGCAAAGTGGCATTTCGGGTACAGGTCGTCGTGGTTTTTTATCATTGTGGCAGTTAGGGGGAGATGCACCTGTAATTGTGGCCAATGCAATGGGGTTGAAAATACAGGCCCATAATATCATGAAATACTTCTCAAGGTCCATATCTTATTCTTCACCTGAGTAAATTCACAATGTCATACTCTACATCAGTGATCCCCAACCAGTGGCTCATGAGCAACATGTTCCTCACCAACCCCTTGGATGTTGCTCCCAGTGGCCTCAAAGCAGGTTATTTTTGAATTTCAGGCTTGGAGAGAAGTTTTGGTTGTATAAAAACTGTCACACAAAGTCTCCTGTAGGGTGCCAGTCAACATAGGGGCTACCAAATAGTTACATAGTTACATAGTTACATAGTTAAATTGGGTTGAAAAAAGACAAAGTCCATCAAGTTCAACCCCTCCAAATGAAAACCCAGCATCCATGCATACTGCTTTGTTGTAAGCAGTGTAGTTAAAGGGCTATGATCAGTGCATAAGGTAAATTCTCTACCCCATAGGTAGGTTCTCCATTTTTCTGTTGCCCAAACAGTTTCAACAGTTGAATACTTACGCGCTGTCTCTGTAAGTGTTCTGGATGCAAATGCAACAGTTTTCTCTTTATGATCAGCATGGATCTGTGAGAGAACTGCACCAACGCCATAGTCTGAAGCATCTTTAGTAACCATAGTGGGTAGTGCAGGATCAAATAAAGCTAGCGCTGGACTGTTCACAATTAGCTGTTTCACTATTTCAAAGCTATGTTGACCAGACTCTGACCAAACCAGGCTAATAGTTCCACGTAGTAGTGCTCTAAGTAGCTCCGCAACTGAAGCATAGTTGGGAATAAACTTAGAATACCACGAAGTAAGACCTAAGAAAGCTTGTAAGGTCTGGAAATCAGATGGAGTAGGTGCTTGTGTAACAGCGTTGACATGGTCAGGGTCAGGCAGTAATCCCTCTAGTGAAATTATATGTCCCAGAAATGAGAGTTGAGTTTGTCTGAAGTGGCATTTGGAAAGGCTCAGTTTCAATCCTGCAGAATCAATGCATTTCAATAAATTTTTAGGTACTTGTCATGAAGATCCATAGTTGGAGCATAGACAGTTGTATCATACAAGTAGCATTGTACAACAGGTATGTCATGGAGTATAGAAGACATCAGTCTTTGAAAACAACTCTTGCTGAAGCCAGTCCATAAGGTACACGATTGAAACGAAACAAACCATCATGGGTAATAAATGCAGTGAGGTCTCTAATTTCCTCATTCAGTATTACTTGATGATAATCACTCTGAAGATCCAGAGTCGAAAATAATTTTGCTCCCCAGAGTTCAAAAAACTATTTCCTCTATGTGTGGCAATAGATGATTATCACAACAACTGCTTTATTAGGTTCATAGAGATCAACACACAAGCGAATACCTCCAATTTTCTTCATTGTTACAACAATTGGTGAAACCCATTCAGAGGATTCTGATCTT